>NW_026776473.1:600000-900000 GCF_030936135.1 Gavia stellata
AACAACCCACGCAAGCCAACCACCACACAACAACAACAAGGCACAACACACCAAAAACCAACCCACCCAACACCACACAGCACCATGTCCATCAAGCTACATCCCACAATGCCACATCCACACGCTCCTTGAATACCTCCAGGGAGGGTGACTCTACCACCTCCCTAGGCAGCCTATTCCAACGTTTCACTACTCTCTCAGTAAAGAACTTTTTCCTAATATCTAGCCTGAACCTCCCCTGGCGCAACTTGAGGCCATTTCCTCTAGTCCTGTCACTAGTCACTTGGGAGAAGAGACCAACACCCACCTCTCTGCAACCTCCTTCCAGGTAGTTGTAGAGAGTGATGAGGTCTCCCCTCAGCCTCCTCTTCTCCAGGCTAAACAACCCCAGCTCCCTCAGCCGCTCCTCATAAGACTTGTGTTCCAGACCCCTCACCAGCTTCGTCGCCCTTCTCTGGACACGATCCAGCACCTCAATGTCTTTCTTGTAGTGAGGGGCCCAAAACTGAACACAGTATTCGAGGTGCGGCCTCACCAGCGCTGAGGTGCGGCCTCACCAGCGCCGAAGGTTGTTCTTTGCCTGTCACAGCAGTTTGTCTGGAAGAACTTATTATTTAGTAGTGTATTTATAAAAAGCCATGTTTGTATGCAGAGATATGATGAACCTAGAAAAGTGTGACCTACTCCTTTTAAAACACTCACTTTGTTCTGCATGGCTAACTGAATGCTCTAATGCTTTTTCCTGCAAATACTTGTTATCTACATGTCCCGTATCAGGTATTTCATTGGTTAGTCAGAATTCGCTGGCCCTGCTCTTTCATCCAGCTACAATCAAAACTGTGTCATGGCAACATATGAGAATTCTTCAGTCCCTCATGTGCCAAGGAGAGCATAGGCGAGCCCTCAGATACATACAGATGATGAAGCCCTCAATGTCAAGCAGTAGTGAAGCGCGGCTTTTCCTCACTGTGTTGTTGTCCAATAGGTAAAGAAATATATCCCCCCGTTTTGGCGCTCAAATATTGTGACAGGTGGAGAACAAACAATACAAATCACGACGCCCTAAATTTCCTTTAAACTTTGAATACCACAACTTTGGGGCATCTTTTTGGCTATACTATTAATATTCCTTTACGTCTCAAAAAAATTAATTGCAGGTGCATGGTGGAGGCTTGGGGTCTGTTGCAGCAACATACCACTAATTTAAACCTAGAAGAGCTGTTAAAACACATGTTTGAAGTCTGTCGGGAGGTGGGACTAATGGAAGACTTACTGAAGCTACCTTTCACAGGCCCTGAACGAGTAAGTGTGGACAAGAAAATAAAAATCTTAATCGTCTCTTTGAACAGAGAAGAGGCAGATTCATAATTGATTTTTGAAATGTGTTATTTCTTATAGGAGTGTTTGGAGAAGTTTTTACAGACCACTGCTGGTGTTCAGAATCGCGAACTTCTTTTAGTCCAGCATCTGCAGTGTACCAACTATATCCCAGCACTACAGTTGAATCAGACAATGAAGGTTAATCGCATGGTAAGCGTTAAGTGTGCAAGGTTCTCTTAGGTGTTACTAACCATTTTTGATAGTACTCAACAATGCTTGGGGTTTTATACCGTTCTTTGAAATACTAGGAATAACCTTCTACACCTTAAGTTACAGCCGAACCTAAAAGTTGAACAAAATATTCCACTACTCCAAAGTGTGTGCTGATGGGTAGCACTTGCTGCTGTTCTGTGCGGTGGATGCATTTTACTGTATCTGCAGAGGATGTTTATTCACTCATTAGAAATAGCACAGGCAGTTCTGTGCAACGAACTTCTTGTAATTCGTCAGCGTTCTGCTTTACGCTTTTCATTCATCAGAATGATCGTGATCCTCGCTTGAGAGAGAGAGCGCTTGCCAGAAATTCTGTATTAGACCAATATGGCAAGATCCTTCCTAGAGAAAGGAAACTGGATGTAGAGAGAGCCAAGACTTACCATTTGCCTTCATCGGTCTTAAGAGAAGGTAATTTTTCGGGGGGGAAATACAATGGACAGCTAACCATCGCTTTGATTACACGAGGCTGAGAGTTTTTCCCTCTCGCTTTACAGTCGCAAGACCAAAGCCATTATCAACAGTAACAAAACAAGCTAATGCAGGAAATGTGCACCCAAGAGCAACTTTCATCAGTAATGTATTGTCCAAAATTGGAGAAGGATGGGGAGCAAACAAGCAGAAAACCAGTTTCTCACAGCATGATAGGTAAGCAGCCTTTTAACAAAGTTTAGTCTTGAGCTACACGTTTGGAGAGAGAGAGAAAAATCCATTTGAATTGCATTAGCGTTTTGGAGGGAAGGTGCGCCTGAATAGAGCTTTGTCTGGCTTTTTTGCGCATACAATATGTAGCATTTAAGAATCAATACATCGTAAGTAATATTTGGAGAGTGAGTTTTTCTGCTATGATAATAGAGCGGAAAAGAGGCTAGTAGTTGTCAGATGATTTTCCTGCAGGTGGTATGGTCAAATAAACTTGGATTCTGGTATGTTTGGACTTCAGGGGAATGAAAGTCATTTACATTTTCCTTTTAATTCTAGTCCTGGAGTGACAGAACCACCAGTCATAACACATCCTCTCCCTGATGCAGAGTCGCGCAATGCATCTGTTGGGGCACGAGTTAGAAAATTTTTAAGAAAATGTTCCAGGTATAGTAGATCTACAGAATGAATATTTCAAAAAGGTGTTGCTTCTCATATATATATATTTGTGTATGTGTGTGGGTGTGTACACTTCCCGTGCTTGCAAAGCGTTCTGTTTGCATTTAGTTTTGTGTCTGTTAAAGAAAAGGCCAACTTAGGGACACAACTAAATGGAGAATTTGAAGTGGTCCCAGCATTGAAATGTGGATGCATTTTCTTCTGACACGAGAATGACATCACTTGTGCAACTTAACATTGGATTACTCTTGCCTCAGAGGCAGTGATTTAGGAAATTAAGTATGAAATGTAACGAAATAATTGAAAAGAAGAAAATGCCTCTGACTTGTTGGTGGGCCTGAGACATCACCCCAACAGCGAGGGTTCACCTGTATTTCTTGTTCATGGAATGTTTTTGAAACGTACCATCTCAGATTTCTTGAACGCAGCATGATTCTTTCCACTGATTTATTTCTTTTTGTATTTTAAATTGTGTACCATAACAGATTGCTTGGTTTGCTGGCTCGTCCTGTTCCTTCACGCTCTGCAGCACGGGGTGGTAGCTCACATTCGCCATGCAGAGCTTCTACTTCATTCATGCCATCCAGCCCACTGAAACCAAATACGCATGGTTCCGTCTCACAAAAGAAGTTTTCAGGAGCATCAGAGCTGAATTTGCTAGAAACTCCTCTTGTGGTTAAGGTTCGTACTGTAAAAAAACGGTAACAACCAACCAAACAAAAAGCCTGTAAACTTTGTTTAAAATGAAACCACCAGAAAAGTCTTTAGAAACAAACACTGATTGGTCTCGAGGAATGGAAAAAGGTTTTCGGTGTCCCAGACTTCAGATGAAGTTAAATAGGCTGTCAGTTAGTTAGCTCGTCTCGGCTTTGGGAACAGAAATCTCAGAAATGGAGCATGTGATTGCATACACTGAATACTCTGGTCTCTGTCCCTTAACCGCATAAACTTTTCTCTGTAGGAGAGAGTACATTGTATGTTTCTACCTTTACATTCAGTGGTGATGTGAAAGGAAACGCAGTATTTCACTGTCCTCAGTTTTGTCTCACTCAGTTGGAAGTTAGTCTGTTTGGTAATTAATAATGCATTAACAGACGTTTTTTAACTCTAGGTCATTGAAGATAGTGCGGGTAAGGCACAAACCTCAGAAGCAGCACCTGAAGCATCACCATCTAGTGGACTACATCCGTCAGGCAATCTTCAATACAACTATAATACCACAGAGCAACAGTTTCCATGGGATTTGCCTGCTAACCAAGATGGTGAATGTGATGCAGCTGAGGGAGATGGAGAGCAGAGTAATTTTCCTTTAGTCTTGGAAGGAGAAGGTGGTGAAGCAGAGATGGGAGACCCTACACTATTAGATGCTTCTAAACCGTCTGGCACAACAACAGGGGAAAAACCTGTGAACAGTTTAGGAAATACTGAAAACCAAGAACATGTGACAAATTCAGTGTCCCCTGTAACTAGTGATCAGGAATCTCAAAATATTGCAGAGTCACTCCCATATGTGCCTGAACCCCTTAAGGTAGCTTTTGAGAACTTATTGTATGTAATCAAAAGCACAAGAATTAAAGAATTGACATCTGGAGTTGTAGAACAATCTATTCATGAAACCACAGGCAGAAAGGAAACTAGATCCCAGAAGGCAAAAGCTCCCTTACCAACTGTGCCAGAAGAAGTGGAAGATGAAACCAGCACACGTCAAGTAGAGCATGCCGTCACTCCTAGAAGACGCGCAAGGGGACAACTGACTAGCAGTCAAAGTATTCCATCGGCAGGCCATCAGCAACTACTGAAGACAGCCAAACCCGTTTTGTTAGGGCTGTCTCCTAGGAGAAGTACCAGGCAAACAAAAGAAGCATCTGAGACTTCTAGCCTTCAAACAGAAGAAAATGCTCAAGTTGATGAGCACATACCTGTGATTCCTGTTACTCCTAGGAGAGGTAGGATGCCTAAACGGGCCAATTCAGAAGAAGTAGAAAGCAGCCATTCTGATGGGCAAACATCGCCCGTCAGTACGCAGTCCATAGCCGTTACTCCAAGAACAGGATTAAAGAGAGCAAAGGAAGCCGCATCTGAGCTCATGGAAGTGGCTAATGAGGAAACTTCTCTTGCTGGAGGTAGCATTATTGCTTCTGCTGCTTCCAAAATGGCTAGAGGAGGAAAACGTTCAGCAGGAGATCAGGGAACTGGCCAGAATGACACTGATCATGAGACAAAAATGGCAGTCCGTCCCAGCAGAAGTGCAAGAAAACGGGAAATCATTCTTTTACAGTTTACTGAAAATATTGTCAAGGATCAAGAGGTGCAGCCTAGTGACCATCTCCTTTTTCCTGTGCCAACTAAGAGAGGCGGAAGAATAAAGAGGAGTTCATTGGAAGCTTCAGAAAATTCTGACCTTGATCTGTCTAAACCATCGCTGCCTCAAACAGAATTTCAACTTCCTGTCACTCCTAGAAAAAGTGCTCTGAAGAGGGCACACAATCTCTTGGCAGGCACAGAATCTGTCTCTACTCAGGAAGACATACGTTCAGGAGGGAGAGCGGAAATCTGTGATACTCCTAAGAGAAGAACAATAAGTGTTCCACATGCTAAACCAGAAAAAACGGCTACTCATGAGCAAACACCCGCCCGGACGGCTGGGGAATCAAGCACACCCAGGAGTACAGGAGGGACAGGGCGGTGCGGCAGGAAGAGACGCTCAGTACTGGAGGAGAGCACAGGGGAGGAGGCCTTCCCCCAAGGACCTGGTGGCAATCCTTTGCTGCCTAAATCCACCAGCATGTGCCGAAATACTTAGAATTTTAGCAGATCGTATGGCAAGAATATGCCCAGTGTGCAAACAAGGCCGCAGATAGCTAAGTAGTTTAATTCCCCCGTCAGAAGTTCCTTTTGTTAGGAATTGTTCCATTGTTAGGCAATGCTTGTAACCTGTTAGCCTAGGCCAAAGGGAAAATACTATTAAAAAAATAGAATTTCAATTACTAAGCTAGCATTTGTTTCTTATTTGGTTTGTACTTTTGTCTTCTGTGCAAAACTTCCGGGTTTCCATTCCAGAAATGCTTTTTTCACCAAAGTAGTCGAGGTAATGAGTCTCTTTGATACACTTGGCGAGAACTGTACCATGGCTCCTTTTGAATTAAAGCTGTTCCTAAAAGAAAACGCATTTTCCAGTGCACTGTGCTATGCGGCTGACCGGTATATGAGGTAGAGGGAAGAAGGCATGTGATGGTTACTGATGCGTCCCTTCGTTCAGGTCACTTACTCCTTGGCTCTGTTATCACCTGGCATGGTTCAAGAGCAGGCTTCTCCCACAGCAGTCATGGATGCCCTGGCCCCCTCCCAGAACAGACTGGGATCATTCCCAGTCCAAACTGGATCCCCTGGCCCCCTCCCAGGACAGACTGGGATCATTCCCAGTCCAAACTGGATCCCCTGGCCACCTCCAAGGACAGACTGGCATCGTTCCCAGTCCAAACTGCATCCCCTGGCCCCCTCCCAGGACAGACTGGGATCGTTCCCAGTCCAAACTGAATCCCCTGGCCCCCACCCAGGACAGATCAAGATCATTACCAGTCCAAACTAGAACCGCTGGCCACTTCCCATTACAGACGGGGATCATTCCCAGTCCAAACTGGATTTGGTGGCCTCCTCTCAGTAAGGACTGGAAGCATTCCTAGTCAAAACTGGATCCCCTGGCCCCCTCCCAGGACAGACTGGACCCTGTCCCAGTCCAAACTGGATCCCTTGTCCCCCTCCCAGGACAGACTTGGATCGTTCGCAGTCCAAACTGCATCCCCTGGTCCCCTCCCAGGAAAGACTTGGATCATTCCCAGTCCAAACTGGATCCCCTGGCCCCCTCCCAGGACAGACTTTTCCCTGTCCCAGTCCAAAGTGGACCTTCTGGCCCCCTCCCAGGACAGATTGGAATCATTCCCAGTCCAAACTGGATCCCCTGCCCCCTCCCAGGACACGCTGGTCCCTGTCCCTGTCCAAACTGCATCCCCTGGCCCCCTCCCATCCAGACCGGGATCATTCTCAGTCTAAAGTGGCTACACTGGCTTCCTCCCAGTATGGACTGGAATGAATCCCAGTCTAAAATGGATCGCCTGGCCCCCTCCCAGTCCAGGCCGGGATCATTCCCAGTCCAAAATGGATTCCCTGACCTCCTCTCAGGACAAACTGGGCCCTGTCCAGTCCAAACTGGATCCCCTGGCCCCCACTGAGTACAGAGACGGATCATTTCCAGTCCAAACTGGATCACTTGGCCCCCTCCGAGGACAGACTGGGCCCTGTCCCACTCCAAACTGTATCCCATGCCCCCTCCATGGACAGACTGGGATCATTCCCACTCTAAACTGCATCGCCTCGCCCCCTCCCAGGACAGACTGGCCATGTCCCAGTCTAAACTGGATCCCCTGGCCACCTCCCAGTATACACTGGGATCATTGCCAGTCCAAACTGGATCCCCTGGCCCCGTCCCAGTATAGACTGGGATCATTCCCAGTCCCAAGTGCATCCTCTAGACCCCTCCCAGGACAGACTAGGATCATTCCCAGTCCATACTGGATCCGATGGCCCCCTCCCAGGACAGAACGGGATCATTCCCAGTCCAAACTTAATCCCCTGGCCCCCTCCCAGGACAGAATGGGATCATTCCCAGTCCAAAATGCATCCCCGGTCCCCCTCCCAGGACAGACTGGGATCATTCCCAGTCCAAACTTAATCCCCTGTCCCCCTCCCAGGACAGACTGGGATCATTCCCAGTCCAAAATGCATCCCCTGTCCCCCTCCCAGGACAGACTGGGAATATTCCCAATCCAAACTGTATCCTTCGGCCCCCTCCCAGGACAGACTGGGATCATTCCCAGTCCCAGCTGGACCCCCTGGCCCCTTCCCAGGACAGAATGGGCCCTGTCCCAGTGCAAACTGGATCCCCTGGCCCCACTGAGGACAGAGACGGATCATTCCCATTCCAAACTGGATGCCCTGGCCCCCTCCTAGGACAGACTTGGCACTGTCCCACTACAAACTGGATCCCATGGCCCCCTCCCAGGACAGAGTGGGATCAGTCCCAGTCCAAACCCGATCCCCTGGCCCCGCTCAGGACACAATGGGCCATGTCCCAGTCCAAATTGGATCCCCTGGCCCCCTCCCAGGACAGACTGGGATCATTCCCAGTCCAAACTGCATCCCCTGGCCCCCTCACAATACAGTCTGGGCGCTGTCCCAGTCCAAACTGGAGCCCCTGGCCCCCTCCCAGAACAGACTTGGAGCAATCCCAGTCCAAACTGGATCTGGTGGCCTCCTCCCAGTATGGACTGGGATAATTCCCAGTCCAAACCGTATCCCCTGGCCCCCTCCCAGGACAGAGTGGGATCATTCACAGTCCAAACAGGATCACCTGGCCCCCTCCCAGGACAAAATGGGATCATTCCCAGTCCAAACTGGATCCCCTGGCCCCCTCCCAGGATAGAGTGTGATCATTCCCAGTCCAAATTGGATCCCCTGTCCCCCTCCCAGGACAGACTGGGATCATTCCCAGTCCTAAGTGAATCCCCTGTCCCCCTCCCAGGACAAAATGGGATCATTCCCTGTCCAAACTGGATCCCCTGGCCCCCTCCCAGGATAGAGTGGGATCATTCCCAGTCCAAATTGGATCCCCTGTCCCCCTCCCAGGACAGAGTGGGATCATTCCAAGTCCAAACTGGATCTCCCGGCACTTTCCCAGTCTTATGAGGAGCGGCTGAGGGAGCTGGGGTTGTTTAGCCTGGAGAAGAGGAGGCTGAGGGGAGACCTCATCACTCTCTACAACTACCTGGAAGGAGGTTGCAGAGAGGTGGGTGTTGGTCTCTTCTCCCAAGTGACTAGTGACAGGACTAGAGGAAATGGCCTCAAGCTGCGCCAGGGGAGGTTCAGGCTAGATATTAGGAAAAAGTTCTTTACTGAGAGAGTAGTGAAACATTGGAATAGGCTGCCCAGGGAGGTGGTAGAGTCACCCTCCCTGGAGGTATTCAAGGAGCGTGTGGATGTGGCATTGTGGGATGTAGCTTGATGGGCATGGTGCTGTGTGGTGTTGGGTGGGTTGGTTTTTGGTGTGTTGTGGTTTGTTGTTGTTGTGTGGTGGTTGGCTTGCGTGGGTTGTTTGTTTGGTTGTTTGTTTGGTTGGTTTTTTTGTTTTTTTTTTTTCAGGTTGGACTTGATGATCTTACAGGTCTTTTCCAACCGTAGTGATTCTGTGATTCTGAGGCGGGTAATGAGAGCACAAAGAATGGGATGATCCGTCATTCCCTGACAGCCCTGAAGCACTCCTTATCAGGATCGTAACCCAAGTGGAACGACACCACGGTTACCGAAATGCCATCATTTTACTAATGACGAAAGCCAATCGTCTTGCAACCCTATAAACAGCGGGTCCCAAGGGAGACCCTTTGAGCTCTCCTGGACCGCAGCGGGCTGCGACCAGCATCTCCCTCTGAGTGGGACGCCTCTCAGAATTTCACAAACTCTCCAGTTTGTGAAATTTTAGAGGACCGTGCCGAGCTGGCGGCAAGACCTGGGCTAAAACCCTCTCCTCCTCGAGGCTCAACCCTGGCCCTTTGAGAAATGCGGAGGCATTTGAACTGAGTACTTCCACGGAACTCAAGGGGAATTTTTAACAGGAATACCTTTCTACATACATATATATGTGTGTGTATATATATATATACGCATATGTCTTTGTGCCTGTGTGCGTGCATGTGTGAATCCATTTGAGTCCCCGATCACAAGTATAGTGTAAATATTACCATTTTGAATCTGTAATGAAGTCTCTGTTGTGATTGTAGTAAATTCTATTAACGCACTCTGCAAATGTTAAACTAATCAATGGTTAAGTGCTGCTAAAATCTTGTGATCCACCTTAAATTGTGAAGGAACCTTAGACTGCTGCTAAATACCTATAATCCTTTAGATATAAAGCGTTGACCAAGTCTGGGACTAGGAGTGGACCTAGCCGGACTTCCCTGAACCTCGTGACTCAACAGGAGGATTTCTTTATTCCTTACACCCTTTCCTTTAGACATGGACCGTTGACCACGTCTGAGAGTAAGTCTGGATTCAACCGCACCTAGACTCCTCCCTGAGAAGGAGTTTAGAAAGCGAGAGGGGTCCATTCTGGACCTCGTGACTCAATGGCAGAGTCCTCTTTACCCTTTTGTTTCTCCAGTCTCTCTGCCTAAATCGTTCAGATTCAATTTTTATTTGGTTTTCCTTTGTATGTTTTAGTAAGTAGCAGAGTGGACCTTGCCATCGAATTCTGTTAAGTCGCATTCTATAAACTTCTGGTAAAATCGCTTTTGCCAATACCCTTGACGGTGATTCTTTAAGCGGCCTAAACCACTCATTTGCGACAGTACCACAGGAGTAAGTCACAAGCAGCCTTCAGTAATCAGGGTGGTGTTTTTGTAGGCAGAAGGCACTAGTGCACGGGGGGAGTCAAGCTTTCTGCTTACAGCAGTGCTAGAATCCACCCGACTACAAGCGCAGAAGGGTGCTGATGGAGTGGGAGCATCCAGCAGCTCCAACAGCTGTCCTGCAAGGCTAAAAAGGTCGCTCCTACTGTATAGGAGAGGTATGGCACTATAAAGTTTCTGTACCCTATAAAGGCGAACAGAAGAAGGCATTACTTTTCTTTACCGAGGTGCTGGAAGGACTTTCTCATGAATACCCTGTGCAAGGGTGAAGTTAGGAAGCATAACGGAGATTAAAGTTCAGCTCACTTTATGGCAGGTAAAGGAAGATGAGTGTTTGAACAGTTGTTAAAAAAAAGGAAGGTTTACTAGAAACTAACATTTTTGGTTCTCACGTTAGGGATCAGTTAATTGCACCGGTGACAAATCATCGTTTTAGGTTTTATCTGGAAATCTACCTGTACTACATCAACTTTTTAGTCAACACTATTTCATAGGCTCCACTATGGCTTGTACTGTAAGTTGCTCCATACGGTCACAGTTTCTATTTTTGCTAATTTGAAATGACCCGAGTCTTTTAAAGTGCAACCTGGAAAGATCTTGGAAATAAATGACACTTTGTGCTAATCCCACCTGGTACTGCTTGTTCTTTTCCCAACTCCGGGTGGCTTTGGAGAGTTCTTTGCACACAACGGGCACCAGGCCTCCGTTTGCACCGTATCTGATCATCGAATAGCTCTTCCCTGAGCCGGTCTGACCATATGCCAGCAGAGTAGCGTTATAACCCCGCCAGGCTTTCCCCAGCACTCCTTGACCAAGATCGCAAAAGACCTCTCTCTAAAAAAAAGGATCAAGTGCATCCTCTTCATCGATGAGCGAGCAAATGCATACACGAGCACTGCTGTCTGCTAGGGGTGCTCCCACTAATAGTTTAAATCAGGAATCGGGATTTGCAAACACACTTGAAAGTGGTACTGAGTTCCAGGATGACAGAAATGTAGACAAAACCTACATAATGCTGCAAACCAGTAAACTGACAAGTGCCAGTCGTTTGCATTACGCTTACATGCGTGTTAGTAATGGGAGATAAATGAACCGACCAGTCTACAAGTGTGTGTTAGCTACAACTGCTTTTAGTTGGTTCTTGGAATAAAATCTTACCTGGCCGGCGTAAACTGTTGGGTCCTGCTGAGATGAGCATACCATTCTCGCCCTTTAGGAAGCCGCTATGAGACCAATAGGCTAGATCAAAAGTAAAGGTTTTCCTGGGCCCTCGATTCCTAGGGTCACATATGCTTGTGCTGGTGGTGTTCCTAGAAATCACGCACCTGCTCCCTGCATTCTTCTCTCTCTGTGTGTTAAAATTACAATTGTAGTATCGCAAGACAAGCGATCAGTCATTCACTAATAATTCATGGTTTAGTCTGGATTTAAACCAAGTTCAGCAGCAACGCACACCACACCAATGACTGCTGTGGGATAAGCCTGCTCTTGAACCATGCCAGGTGATAACAGAGCCAAGGAGTAAGTGACCTGAACGAAGGGACGCATCAGTAACCATCACATGCCTTCTTCCCTCTACCTCACATACCGGTCAGCCGCATAGCACAGTGCACTGGAAAATGCGTTTTCTTTTAGGAACAGCTTTAATTCAAAAGGAACCATGGTACAGTTCTCGCCAAGCGTATCAAAGAGACTCATTACCTCGACTACTTTGGTGAAAAAAGCATTTCTGGAATGGAAACCCGGAAGTTTTACACAGAAGACAAAAGTACAAACCAAATAAGAAACAAATGCTAGCTTATTACTTATTATTACTTAAAATTCTATTTTTTTAATAGTATTTTCCCTTTGGCCTAGGCTAACAGGTTACAAGCATTGCCTAACAATGGAACAATTCCTAACAAAAGGAACTTCTGACGGGGGAATTAAACTGCTTAGCTATCTGCGGCCTTGTTTGCACACTGGGCATATTCTTGCCATACGATCTGCTAAAATTCTAAGTATTTCGGCACATGCTGGTGGATTTAGGCAGCAAAGGATTGCCACCAGGTCCTTGGGGGAAGGCCTCCTCCCCTGTGCTCTCCTCCAATACTGAGCGTCTCTTTTTGCCGCACCGCGCTGTCCCTCCTGTACTCCTGGGTGTGCTTGATTCCCCAGCCGTCCGGGCGGGTGTTTGCTCACGAGTAGCCGTTTTTTCTGGTTTAGCATGTGGAACACTTATTGTTCTTCTCGTAGGAGTATCACTGATTTCCGTTCTCCCTCCTGAACGTATGTCTTCCTGAGTAGAGACAGATTCTGTGCCTGCCAAGAGATTGTGTGCCCTCTTCAGAGCACTTTTTCTAGGAGTGACAGGAAGTTGAAATTCTGTTTGAGGCAGCGATGGTTTAGACAGATCAAGGTCAGAATATCCTGAAGCTTCCAATGAACTCCTCTTTATTCTTCCGCCTCTCTTAGTTGGCACAGGAAAAAGGAGATGGTCACTAGGCTGCACCTCTTGATCCTTGACAATATTTTCAGTAAACTGTAAAAGAATGATTTCCCGTTTTCTTGCACTTCTGCTGGGACGGACTGCCATTTTTGTCTCATGATCAGTGTCATTCTGGCCAGTTCCCTGATCTCCTGCTGAACGTTTTCCTCCTCTAGCCATTTTGGAAGCAGCAGAAGCAATAATGCTACCTCCAGCAAGAGAAGTTTCCTCATTAGCCACTTCCATGAGCTCAGATGCCGCTTCCTTTGCTCTCTTTAATCCACTTCTTGGAGTAACAGCTATGGACTGTGTACGGACGGGCGATGTTTGCCCATCAGAATGGCTGCTTTCTACTTCTTCTGAATTGGCCCGTTTAGGCTTCCTACCTCTCCTAGGAGTAACAGGAATCACAGGTATGCGCTCATCAACTTGAGCATTTTCTTCTGTTTGAAGGCTAGAAGTCTCAGATGCTTCTTTTGTTTGCCTGGTACTTCTCCTAGGAGACAGCCCTAACAAAACGGGTTTGGCTGTCTTCAGTAGTTGCTGATGGCCTGCCGATGGAATACTTTGACTGCTAGTCAGTTGTCCCCTTGCGCGTCTTCTAGGAGTGACGGCATGCTCTACTTGACGTGTGCTGGTTTCATCTTCCACTTCTTCTGGCACAGTTGGTAAGGGAGCTTTTGCCTTCTGGAATCTAGTTTTCTTTCTACCTGTGGTTTCATGAATTTTTTCATTTTGTGAGACGGAACAATGCGTATTTGGTTTCAGTGGGCTGGATGGCATGAATGAAGTAGAAGCGCTGCATGGCGAATGTGAGATACCACCCTGTGATGGGATCCAGAAAAGCTGTGGGTTTGTTGCAACTGGTATGGCTTTTTCTTCTGATGCAGAGGACATTTTGGACTCCTGGTGGTGTGTTTCACTTCATGAACAGAGAGAGAGACAGTCGTCAGTAAGATTCAAAACAAACCCTGAAGAGCTTTACAAGTTGCTTTCTCACTGTAAAATCTTCATGTTTCAAAACAGAAAAAATTAAGAAAAATCAGAAATTCCTTTAGCAACATATCTGCATTCAATTTGTGACTCATTCTTATGCAATGAATCAAGTCCTAAGCATTCTTCCCGGCTATCTAACACTAGATAATAACATAACAACAGAGCAATACTGAAGAACAAGATACCATTTGTCTTCTGTAGAAAGAGTGCAACGGCTCTATTGGAGGTTTAGAACAAACCAAACAAAAGTTTGTACTAGCGTATGTTACCACTTGAAATCAAGGGTTGTTTCATTGCTAACAGTCTGTCTTTCTCGCTAAGCACTTGCAGCTTTTAAAGTATCTGGTGAGAAAACTGCTTCCCTTTCCATAAGCAAGGAGATGCTAATGGAGCACACACAGAAAATAGAAATTAAGTGTCTAAAATACTGCCAGAAAGTATCCAAAGCCCCCAGATAAACTCACTAACGCTACAGGAATCTCAGGTGTAATTTTTAGCTACACCATTTTCAGACAAAAGCAGGGCTTCTGTTCACAGTATCGGCTTAGTAACCCTCAAACCGTTCAAAGGTTCATATAGCCTGTTGAATGAAATCTTTATCACCGTACTTGGGGGTCTGCAATGATTTCAGAAAAAAGGCTCAAATGGACAGCTAGTCAATTTGACTTCTGTTCACGCCAAATTAGTTCTGTTCACAGCCAGAAAGGAATCGAAAAGCCGTTGTATATGAGAACACAGGAAAGAAGCAATACCGGCTCGCAATCATAGTTTTCAAACACAGGAAAGCCAGCAGTTACATGTTGTGTGAACCCAACAGTGTATCTGTTTTATAAACTTACCCTTCACGTGCAGTCCCCAAAGGAGCAGCCTCAGCAGCTTTAAACACCAATTTACCATCCTCAGGAAGGGTAAGACAGTCAGCATTTGATTCTTCCACAAATCCTACAAAAACAGACAGAAGGATGACTTCCCTGTTGCACTTAACATCACTTCTTTTAAAATGATCATATGATTTTAAAGTGAGCCTTTACGCATTTCACCTACGATAGTGATCTAACAAAATAATGCTACCAAGACTTCAAATGCACAGGAGGTCTGAAGTCTTCTTTCCAGTAAAACAAGAAGTCTGATGCGTAATTTCAGTCAAGAAAACAAAATGGCCATTGATATTCTGTTTACAAACTAAACTTGATATGTTACGGACCTAACACATAAAAACTTCAGAAAACACCCCTCCTTCTTAAAATCCGGTAGCAAGTTTTCTCATTTCTCTTTGGATACCCGTCTCATTCCAGCAACGCTCCTTTCCTTTCTTGACTCCATTTCCCCTCTTCTACAAGAATGCAGCTAAGGTCCTTGCTTGTTCTTTTCTCTAGAGATTGACTGGTGGCATTGAAACCCAACTGCTTGCTAACCTGTTTTTATCTCAACAGGTTCCGTTCTAGAAACATCCTCCTCTTCTTCTTTGTTTCTACTGTCTGCTTCCTCCGGATCCAGCAATTATCTTTGCAGACAGCATGCAGGACTGGGATAATTTTGCTAGCTCAGGCCAAACAAGAGCTATACTGACTGCCCTCTAATGCTTCCAGACTACGGAAATTGTACAGAACTCTTTGTACCACAGTCCAGCAACGACAAAGTTTCTTTATACGGTTATTCTTTAATGATTAGGACCTTAGCATTATTTCTAAGGAAAAGCACCCTGGATTTCTTCTCCAACTACAAGACGTCTAAAACAGGACAGGCAAATGTTTTGACCTGTCTTACTCAAAACACGCAGATCTGGAGAATCCCTCCAGAATGGCTGCTTTCTACTTCTTCTGAATTGGCCCATTTAGTCTTCCTACCTCTCCTAGGAGTAACAGGGATCACAGGTATGCGCTCATCATCTTGAGCATTTTCTTCTGTTTGAAGGCTAGAAGTCTCAGATGCTTCTTTTGTTTGCCTGGTACTTCTCCTAGGAGACAGCCCTAACAAAACGGGTTTGGCTGTCTTCAGTAGTTGCTGATGGCCTGCCGATGGAATACTTTGACTGCTAGTCAGTTGTCCCCTTGCGCGTCTTCTAGGAGTGACGGCATGCTCTACTTGACGTGTGCTGGTTTCATCTTCCACTTCTTCTGGCACAGTTGGTAAGGGAGCTTTTGCCTTCTGGGATCTAGTTTCCTTTTTACCTGTGGTTTCATGAATACATTGTTCTACAACTCCAGATGTCAATTCTTTAATTCTTGTGCCTTTCATTACATCCGGTAAGTTCTCAATAGCTACCTTAAGGGGTTCAGGCACATATGGGAGTGACCCTGCAATATTTTGAGATTCCTGATCACTAGTTACAGGGGACACTGAATTTGTCACATGTTCTTGGTTTTCAGTATTTCCTAAACTGTTCACAGGTTTTTCCCCTGTTGTTGTGCCAGACGGTTTAGAAGCATTTAACAGTGTAGGGTCTCCCATCTCTGCTTCACCACCTTCTCCTTCCAAGACTAAAGGAAAATTACTCTGCTCTCCATCTCCCTCAGCTGCATCACATTCACCATCTTGGTTAGCAGGCAAATCCCATGGAAACTGTTGCTCTGTGGTATTATAGTTGTATTGAAGATTGCCTGACGGATGTAGTTCACTAGATGGTGATGCTTCAGGTGCTGCTTCTGAGGTTTGCGCCTTACCCGCACTATCTTCAATGACCTGGAGTTAAAAAACGTCTGTTAATGCATTATTAATTACCAAACAGACTAACTTCCAACTGAGTGAGACAAAACTGAGGACAGTGAAATACTGCGTTTCCTTTCACATCACCACTGAATGTAAAGTTAGAAACATACAATGTACTCTCTCCTACAGAGAAAAGTTTATGCGGTTAAGGGACAGAGACCAGAGTATTCAGTGTACGCAATCACATGCTCCATTTCTGAGATTTCTGTTCCCAAAGCTGAGACGAGCTAACTAACTGACAGCCTATTTAACTTCATCTGAAGTCTGGGACACCGAAAACCTTTTCCCGTTCCTCGAGACCAATCTGTTTGTGGTATGCCTACCTTTCAGTTTGTACTTCACTCTAACTATTATTAAGTCCTGTGAGTATAATCCTACAGGAAACGGACAGTATAGTCTATATGGTACTTAGAGGACATCCGCAATGAATCCAAAGAACTCATCGGCCCTGGTAGAAGTAAGAACAATGGGGGAAAACCCGGGACACTGGAGAATCGCTAGTTCTCATTTTCAGCCCATGTGAACAGCTTTTTAAAATTCATATTTTACAAAGTTTAGATGTCAAGGAAACGTGTTTTTACAAAAAAAAAAAAAAATTAGTTTTAAGCAGCTGGAAATATCTTGACACTGAAATTAACTCATTACTGGGAATTCTGTTTATGTTAATAAGGAACAAATAGTAAAGGATCTAAGCACGTAAATCATTCTGAAAATGAGTTCGCTTCCCACATCGTTTTCTCATTCGGTAAACGGCCCCCAGTATCGACAAGCTGCACTCCCCAACTTTTCTTATTGCCTTTAACATTGAGATTATTTATTTTTTCAGTCAAATAAGAAATGTTTAAGTTCTAGTAAACCAAATGAATGCATGCTTTTTTGAAAAATAGGTTAGGCATTTTTCCTTCTACTACTACAGCTCTCAAGGGCCCAAGTCTTGACAGGTTCTATTCTGTGTTATAGGTACAGAAAATGCATAGGAGACAAACGTATCTGCCATCACGTAATGAGGTTTTAGCTTGTCGGCTAAAGAAACCGAGACTTTTTCGTGTGCCTTCTAATTGTCAGTAAGACAGGACTGTCCTCAGTTTGCAAAGTGTTTTTGATTTTGCAGAAAATGGGAGAATAGTTTACTTACATTAATTTCCTCAGTTTTAGGAAGAGCGTTAGCAACACTTGCTTCTTCCTGCGGAAAAGGAACATTTTCTTCAACTCCAGCTGCTTCTAGGTTACGTTCTTTAGGTAAATCCACACGCTTCCCCTCAAGGCGATTTTCGGAATGAGTACTGACCACATCCTCACTGTCAAGGATACTTATCACAGCTGGAAGAGATTTGTATAATTTTAACTTAAGTAAGTGCTATATAAATGACACAGGTTTAAACAACAGGAAGTAACAGAGGGAGCAGGAGCCAACAATACAGTTCTCCATCCTGACACATATATCGGGCTTTCTCCAAAAACTAGAAGCCAGAACTATCTGTCCGGTAAAGGAGGCAGCCCCACAGTATTTTTTTATTTAAAAAAAAAAAAAAAAAAAAAAAAAAGAGGGAAGGGAAGGGGAAAATCAGCTGTCAAGTCCATAGAGAAAAAGAACGAGAGAGAAAAGGGTGACTGGAAAGGCCCACTGATAGCTCATTATTCTTCACAGCCTGAATACCGAGGATGCATCATCTTTTGAAATAGTAACTCAAGCAGCAGATCCCATAGCACACAAATTAGTACTGGTGTACAACATTAAAATAGATACTGATCTCTCCTTCCAATTTCTCAGTATCTTTATCAAGAACAGGAACATGCACTGTGCATTTGCTACAGGGACTTTCTTTGAGGAGGCTATTCTCTCTACAGTTTAATCAAAGCTAGCAGCAACATGCTAGTACTACTTCAGTCTGACACCCCTGTAGTGGTATGGCAAACCACACATTTTACTTCAGGAGTTCAGCTCCCTTAACTCACGTAACCTCTCCAACATACTGTACACACATTCACTGTCTGCCTCCGGGGATCCAGAAAGCTGTGGGTTTGTTGCAACTGGTATGGCTTTTTCTTCTGATGCAGAGGACATTTTGGACTCCTGGTGGTGTGTTTCACTTCATGAACAGAGAGAGAGACAGTCGTCAGTAAGATTCAAAACAAACCCTGAAGAGTTTTATAAGTTGCTTTCTCACTGTAAAATCTTCATGTTTCAAAACAGAAAAAATTAAGAAAAATCAGAAATTCCTTTAGCAACATATCTGCATTCAATTTGTGACTCGTTCTTATGCAATGAATCAAGTCCTTAGCATTCTTCCCGGCTATCTAACACTAGATAATAACATAACACCAGAGTGATATTAAAGAACGAGATACCATTTGTCTTCTGTAGAAAGAGTGCAACGGCTCTATTGGAGGTTTAGAACAAACCAAACAACAGTTTGTACCCGGGCATGTTACCACTTGAAATCAAGGGTTGTTTCATTGCTAACAGTCCGTCTTTCTCGCTAAGCACTTGCAGCTTTTAAAGTATCTGGTGAGAAAACTGCTTCCCTTTCCATAAGCAAGGAGATGCTAATGGAGCACACACAGAAAACAGAAATTAAGTGTCTAAAATACTGCCAGAAAGTATCCAAAGCCCCCAGATAAACTCACTAACGCTACAGAAATCTCAGGTGTAATTTTTAGCTACACCATTTTCAGACAAAAGCAGGGCTTCTGTTCACAGTATCTGCTTAGTAACCCTCAAACCGTTCAAAGGTTCATATAGCCTGTTGAATGAAATCTTTATCACCGTACTTGGGGGTCTGCAATGATTTCAGAAAAAAGGTTCAAATGGACAGCTAGTCAATTTGACTTGTGTTCACGCCAAATTAGTTCTGTTCGCAGCCAGAAAGGAATCGAAAAGCCGTTGTATATCAGAACACAGGAAAGAAGCAATACCGGCTTGCAATCGTAGTTTTCAAACACAGGAAAGCCAGCAGTTACATGTTGTGTGAACCCAACAGTGTATCTGTTTTATAAACTTACCCTTCACGTGCAGTCCCCAAAGGAGCAGCCTCAGCAGCTTTAAACACCAATTTACCATCCTCAGGAAGGGTAAGAGAGTCAGCATTTGATTCTTCCACAAATCCTACAAAAACAAGACAGAAGGATGACTTCCCTGTTGCACTTAACATCACTTCTTTTAAAATGGTCATATGATTTTAAAGTGAGCCTTTACGCATTTCACCTACGATAGCGATCTAACAAAATAATGCTACCAAGACTTCAAATGCACAGGAGGTCTGAAGTCTTCTTTCCAGTAAAACAAGAAGTCTGATGCGTAATTTCAGTCAAGAAAACAAAATGGCCATTGATATTCTGTTTACAAACTAAACTTGATATGTTACAGACCTAACACATAAAAACTTCAGAAAACACCCCTCCTTCTTAAAATCCGGTAGCAAGTTTTCTCATTTCTCTTTGGATATCCGTCTCATTCCAGCAACGCTCCTTTCCTTTCTTGACTCCATTTCCCCTCTTCTACAAGAATGCAGCTAAGGTCCTTGCTTGTTCTTTTCTCTAGAGATTGACTGGTGGCGTTGAAACCCAACTGCTTGCTAACCTGTTTTTATCTCAACAGGTTCCGTTCTAGAAACATCCTCCTCTTCTTCTTTGTTTCTACTGTCTGCTTCCTCCGGATCCAGCAATTATCTTTGCAGACAGCATGCAGGACTGGGATAATTTTGCTAGCTCAGGCCAAACAAGAGCTATACTGACTGCCCTCTAATGCTTCCAGACTACGGAAATTGTACAGAACTCTTTGTACCACAGTCCAGCAACGACAAAGTTTCTTTATACGGTTATTCTTTAATGATTAGGACCTTAGCATTATTTCTAAGGAAAAGCACCCTGGATTTCTTCTCCAACTACAAGACGTCTAAAACAGGACAGGCAAATGTTTTGACCTGTCTTACTCAAAACACGCAGATCTGGAGCATCCCTCCAGAATGGCTGCTTTCTACTTCTTCTGAATTGGCCCATTTAGTCTTCCTACCTCTCCTAGGAGTAACAGGGATCACAGGTATGCGCTCATCATCTTGAGCATTTTCTTCTGTTTGAAGGCTAGAAGTCTCAGATGCTTCTTTTGTTTGCCTGGTACTTCTCCTAGGAGACAGCCCTAACAAAACGGGTTTGGCTGTCTTCAGTAGTTGCTGATGGCCTGCCGATGGAATACTTTGACTGCTAGTCAGTTGTCCCCTTGCGCGTCTTCTAGGAGTGACGGCATGCTCTACTTGACGTGTGCTGGTTTCATCTTCCACTTCTTCTGGCACAGTTGGTAAGGGAGCTTTTGCCTTCTGGGATTTAGTTTCCTTTTTACCCGTGGTTTCATGAATAGATTGTTCTACAACTCCAGATGTCAATTCTTTAATTCTTGTGCTTTTGATTACATACAATAAGTTCTCAAAAGCTACCTTAAGGGGTTCAGGCACATATGGGAGTGACTCTGCAATATTTTGAGATTCCTGATCACTAGTTACAGGGGACACTGAATTTGTCACATGTTCTTGGTTTTCAGTATTTCCTAAACTGTTCACAGGTTTTTCCCCTGTTGTTGTGCCAGATGGTTTAGAAGCATTTAACAGTGTAGGGTCTCCCATCTCTGCTTCACCACCTTCTCCTTCCAAGACTAAAGGAAAATTACTCTGCTCTCCATCTCCCTCAGCTGCATCACATTCACCATCTTGGTTAGCAGGCAAATCCCATGGAAACTGTTGCTCTGTGGTATTACAGCTGTATTGAAGATTGCCTGGCGGACGTAGTTCACTAGATGGTGATGCTTCAGGTGCTGCTTCTGAGGTTTGCACCTTACCCGCACTATCTTCAATGACCTGGAGTTAAAAAACGTCTGTTAATGCATTATTAATTACCAAACAGACTAACTTCCAACTGAGTGAGACAAAACTGAGGACAGTGAAATACTGCGTTTCCTTTCACATCACCACTGAATGTAAAGTTAGAAACATACAATGTACTCTCTCCTACAGAGAAAAGTTTATGCGGTTAAGGGACAGAGACCAAAGTATTCAGTGTACGCAATCACATGCTCCATTTCTGAGATTTCTGTTCCCAAAGCCGAAACGAGCTAACTAACTGACAGCCTATTTAACTTCATCTGAAGTCTGGGACACCGAAAACCTTTTTCCATTCCTCGAGACCAATCAGTGTTTGTTTCTAAAGACTTTTCTGGTGGTTTCATTTTAAACAAAGTTTACAGGCTTTTTGATTGGTTGGTTGTTAACGTTTTTTTACAGTACGAACCTTAACCACAAGAGGAGTCTCTAGCAAATTCAGCTCTGATGCTCCTGAAAACTTCTTTTGTGAGACGGAACCATGCGTATTTGGTTTCAGTGGGCTGGATGGCATGAATGAAGTAGAAGCTCTGCATGGCGAATGTGAGCTACTACCCCGTGCTTCAGAGCGTGGAGGAACAGGACGAGCCACCGAATCCAGTAATCTGTTAAGGTACACAATTTAAAATACGAAAAGAAATAAATCAATGGAAAGAATCATGCTGCGTTCAAGAAATCTGAGATGGTACGTAACAAAAACATTCCATGAACAAGAAATACAGGTGAACCCTCGCTGTTGGGGTGATGTCTCAGGCCCACCAACAAGTCAGAGGCATTTTCTTCTTTTCAATTATTTCATTACATTTCGTACTTAATTTCCTAAATCACTGCCTCTGAGGCAAGAGTAATCCAATGTTAAGTTGCACAAGTGATGTCATTCTCGTGTCAGAAGAAAATGCATCCACATTTCAATGCTGGGACCACTTCAAATTCTCCACTTAGTTGTGTCCCTAAGTTGGCCTTTTCTTTAACAGACACAAAACTAAATGCAAACAGAATACTTTGCAAGCACGGGAAGTGTACACACCCACACACATACACATATATATATATATATATATATATGAGAAGCAACACCTTTTTGAAATATTCATTCTGTAGATCTACTATACCTGGAACATTTTCCTGAAAATTTTCTAACTCGTGCCCCAACAGATGCATTGTGCGACTCTGCATCAGGGAGAGGATGTGTTATGACTGGTGGTTCTGTCACTCCAGGACTAGAATTAAAAGGAAAATGTAAATGACTTTCATTCCCCTGAAGTCCAAACATACCAGAATCCAAGTTTATTTGACCATACCACCTGCAGGAAAATCATCTGACAACTACTAGCCTCTTTTCCGCTCTATTATCATGGCAGAAAAACTCACTCTCCAAATATTACTTACGATGTATTGATTCTTAAATGCTACATATTGTATGTGCAAAAAAGCCAGACAAAGCTCTATTCAGGCGCACCTTCCCTCCAAAACGCTAACGCAATTCAAATGGATTATTCTCTCTCTCTCCAAACGTGTAGCTCAAGACTAAACTTTGTTAAAAGGCTGCTTACCTATCATGCTGTGAGAAACTGGTTTTCTGCTTGTTTGCTCCCCATCCTTCTCCAATTTTGGACAATACATTACTGATGAAAGTTGCTCTTGGGTGCACATTTCCTGCATTAGCTTGTTTTGTTACTGTTGATAATGGCTTCAGTCTTACGACTGTAAAGCGAGAGGGAAAAACTCTCAGCCTCGTGTAATCAAAGCAATGGTTAGCTGTCCATTGTATTTCCCCCCGAAAAATTACCTTCTCTTAAGACCGATGAAGGCAAATGGTAAGTCTTGGCTCTCTCTACATCCAGCTTCCTTTCTCTAGGAAGGATCTTGCCATATTGGTCTAATACAGAATTTCTGGCAAGCGCTCTCTCTCTCAAGCGAGGATCACGATCATTCTGATGAATGAAAAGCGTAAAGCAGAACGCTGACGAATTACAAGAAGTTCGTTGCACAGAACTGCCTGTGCTATTTCTAATGAGTGAATAAACGTCCTCTGCAGATACAGTAAAATGCATCCACCGCACAGAACAGCAGCAAGTGCTACCCATCAGCACACACTCTGGAGTAGTGGAATATTTTGTTCAACTTTTAGGTTCGGCTGTAACTTAAGGTGTAGAAGCTTATTCCTAGTATTTCAAAGAACGGTATAAAACCCCAAGCATTGTTGAGTACTATCAAAAACGGTTAGTAACACCTAAGAGAACCTTGCACACTTGACGCTTACCATGCGATTAACCTTCATTGTCTGATTCAACTGTAGTGCTGGGATATAGTTGGTACGCTGCAGATGCTGGACTAAAAGAAGTTCGCGATTCTGAACACCAGCAGTGGTCTGTAAAAACTTCTCCAAACACTCCTATGAGAAAGAACACATTTCAAAAATCGATTATGAATCTGCCTCTTCTCTGTTCAAAGAGACGATTAAGATTTTTATTTTCTTGTCCACACTTACTCGTTCAGGGCCTGTGAAAGGTAGCTTCAGTAAGTCTTCCATTAGTCCCACCTCCTGACAGACTTCAAACATGTGTTTTAACAGCTCTTCTAGGTTTAAATTAGTGGTATGTTGCTTCAACAGACCCCAAGCCTCCACCATGCACCTGCAATTAATTTTTTTGAGACGTAAAGGAATATTAATAGTATAACCAAAAAGATGCCCCAAAGTTGTGGTATTCAAAGTTTAAAGGAAATTTAGGGCATCGTGATTTGTATTATTTGTTCTCCACCTGTCACAATATTTGAGCGCCAAAACGGGGGGATATATTTCTTTACCTATTGGACAACAACACAGTGAGGAAAAGCCGCGCTTCACTACTGCTTGACATTGAGGGCTTCATCATCTGTACGTATCTGAGGGCTCGCCTATGCTCTCCTTGGCACATGAGGGACTGAAGAATTCTCATATGTTGCCATGACACAGTTTTGATTGTAGCTGGATGAAAGAGCAGGGCCAGTGAATTCTGTAGAAGTCAGAGATCACGTTTACTAAGATACATACATACACGCAGGCAACAAAAATATTCAAAAGTTTCTTAAGGAAGGGTGAACGGGTGTTAAATAAACTTAGGTGACTAACCAATGAAATACCTGATACGGGACATGTAAATAACAAGTATTTGCAGGAAAAAGCATTAGAGCATTCAGTTAGCCATACAGAACAAAGTGAGTGTTTTAAAAGGAGTAGGTCACACTTTTCTAGGTTCATCAAATCTCTGTATACAAACATGGCTTTTTATAAATACACTACTAAATAATAAGTTCTTCTCCCAGACAAACCGATTACATCAACGCTGTGACAGGCAAAGAACAACCTTCAGCATCAGAAAGAACATGGCTAGGTTGAAAAGTCACTTTTGCAGTCTTCTGTCTCAACTCCGGCTGCTATGATCTTAGCTTTAATATTTAAAGTACCTAAACCACTGTTTTGGAGAAAGTGCTCAACTGGTCTGCTGAAAACAGCCTAAACGGATGGCTTTGAAAAGTCAAATATCAAGCATTATTAAAGTGGACTTTGTCTTCCTTTTCACCAACTGCCTGTCAAAGTCATTGAAACAAACATTTCAAAGCATAATTTGTGGCTGAAGATGTTGTGGCAGTATTACAAAAAAGCTTCTGATGTTTTATCACCTGTTACTAGCTAAGCACCAATTTATTAAAATTGCTTTCTAGATCATCGCTTTGTACTGCAATGTATGTCTCGCTAAACTGTAACATACTTACTTCATAATCATTGTGATCTAGAAGCCAGAAACCTTGAACAAGCTTAACAAGACCCCAAGGGACAGCAAAGGCAGTTGGGAAGGAGTCGATTAAAGTTTCTGTTTTGTTCGGAAAGGAATGCATGACATCTAGCAGCAAGTAAATTGTCTGGTATCACGTACCTCATTAAGGCTAATAAATTTGTAAGACCAAAATTTATCACGTAACATTTAGAAAAACATCAGGAAGTAAGGATATGCAAGTGGTAGGAAGCAGAAAATACTAATGGCTTAGTCTTGCCGTTTTAAGCTATTCTAACCTGACGACACTCGGGTCCTAACCACAAAACTGCATTCTGAATAAATAACCAGAAAGAAAGGCTCTTTGGTTTCTGTAAGGCATTCAAAAAGGTTAACTTCGGGTATTTAACTACTTCAGTTAGAAACTCAGGCTCCCTCTTTAGTCAGTGGAGCTACCAGTTGGACATTCAAAACATTGGAACATCCCACGCTTAGTTATTAAAGCAAACAAATTCTACAGTTGGTTTTTTTCCTCATTTCCAGAGTATGTAAACCAATGTAAATTATGGTGTCCTTACAATACAACTCAGCTCGGAATGATTAAAATGGGATTTACACCACTATGTGGATCACTCACTGGCAGTGTCATCTTTGCTTTCTGACATCCATTTTTAGGGACATACTCTAATAAGACAGCTCTGGGGTACAACAGTTTTTAAACCCCTTGCTCTCTAGGCTCTCCTCTCAGCTTAGGCAACAAACAACAAAAACAATTCTGGATATTTCCACAGCTTAGAAATTAAGTTTCTGCCCAATGATTTTTTCCTCTGTTTACTATTCTGTGGGCGTGCACTTTTAACAGAACAAAAGCTTTGCAACAAAACATTAAAAAAAAAAGAAAAAAGAAATGCACAGTACAAAGAAATAAAACCATGCTTCTGTCTAGGACTTAATTTTAAACTAAATGTTTTCACTTGCATTGTGTTTGAAGGACAAATTAAAAAATGTTATGAAACACGTAGGTGACAAGCATTTAAGAACATTTACGTGCATATACTGAAGGTGTAATAAAAATAACTAGAAAGGATACAATTGCATGCTTGTAGCTTTCTTCAATGCTTTCTAGCAAATAGAGATCCAGCAGTGCCTGAAATGAAAAGTTAAAAGTTTTTTAAAAACTCCTGTCTTTCATAAATCACTGCCTTTTGGGTGGGTTTTTTTTTTTGGGAGGGTGAGGGTTTGTTGTTGTTGCTGTTGTCATTCTTGTTTTCTGTGAACATAACACTCACATGTAAACTAGCAGGTGGATATTTCCCAGTTCCTCCTTCATCTCTCCGCCACAACTTCTCAACTTGGTCTCCTAACTGGGAAACCATTCCATCAATCATCAAGCAGTCAGAATCCCATTTTCCTCTGGAACAGAAGGTAGCAAGGATTCAGACAGAGTAAACCACGAATTCCAGCCTCGCAGTGTAACAGATTTCCTCCAGTCAAAAGCAAACAAAAAAGCTCCCAGGAGTCAAAGAAAGTAACAGACATACAAAGGCACGATTAGGACTTGAAATGCACGTGAAAGAAATTTCTGAGTCAGGTGAAAGATGTTCGTTAGATCATGTTCAGTTATTAACGGAGGTCAAAATAGAATTACAATTACGGATGGCTGAACTTTTAACAATTACATTCGTCCCAAGTCCATCACAGCCTTCTGCTGACTGCGACGCTACCCTTTAATTTCCCGACGACAGCAAGCGCCAAAAGCACACCAGAGCTTGTGTGCTTCTAAGGATCACATGAGCCTGTGTGCAAGTTACTTGAGAATTAAGCTCAGAAAGATGAACTTTACAGTCAATACCTAATACGCTGCAGCTTCCACCTTAACTCATCTTGCAGCCTCTTCTTCACACTGCCATAGCCTAAGCTTGTTTAGGTCTTTCCTTAGTTTCCAGTACCATTTCCAAAGAAAAATCTATTATCGTCTAATCCAAGGCCTATCACCTATATGCTAGTAAGCTAGTCCAGGAAAGAGAGTTTACGTTAGGAAGGGACTTCTATGCACTAGCCAATAGAGTGCTAGGTGTGCCAACTACACGTAACTCTGACTGTCTTACGAAATTACACAAAGGTACTTGCGAGTAGGAGCTTTAGGCCAATACAATTCTTACCATCTATTACTAGCCCATAAAAGAGATGATTTGTTTTCTTTTTAAACATGCTTTCTTCTGTGTCCAAAACAACTGTTCTGTGAATGATGTGCTTTCCTGAACCAGACACGACTGATCCTAGCCTAGGCACGTGATCTTTTCCAGTAGTGACAAATTATACAGATTAGCCAATGAATTAAGTACCCTACAAAAAACGATGATACCAACAAGTGGTACTAAGCCGAGGGATATATAAGCATTTTACCATGGGCAAGTAACACCTGGGCTCAAGAGAACACATGCATCACTGACGTCACGAGTATGGCCGGCAAATGCATTAAGCACAGCAAATACAACGGCTGAGATAAAAGCCGTTCCCTTCCACTTCTAAATTTGCAGTGGAAGTGTTCCAGAGTTTTCCAGTAAGGCTTACCTTGACAAACGCTCAAGTTTCTGTCGCTGACCAGCATAGTAGCTCTGAATCAGAGGATAGTTGTAGAAAGGTCGAGACAAATGCATATCATCATCTACAGGCAATAACGTAAAAGCAAGTTACAGAAACAATAGCATGTTTTTCGACTAAAATTTTTGACTAAAAAGACAGACACAAGGTAAGCATCAAGAAGCCTCCAACTCTGAAAGAAGCCAAGCCCATTTCTGCCTTTGCCAGAAGAGATGTAAGAGACAAAACTCAATTCCTTCTTGTCTCAAGCGCCATTTCAAGCTTGCAGTTGATGTAGCATTCAGAACATGTAGCGCTAGCTGAAGTTCACTATAAAAAACACCAGTTCTCAAAGGGAATGGCTTTTTAAACATGTCATGTGAGCATTTGTAAAGACAATTAGGGCTGACAATAGAACTTATAATCCATCCAAATAAAGAAGCATTTCCAAGGCATATTGTTTCCTCAAGCAATACATAAAAAGTTCAAAACATGCAGGTAGTGCTTTTACTGTACAAACAAGCATTCCAACAGGCGTTTGTTGCCTAATAGTAATTTGTCTAAAATCCCAAGTATTTCAAGCTGTGGACACAAGCAGCTCCTTGAATCAGAGCCTTATTGCTATTTCTAAAAAACATCCAGGAAAGAAACTGCTTGCATTATTCTACGCTATGTATTTGAAAAACCTGTAGAATCTCAATTTCACCACCAGAGCTTCTCGGCATACGTTGTCACTGAACCAACAGGACTTGCTGCTGACAAAACATTTACAAAAGCGTGGCTAAGCACGTGTTCCTAGGAATCACTTACTGGACAGTCTCCTTGGTACAAATGTCTTACGGTTTATGCTTACCTAAACCCTCTGGAAGGAGACTGGCTCGACAGAACCAGATGACCACTCGTGCGTACAAAGAAATGAGGCTAGTTACCACCTTCTTCTTTCTCAAGTCTGCAAAACATGAAAAAAGGCATAGGATGATTTTTGTTATGCAATTCCTTTCCTTTTTACAAAACTCCCTTCATCATACTACATAGAAAATACAAAAATGACCCGGTAGAAAGCTCTCGTCTTTGCATTTTCTACTCTGTATCGCTTTCTTATTTGAAGAAAAAACCCACAATCACCACGAAAAGAGAAAGCAACCCCTCCAAAGAACCAGATTCACTAAAGGTTAACATAAAACAAAATTAAGCCTGAACTATTAAATACACGCAGGAAGACGACACCTGGTTTTCAAGTAGCAGAGATTTTTACTAGAGCAAAGGGACAGTCTTTCTTTTTCTCAATATGCCAAGAACAACTTATGATCTAAAAAGCTATAGAAACTCAAGTAACTTACTTTACAAGTCACTCATTTGCGCTTCCTTTATCTTTTTTAGTAATTTGCAATTCAATATTTGCATGCAATTATAAATTGCTGGCTAAGAATTAAAAAGAAACATGTTGAGCATTACCACACTCAGGTGCTGCAATTTCAACCCAGGTGCTTACATAGCTTCTTGCTGAGCGTAGCCTCCCCTAGCCGCTTGCATGAACTCCACAAGAAACTGTTTCCCTGAACTCAACGCATATTGAGTGGTCGTCCCAGCTTCTCAGATTTAAGCCCCTTCGCCCAGCTAAATTTAACCGTCTTCCAATCACCAAACCCAACAAAAGCTCACGTTCCCACAATTACAACCCAAGCATAATTCCAAACCTTAAGAAAGCATAGCAAAGATTTAATAATACTATGACAAACCTTTTTCAGTCAGCTCTTGTGCTTCTGTTAGAGAACAGTTTAAGACTGTGCTAAGGTTGCTCAAAAGCAACTGGCAGTGCTGAAGAGACTGTAACGTCTGTGGGTCAACGAAGTTGCAAGAGCCATCAAAGAGCGGAACACCTTTTCAAGAACAAACATTAAAGCATTAGCCTACAGAGCAATTTCAGAGTTTCAAAGCACACTTAAAGAACCGCGTGCAATGCCATATACCAGCAGATTACTGGATAAGCTCAATTAGAAGGAATGATTTTATGTTTGTGGAATGACTACACTAGTACTCACATATTTGGTCCAATTCTTCTTTTGTAGAGATCACTTTGTTCCATGTCCACTCAAGAACAAGCCGTAAATTAGCAGCAGAACTTGGCTGCTCTTTAAAAAGAGACAACAAAAAAGAAACAAATCAACAACTTCAAACTAACCAATATATAACATAAAAACAATGTAAAGAAGTATTACCTTCAGATGCCCACTGTTTAATGCACCCAGTCAGAAGTTCTAAAGAACCTGTCCGGACAGCAGCTGACAATACCGCTTCTAACTGCTCCTTCTAAACATAACAGACAAAGTAAAATGAGAATCTTACATACTTTCAATAGCTGAACCAGCAAAAGCACAACTTCAAATCACACTTTGGAAGACCCTTTCTATGCTTGTTTGTGCAGAAGCTGGTTGACGTTGGAAATGTTTAGTGAGCTCAAACTTAATTCAAAATTATTTGTTACAATCTGTGCAGTGGCTCAGAAGTTATGATTTGGCCAAGTCTGGGAGAACAAAGAATTCATTGCTTCTTAAACAGTCAAATAATTTTTCATTTTCTCCATTCTGTCCTCCTTTTTCAGGTTAATCAGGGATCCAAACCCTAACTCAAGCCTAAGCAGGCAGTTGGACTGATGGGTAATATAGAAGTAACAGCTTTCGCCGCCTTCCACGACATTTTTGTTCTTGCTCCTACAGCAACGTTGTATTCCGTTCTAGACACTCAATCCCTGATCGTGCTTCAACAATAGACAATGGTAGTTCTAAAGTCCCAAGAGTGGACCGAAAACGTTGCCATTGGCATAAAACTGGCAGGGTACAATTGCGATTCTGCGTGTGGATGGGCAGGATGAGCATAGAATGGTCTCTGACACTGAAAGCAGTGCAATAGAAAACTTAGAAAAGCTACATCTCTTGGCAGTCTCAATAAAGATACAGTAAAAGATCACCTCCTTCTGCAAGCCGGTGCAAGTCATATGAACGACTCCGGAGTTCAGCAAGCACGAACCATCTGCAGAAACAAGGAACGTTTGACAACATTCCATGCTCTCACAGTTATGTTAGGACCACTTTACTTTTTTTAAACAGCAATATCTGGAAAGCTATAACTGAGTACCCATTTTCTTCGTCAGATCGCAGGCAAACCTTTTTTAAAAAATTATTACTGCGTGTAGAAATTTCATCTCTAGTGCTATCGAGGTGCTGTGCTTTGAGCTTCAGTTCAAAGTCATTTCATTTTGTAACCATCACCACTTCACCGGCTACGTGACAAAAGCACCAAACCCCAAAACTCAGCAGAATGTCAGATGCATTTCACAACATTACATACCTTGCTGGTACAATGTAATCAGAGCTGGGTTTGTGGGGAGTTGGGGTTTTTTGGTTTGGTTTGGTTGTTGAGTGAAAAACAACGAACAAGAGAACCAGTAAATGGCGTTGGACCTCAATTTACGCTTCTCGCTGTTAAAAGCGGTGAAATACCTACCAAAATTATAGGTGCTTGGATGAAAAAACTGCTCCGGTGGTGGATAAGAAGGAGGAAGTCCCCGACTTAGACTCCGCTCACGGACCAGAATATCCAAAATGAGGTTTGGCGAAGTCATACTTATTACAGTATCCAGTGACCACAGTGCAAAATAGGGGCAATCATGAAGGAACTCTTCTGGCCTTAAAGAAAACAAGTGCATAAGCTGAACGCCGACTTTCAAATGAATTATTTGCAGGGACGTTGAGAACAACTTAATGAAAATCTACCTTAGCGAATCTGGCATTTGAGCATGATACCAGCGATTAATGTCAAATACACCCAAATAAGTAGATGGTTTTCTCTGACTACATGTCGTCACTTGCCAACTGAAGATTGATACGCTGGTGTCAGGGGATATTACTGGAAAAGACAAGACATTGTTTCTTATTTGTAGAAAATATGATACAGCTGATATTTTTAAAACACCACTTTCTGCTTTGGCTTAATCCTGTTCTATCACTCCTGAAACACACCACTTGCTAAGAATAATAAAAAAAATGATGTACGGAGTAGCAAACATCCCTGTGGTAGGTTTCAGTCATACTGCCCCTTTTTCTCATTCAAACTGTATCAGTTCTAAGCCAAATCAAATACACGCTTCTTAGCTAATTTGGTTTTCCATACATGAAGAGTTGACCAAGACATTTAGCTAGATGAACAGTTTAGCAAAAAAAGATGTGCTAGCAACACATACATTGCTACTTTCAGAAAGCAGACAAATACTTATTGTATACACTTGTATTGCTCAGCTGGCATTATTAATTTCCAGATTTGAGTCAATTACAAATTTTAAGAATAGCTCCTCCCCAGCATATTCAGAATGAAAGAACACAACTAGCACACAAAAATAAATACAAAAAGAACCCAAACCCAACAAACAGGAAAGCGGAATAAAGACTGTAACATAAAACATTCACAATGCTGCACTCCAGTTCTCTCAGTAAGTGGAATGGTCTTTCTTCTCTGGGGAGAATGCATTCTCCAGATGTAAGAAGCAAAGTATGTGGTCTATCGTTCACCCTAATGGGGCAAGGAACAAGACGACACTTTGTTTGGCAAAATGATTCTCTCTTGAATTCATCATGACCGTTTAGGGATCCTCACACACTTTACTATGTTGCATTGTGAACTTCTGTGCCTTTTCAGTTTTGTTAGCCCCTGAAACTGCCTTTGAAGATAGCAATTATTTTCATCATTCAGAAGACAGCTTCATTGCTAGCCTCAACCCACATCCAGCAGAAGCTCATGTGTGCCTAGAACTTAACTTGGACAGATTCTGAAAAAAAACTCATTAGAAACCATCAGAAAAATTACAGGTATTTCTCCATGCCTCAAACTTCATAAAAAGGAGACAGAAAGGTAACATTCCTAAGCAAGGGAGAGAATGATCTTACTGTTCCAAGACAACAGCTGGAGGAATAGAACACTGACATGACCCCACCATACATTGCTATGGCATGTCAGCAAGCATAAAATAAAGGCTATTTTTTCCTTTAAAGGAGTCCCACATAACTTAAGCACCCAATTTTTCTTTTTAAATAAGCCCAACAAGCTAGTCTATACAGATATTTAAGCCTTGCAGACTGTGGGTACAGAGCAGCATTCATCGCTTAGATTCCGAACCCATTTATTTTAGAATAGCCAAACGCGGACATCAGAACAAACCTTTGTTAATGCTATCCTCTCCGTCAGCATGGTTGGGAAATTTTTCTACAGTCTGACAGCTGAGTAATTTGGTATTGCTGGCCTCCCCTCTCAGGGGAATGGCTCCATCCGTGAGATCTAAACTGCACTTTTCGTCACAGTATTCCAAACCCTGGGGAAAAAATGAAAGGAGAGAGAAAAGGTCATTTGGAGATGAAAACATACATTATACCTAAATATGAAAGAATGTAAATCTCTAATATAATATGCATATTCTAGTGTATGTTTCCCACGCGCTTATTTCTGATGGCAAATAGAAACTACAGCTGACATGCAAGAGAATTAAATGCCAAATCGTAACAGGTAAGTTTGGCTGCAAAGGCTTTGCACGCTTTCAAAAGTTAGCATTTCCCTAACATTATTCATTTCTAAACATGTTCTGCAGAATGCCTTGCAACATCAAGGTTTCTTTACAAACCTAAATATATATCTACAAAGAGATATCCGAAATAATGCAACACGTCATATGCATGCAAAGCTCTTTGCTCCATGTCTTGAGAACAGAACTGAGGTAGGTAGAGAAGTCATGGCATTACAGCAGCTAAAGCTCTTTTGAGAGGTGTTCTCTACAAGCTCACCACTAGAGTGAAAACGCATCTCTCTCTCTAGTAGCTATGAGAACTTCTTACTGCTTAGCAATCTCCTTTCAAACCACGTAAGCTCTTACCAGCTCCTCCTCTAATCTGGTCAGAGACTAATGGGTGAAATATCCCTCAGTTCCTTCACCGAGCACACCCAACAGCAAAAGGGGAAAACAGAGAGCACGTGGGATGCACATGGGCAATGCGTTTAGGATCACGAATTCCTACGGAGTCAGCAAACTACGTTGGGATATACAGAAACTCCAGCAGGATTGTGTTGAACCTCTGATACCACCATTTTCTAAGCAAGCATTAACTGAAATACTGCCTCTCCAAATACAGCATTCCTTCAAACTGTCTACAATGCAACACATGAATGTGTGTATTGTGGACAAATAGCCGCTCTACAATTAAGAAAAAACCCAAACAAACCACCAAACAAAAAACCAACAACAACAACAACAAAACCCCACCAAATTAAATTTTAATTTAAAATTCGGAAAAAAACCAATCAGGGTGCTCTGTTCCTCTAGAGCATCGTACGTTTGTGTCATAAAAAAAATGCACATAAAGATAAGGAGATGACATCCATATTTAGACCACGCTGAATGACTTGAAGATATTTATACCTTGTCACCAGGATAGGTAATGCATTTTAAAGAAACACCACCTTTTCCAAACGCCTAACCTTCATCTATTCAACAGCAACATTTACAGATGAGGAAGGAGCTTTCCCATATATAAGGAAAAAGGTCAACATTTAAACTTATTCAAAAAAATCAAAACGCCCCGTCCCTATTGAAACGGAGTACCACGATGCAAGAATCACCCCTATTTCATTGCATACCTATTGAGAACATGCAAGAGAAAGTATCAAAAGAGGAGGAAAGAATTGCTCGGAATTAAGATCGCTTCCCCCTCAAAAAGATTTTGGAAGAGTTTCAAGCATACTACCAAAGAGAATTATACATTATACAGATGCGTCTCCTATCTGTTACATCTCTGAGATATAATGATACCTCACCTCTATTTTAAACACAACATCATCATTGGAGCCAGTTCTAACAATTTACGTCTACTCTTTTGACCAAATCATACCACCGGTTCCTGTATTGACGTATTTTGCTGGCTTTAAGAGTAGATTTCATAGGTAACCCAGCCAAAAAGTAGAAGGAGATATCTTTAGAGCTCCTACATTTCAGGACCAACACTTAAGAGAGACACTGTAGACACGTTTCATTTGAAGTCCTGCTGACAGAGCTCAAGAGAGAAACAAGAATATATAACCCCAAAGATCAGAAAAGAATAAAGCTGCATGACCTTACTTTAAGAAAGGGAGACAGACAGAAGCTTGCAGTTTGGTTAAACAAAGCTATTCAAAGCCCTATCTTCTCTTCTGACATGCCATTAATCTGGTGTTTAAATGAAGAATAATTTTATTTGTAAAAGCTGCTTCCTCCTCAGCAACTGAATTTATATGGGCTCTCTGCAGATGAATCTAGTTGGAACACACGACGCCGCAGTATGAAATGGTGTGAGTTGTTGTCAAAAAGTATGGACAAAGGCCATGCCCAAGAAGACGCAGCCAAAGATTACGGTTTTTTAGTCACCTCTGAATTTTGATGGTAAATATTACCCCTGCCAACTTAACTGATACTCGCTTAGAGAAAACTACGATTTTCATCCTTTCACATACGTGCACGTCTTACCTCATACATGACCTGTCCTGATGCCAAGCGTTTTCGGTCACCAAATGCTAACTGCAACAGACGTAAACTCACAACATCACCTTCACTGAAAGAGGTGTACATTATGAAATTTGATTACAAAGCTGCTTTATAGTCCTCATTATCATTTTATTAGATCTAGACTGAAGTTTTCTTAATAGCGCTCTCTTGCTGAAGAGACAAACAGCACTTCCCAAGACATGATAATTGGTCACATTTGGCCGCTGAATCAGAAAGGAGGAAATTTTGACACTAACCGCTTCAGGGGCAAATGCTAACCATACCCTTTGAAAGCTTTACTGTGTTGTATGGGCTAAAACTTGTCGGAAATAGTTCTTCACAGGGAAGAGTTCTCAATCAAAACTGCTTTAAAGTCAACCTTAAAAAGATTGCCACCCTATGAACAGCTGAGCTGATTAAATAGCTTGCTGATGCTGAGAGAGAGAGATACCTTTCTCTCCTTCCCTCACCACCAGAGTTCCAGTCCCTCTCTTGCATATGCTGCACCCTTCCACATACCGATTTCATCCATTAGCCCAGCAGGAAGCCATTGACTTTTCTGCTGAACAGTGATCGTTCTCTGCCAGGTGAGCTGAACTGGCTCATGAAGGCTCCAGAGACTGCTAAAGTTGGCACAAGGTAATGGGCAGTACCGTCACCTCCCTCCTTTAGGGGCAGCAGGCTGTTATGTCGGCACGGTTAGTGTTCTAGGTGTGCAGCCTCAACTACTGTGTTAATACCATGGTGTGAATATCAGACAAAGCATGAAGCAGTCATCAAGCAACAAAGGAAATCACTTAAGAATGCAAGCACAAAAATACAGCCACTGTTGCTTTGCCTTCTTTCAGAAGAGAGGAACTCCTAGGTCCCTCCTTCACGTCCGTTGAATCCTGTCAAAATTGCATTGTAAGCTTAACAGCTTCCCTACCTGAGAGAATCTCCCGCACAGCTAAACAAACAAAACAAATATACAGGTATTAACTGTACGTGAACAAATATATCTATATATATAACAATTAATTCAGTGGCTAATAGTAAGTTTTTCTTCACCTTTCTTGTGTAGACTGAACAGCCCACAAGTAGCAACAATTGCGAGGATCATTCTCAGGCTCTTGAAAAGTAACAGCATAGACAGGAATCCTTCCTCCTTCAAGCTGAGAGTGGTGCCTACAGGTTAAATCACATTATTAACATACTTAAGCCTTTCAACATATGCCCTAATTGCAGGAACTTCTCCTGAAAAATAATTTTTAAAATCTGTTTTGTCAAAATACACACATTTCCTGCTTTCACTGAATACTACTGATAGAACAAACTGTCATATGGAAATCAGCTCTATCACATCCTAACTGCTTGGCATAACCCAAAGAAGCATGCTTTCCACAATTCCTCAATCCACAGGCACAATACGGAAAACAATCCTAGTCCACTGGGGAGAAGGCGGTCCCATTTAGTCCATGTATGACTTAACAGTTATTTCAGAAGAGGATTTCTAAACCTTCCAAGACTATACTCAGAATTTCAGTCCCCGAAAAAGTTCTCTTTAAATTAACATACTTCCTTAAGCAAAACATTGAGAGCCCTGCACCTCCAGGCACGGTCAAGTGTAAAGGCCTACTTACTCCCTCTGCAAAGTTTTCATATTCCATAGTGACAGGTAGCCATCTGAAAAACCCACAGCGAGCTGATTGCTTCTGCTTATGTAGCACAGGGTTGATATTGCTGTTCCTGAAGGATTTTGTAATTGCAAACAGAGATGTCTCCCTTCTCCGGCCACAGTTTCTCTTCTTTGTGCAACTTCAGCAGGAATTCCAGTGACAGCTTCCAGACCTAGACACCCAACACCACGCAATAAATGAATGCGTTATGCCACTGAGGTTGCATTTTAAACACTGACGTGACAAGGTGTATAACCTAATTCTACCGTCCCAGGCAAAATACCCCTTTATGCAACACTGGTTCTGCTATTTCCATTTTGTACGTTTTCAAAGAACGCAACAACTCTCTGATCGGAAACTTGTTCTCACTCGTCGTTCAAAACCAGGTAAAAGTGTAGCCTTCATAGACAAATTCTTCTTGGACTCTGTAAATCAGGAGTTTGGGCCTCATGACGAAGCTATTTGAAGTGACATCAGCTCCTGAAGCCACTGTTGTAATAGCCAAAACAGTCTATGCAATCTGAACACACAAATCAGAGATTTCGTTCATCCAAACGCATGACTTTTGATAAGTCGGGTTGATTTTAAAAAACAAGCCTAAAATTTGCCCCAAGTCAATTAACAGAAGCAGAAGAACATTCCCAAGAAATAGGGCACCTCTGACACAACTTCCTATCAGGCAGCTGCACTGACTCAGATGGGAAAATTCCTACACCTCACTGGCAAGAATCATAGTGACATGGGGATCTTGGTGGGAGGGGGGCATTTATAACATTAGAAGGCGTATTAAGCCACTCCCATATTTAATCACTTCAGCACTACACGGTGTCAAACTGCCACCTGTAACCAGTAGCCATGAATGTCTGCACATGAGTATCTTCAAAGCGGGATGCATATAGTTTCTTTAAAAGACACAAGATTTCTGACTTTTAAATTCAAGCTTAAAAACGGCAAGCTTACCCGATGCTTCTCTTTCATTCTGAGTGCAAGAACAATCATCCAAACAAAGGTCAACCAGAAGTAGATGACCAACATCTGTAGCCACGGCTGCCACTCCGAAGAACCATCGCAGACTCTGATGTAGGTGCCGAGTGCTCGTACTGGGTCCTCCGTGATTAGTTATGGGTTCTATGGCAGTTACCTGCAGGAAAGCGACAAGTTAATATTGAACTGAATTAACTTCAGCTGAAAAGGTCTATTCTATTATTACAGCTTACCAATTGCCACTCCCTACTTAGAAATAATTAACTCTAAGAAATAAACACAGAAAACCAGTTATATGCAAGAAACTTCATCCTATTTAAGGGACTTAAGTTAGAAAGACAAAGCTACACCTAGTTCTCCCACTGCTCACAGCCCATCAGCACTGCGATACAGTCTACGCCTTCTTTGCCAAACAGGTATTCGGAGAGATCATGGCTGTAAGTCAGATGAGGCAGCGGACAAGCTGCATGGTAGACACACCATTTTCCATGGGAATGAAACATTTTTGGAAAGTGTTGAAGGGAGATAGTAGCTTAGCAAAATTTACACGAGTCCTCATTTAGAATAAAAATAACCACCAGATAAAGTCAGAAAAGGTGTAAATGCACACCAGCACTTTTAGGAATGTTAACAGAAACGTTAAAAGCCAGCCTAAAACAACGGCAAAAAGAACAGCAGCTTGTTAGAGAAAGAGCTAACTCCAGCTAAGGAAGAAGCGCACACTGCTCTTGAACATGTGGAGCAGTCTGCACGCAGCTTTATTACAAGGGGAAGACAGACCTTTCAGCACCTGCAACACGTCCCAGGACTATACGGACTGCTATAGCAGAGATACAAGCGCACAAAGACTCCGGCACTAATGCTATACAACAAAAGAACAGAGGCTATGGTTTAGCCTTCTTACAAAAAGCAGCACAACAAAACCAGGAACCTTTACATCAACAGCACAGTTTGACACGAAAGTAAAACAAAGAAGTGAGCATCACAAGGCAGTCCATTTTTTAATACATTTCCCCTGCCCCCCTCCACCCGCCAAGAGGTGGGGAAAAATAACCAAACCCCTAAGCCCCAAAGTTTTCTCCTCTCCCATATCAAGCACTTGCTGGGACTACACTGCCTGGAAATCTACCACAGAATTTACCTTTCATCTTGGTCACGAGAATTCTAATCTTAGAAGTACCTACAGTAATTTGGACAACTTGGGTTTCTGTCAGATTTATAGGAAAGCTAATGAAATTTCCAATCTTCAAAATACTGTACATATCTTGCTGCAGAATTAGCCAAAGGTCAAGTGTTCCTTCTAACCTCTTTTTCTTTTAAGATTTCTTTCCTTGTACAACTGGCCCCAAAGGAATCTCTTCCATTTTTGCATACGGTCTTCCAAAAATGTTGCCTGGTTTTAACACCTCAGTTTTCCACGTAGAAGCTCCTGAAACTGCATATTTTTCCACTGCGCTATGCACTGGCTTTTCATATTCTCCCAGACTACTGCCAGCTCTTTCTGGGAATGAAGAAAGGACGCTTTTCTCACCTCACTGAATCTGAATGCTACCCTTCTGCCTCATACAAACCAGCAAAATTTGAACCCTTCCATAGTGCTGAAACATACAACCATTAGAAACCAATTCAATATAATGAATGTTTTAAATTCAGATTTGCTTTTACTAGAATCCAGTTCAAATAATACTCCATTAACTCTTTCAGTTGTCTGCGGCATTTCACCTGTATATCCAGAGGGCAGTTAGAGAGCACAGAATCACAGAACCATTAAGGTTGGAAAAGACCTGTGAGATCATCAAGTCCAACCATCAAGCCAACACCACCATGCCCACTAAACCATGTCCCAAAGTGCCACGTCTACATGTTTTTTGAACACCTCCAGTGATGGTCACTCCACCACCTCCCTGCATAGCCTCTTCCAATGTTTGACCACTCTCTCAGTAACAAAATTTTTCCTAATATCCAGTCTAAACCTCCCCTGGCGCAACTTGAGGCCATTTCCTCTCGTTCTATTGCTAGATACATGGGAGAAGAGACCAAGAAAAAAAAAAGGAAAAAAAAAGAAAAAAAAATTATGCCTAAATTCTTTCTCAGCTTGTGAGTTTGGGTTTTTTAACTCATTCTTTGCTCTCTGAATGACTACACATCTGCTCTTACACTAAAAGGCAGTCATACAGTCACTATAAATACCCCGTATTAATACACTAATGGCTTGACACCTTGGACCAGAGTTGCTCAAAGTTAGGGTTAACCTGTAGAACTTAGTTGTCCACTGAAGATATACCCACATGGAAAACAGTCCAGAAATTAAGGTGCTCATCAAAGCCTTAAAACAGTAACAACAAAAACTGCAGAACGTGATGTTAAGACTAGGTCTGCAGTTTAGTTTTAAAAATAATCATTATGGAAATCAGAGAAACGTTCAGGCAGATTAAAAACGCATGTTACATAATGTATAATTTGGAAGTATGAGTTACAGAATAAATTCAAAGCATAGGGACAGTGGCCAAGGGCAAGTTTTATCTACTTGTTCTTGCTAACCCTTACTCCCACTCACAACTTAGAAGTTAACAGTCCGACTAGCAATACCTGTGGCCTGGCTATGCTGATCTAACTAAGCTAATAGCAAAAAGATAGGAAGCAAAATGAAAGCAACAGGCCAAACATGCTTGTCATCAAGAGCGTTGAGGGCATAAGAGCAGAACTTCAGGTAAGCTTTGGCTTTATTCCAAAATCCATAACCTTTATCACACAACAGCCAACTTTTCCCCCCAAGGCTTCTTCGTATTTTCTCCTGAACCATTGCCTTGCGGTATAGAAGAACTCCCCAATACAACGGGCAGGTCTAACTACGTTCTATTTCAAATCACTTTGGTAGACGCAGATTCGGTATGTGACGTGATCCTTCTTAACCTTTCCTTTTCCTATTCCCTGCTTACGTAGATCAAAGAAATAAAACTTAACAAAGCTATGACCTTTTTCACAAACATAGTTTACTTACTGATTATACGCTGATGTCAGCACACAGCTTGTCCTTCCACCTCAAACTCTAAGATTTATCAAGATGATAGGCAAACTAACACAGCGGAGCACCAACCCAACTCATATCTTTAGAAATTACCACAATACAAATGCTTACTGCTAGTAATCGTGCTGTAGCACTACAAACAAACAAAACTCCCTCCAGCTGTATTCTAGCAAGTTAAACCAAATCACATTATGGAAAGCTGAGTAACAGAAAAGTATTTATTTGTGGCAGATTCTAAGGTGAGAAAAATACAGGGAATCTGGGTTTTCTATTAACTGACGCTGATTCTTGTTTACATTAAGACAATGAGACTAGGGGACATTACGACACTTGAGTTTATGGGTTACAGAAGACAGAAAAAAATGAGTAACATCACACCAGTGCATCCCATCTACACAAACACAATATTCAATGAGCAGAGATTCAAGGACTTCAGACTGAAAGTCAATCTTTCAACAGTCTGTCAGATACCTCACTCAAGGCTCGTTTTTCCTACTTAGGTCAACACAAAAATGTGTTCTGCTCTGAAGTCAGACCTGCTTGCTAGCCTGAGATTCATGGGAATGTGTCTCAGTCATTTACAGCACAACTGTGGAAGTTTGAGGTATTTTAAAGACATTATTTCTGACAGAAATTAACCGTTTAGGAAATGCATGCTATGGACGCTTGAAAGAGTGGGGTTTTTTCCTTTCTCACTCTGGCCAGGAAAAGGTATTTTGCAATGCCTTTTTGTGGAAGCGGAGAATTAGGTAACTATGTGCTCTACAATAAAAGCAGGAAATTTGGTTTACTCTCAGTAGACTCAGAAGATAATGGTACCATTAAGCCCAAGATTTTACATCAAGGCTCTCTCGACTGGATTCTCTGAAGTGACAGTACGTTAATGCAGTACAGAACAAAACACCTCCTACAAAGAGGCGCTCCAAAGCTTTTCCTGAAGCAGGATTATGCAGCACCTAACAACATAAAACTTCCTTTCGCCGCTTAAAAAGTACGTACCCTTCCTGGAAGAACAACTGCTTTAACCACTCTCGATATTCCAAGGTCGTACAGACAGAGAACACTTCCCGCTGCTTCTTCCAACCCAACCAGTAGTCCAGGTCTCTTCTGCCAGGAAAACTCCTTTACCACACGAACAGTGGGACGCCGTTTATTTACTGCACTGAAACGATATGCAGAGCGCCGCTCTCCTGTCACAGAGTTCACCACCTCCAGTTGAGGACCACACGCCAACCATGCTAGGCCATTTCTCCCTGTAAGAGAAAAGAAAGCTGACTAAAGCAACTTTCCAACACAAGACTCAAAACAACTGAAAAAAGTCACAGTCACTGCCCCTTTCCTTCAATAAAAGGCCCTAACGGAGGAAGACCGACTTCCCTAATTCTGGTCAGTTCTCTAAAATCACCCATTGAAATCCTCAAGCAACACATCTTAACATCAACCACCTTTTTATTTTGCATTTGTACTTGTCATTCCTGCACTGAAGAATTTTGATCGTTTGGGATAAAGATTGCAATATATTGATCTATAGTCTTTATACCATAGTCGGCTTGGTTTTGCTAGAAATCATCTACATACAGACGGGAATACAAGTCTTGAAGCATACTTCAAACATAACAAATCTAAGCCAATTCATTTTTAGTTTATAAATTTCACTTGACGCATGCCTACTTTGGGCAGGGATTTGGACTTCAGCAAGAGATTGTCTTAAAACGGGCACTGCGTTAGTATATCTAAACTTTTACACGTGCCGATCACAGAAAGAATTTAAGACATTTGCTCCACTGAACTGCTTCAAACTCGAAGGAAGTATTAACTCCATTACTGCATTGACAGTTAGGCAGATAGATTCTACCTGGTCTTGACAGAAGCCTCGACATCCAGCTCGGCACCCAGCTCTGCTTTCAGATCACCTGGAAAGTCACCTACCTAATCTGCTTAGCCACTTCCAGCAGCTCTCGCTGCCTACTCATCTGCATCCTATTAAATACTTTGGAAATACAGCTGCAGCGCTTAACAGTGCTGCCCTCTTCCTTCTGTTTTTATTCAGACTAGAAAAGAAAAAGCAGGGGCTTTTGCCGCTGTAACAGTGTGGGAGAACTATTTCTGCGTGTGATGTTATGACGGTCATAGAGCTTGAGCTGGTGCAAATAAATACGGCCCAAACCAACACTATTACTTTTTGGGAAACTGCCTTGTATTTAAGCAGAAATTGAGGAGAGCTCACTGACTCAGCAGGTTTAAGTAAATTATTCTAATAGCACAGGATCGGTGCACGTGGTTGTAATTTCAAAGTTTAACTATACTAATGTTTTAATATTAGCATTTTCAATCGTTACAACATCCTTTTTGTTCTCTCCAAACTTGATGCATCTTAACAGCGCCAACCTGACACAGTTGATACTATGACCCTATGCTTCAGGTAACCTCCAGGCCGTAACAGCTTTATACCACCGCCAAATTTAAGGGAAAATGCTCACCTCTAGAAAGCTTCCCGCACAGCACAGAATCTAGGGGTATGCCATCTTCCCCAAGTGCCTGAAGAGTCACCTCTGGAAACTGCAGCAGACTGCTCGTTGCCCGAGCCGTTAGCTCTCCCATTCTTCACTCTAAATAAAGAAAACAATGCAAAAATAGACTCATGTCAGCCATAAAGAGTTTTGAGCTTGACAGAAGTTTGCCATATTTTACTCCTGCAGAAAGAGGATTTTGTGAGCGAGTTAGCTGGTGATTTAGTGAGTACCACTGGGTCATTTCTTTCCCACTTAGGCAGAAAACCTCCCCCAAATGTTTTAGGCAAAACCCCTACATTTAATCCAAAACCAAAGTTTTAGTCTTAAAAGCCACTAGCACAACAGAGACTGTCTGTATCAGAATTCTGGAGTCAGGCTTACTTCACACAAGTGCACCCTACACATTGTCTTGCAGAGGTTGTGCGGATGCTCCACAAGTTCTCCAAGAAGCACAGATCTACAGCAGAAGGTGAGAAGAAGAAAGAATTTTAGCTCTCTAGCCCAACAGCCCCCAACAGCTAAGATCCTGTATCTGATGCAGACCATAGCCTTGATTTCCCTTTAAATGAGAAAACAAACAAAACCAACACAGATCGGAATTTGACACTAGAGCCAGTTTACCCAGCTACCTCCTATGGTTATTCTCTAACAAAACTATACTGCCATTCAAGAGTTGCAGTCCCTGCCTAACGTGGCTAAGCTAGCAAAAGTTCCTAAAGCCAGTTCTGAAATTACGCTCTTTTTTACATTGCTTGTTCTACCTGGACAGATGGATGGAGGTGCCAAGTGTCTCGGTACTGAACACACGCACAGCCTTCCAGCACAGGGAGACAGTAGTTAATAAGGCACTTCCAGCGTACCACACCGCTTGCCCCTCTCAGCACAAGTTCCGGAATCACAGAATCACAACAAAGAGGATTCCAATCCCTGGAACCCACGTGGCCCAACCCCCCCGCTCAAGCAGGGTCACCTAGAGCAGGCTGCCCAGCACCGTGCCCACACGGCTTTTGAATAGCTCATTCTGAAACGTACTTTTACGAGCAGCAACCTGACAAGCTGAACCTCAAAAGCATTTGCAACACGTGCAACAGGCCCTGGTTTTTGGTGACTCTCTCCTACCAATTTAAGCATTCTCTCCACCACATAAGGAAAACACTACCACACCAGCAAAGCCTTGTCACCGTTATTTCTCTAAAACCATACCTGACAGCTTACTAGGTAGAAGAAACAAAATTAATAGATGCCTGATGAAGTTCATTTCACTGTCCTAAAAAAGCAAACCCCAGGCAAATCAATGCAGGAAAACGAGTTGATGCAGTCAGTGAATGAGGAGCTGTCCTCAGCAGAACAGGATACAGTCCTGTGTGCCCAAACGCCTGTGGCAGCTGCCAGCCAAGACTGATACAACCGTCCAGACTAAGAAGGCACTTGAACTACCACGTTTAGCCATACACACCACGTGGGGTTCAGCATTCCCCACAGAATTAAGTCCCTAAATTTCCCATAAGTTTACCAAGCACGATCAGGAAGCAATTATTAGACCTGAAAGACTGACACCACGCTTCTTTCCATTGGCAGAAGCTCCAGACCCGGAGTCACCTTCCTTCATTAAGGAAGAAGTCAAGCACTTTTGTTTAAGGCAGCAACTTTGCTGCGTGATGCGTGCTTCGTGCAAAAATCAAGAGACCCCCACAAAACGCGCTGGATTCCTGTAAAGCTGTGCTCTCCCCATTAAACCCAGCCCTCTTGCCGCGATCGCCGCTCTACACAGATAGCGAATTTCCTGACACCTCCCTTTGGCAGTTACCCATGTTGAAGCAAAGAAACGGTTCGTGTAGAGCAACTGGGAGGGGAGCAGCATATGGCCTTTCAGCGAAGGTGTGCCTTGAACGATTTATTAAGCAAGTCACCATCAGACCCCGTCTTTCCCAGAGCAGCCCGTCACGCACTCCTTGGCTCTTACACGCCACAGCCTCCTACTGAAATGCTTCTGTCTGGCTAAATAAGTCACGTTGAGATCGGTTGCTTTCAGAAACATGCCCCAAATTAAAAGCAGTATTAACCTTTTTTAAGAAAAAGAACAAAGAAGGCGTCTGCCCCACGTTCTAGGGTGTTTATCTCATGACTGGTTTTACAGGGAATATCTTTGGTTCTCCCTGTCAAGGACTTTGAAACGACACAAGCCTGAGCTGCTTCGACATGGCTCAGTGCATTCACTGGCATCTCTTATTTCCGTAATAATTTCTTATAACTACAAAATGAAGACAAGAAACTATAATGTAGTTAGAAGTAGACAGCATATTCTGTCAGCTGAACTCATGAGAGATTTGATATTACATTGTGGACCCCTAACCAAGGGCTACGTTATTGCCAGTTTACCTAGGCTTAAAAGCCCCTGGAAGGTCTTGTCGGGGCATTGCTGGCAGAGAGGTGTGTGAGTAACAAATCTGAAAGATGACAAGAAGGGGAAAACATCAGACCACAGGTTAAGGTATCTGGCCGCGATGCCTGTTACTGGGAAACTCGCCTGAGCCACGGCGGCATACTGGTGCTCCCACTCCTTCCGGGCTTCCTCCAGCCGGGACTCCCTCGTTGCCCGTGTGCTCCGGATCTGCCGCTCATGCTCAGCCAGCAAAAACCACACCTCTTCTGAACAGCTTTAACCAGGGTATCTACGTGTAAGATAGCAAACCCCGTGAGGGACGAGGACCAGCACCGTGGCAGCCACGCAGCGTGTTCACAGTTGTTCAAAATGTTCTCTGCCACCCACTTTGTAAGAAATCCACCGGTGGACCTACCTCAGCTGCATTCCCACCACACTTCCTCGATCTTACAGATTACCAAAGATGCCTCCTGATAACGCTTGGGGAAGTCAAAATCTACTTGCTATTTATGCTGAAATACGTACGTGTTTCGTCGGCTGTTGGTGGCCCTGTGCTCCCGAGCCCAGCCAGACTGGACAACACTTTCTTATTTTCAGCCTTCAGGTCTCTTATAAGCTTCTCCCCGGGACTTGCATTTACCACTGCTTTGTGGTAATATGGAAATACATAAAAGACAAAACAGAAGCCGGTACCCAGATAATCCCAGCAAACAGCAAGATTTCCTGTCAAAAATTACTCGTCTCCCCCCCCACCCCCCCCTTCTTTTGCTCTTTTCCCTGTTCAGAAATATCCCATGTAGCTCTGGAACTTCACAAGCGAAAAGGTCTCATGGCCACTTTGCTCCTCGGGTGGAAGCATCTGATGCCCTCTCCTGTACTGTTACCAGCAATCACAGCCTGGTTTGGTTTTGCCCCTGCCAGCCCAGGAAAAACCTTCTCTTCTGCAGCTAACCCTAACCGGCAGCAACGTAGCCATAGCTGCTGTGCCTCCAGTATGCGGGGCAATGTGGGATGGGATACCTGAAAACCAGCCCTCATCCACTGTAACTGTGGGTACGCCAGGTAGGCAGACAAATCCCCTGCAGAGACAAGTCCACCTGCCCCGGCATGGAGCTGGCTCAGGCGTGGGGAGTTTGTTGGTTTGCGTTCATCGGCACGTGAAAGCAATTCAGCTCTTTGCAGGACTGAACTGGGGCTGGAAACATTAAAACTTCTGCTCCTGATATCTCCTAACAGCCAGGCTGCTGCGGCTACGAGCTTGCAGAGCCACGATCCATCCGCTTTGGGATAAGAGACGTCTAAGTGCCTGACCTCTTTTTATGGGAGCTGGAATAAGAATTAGTGCTGGAGTCCCAGAGAAAGCCTGACTGAAAGGACTGCAAAGAGAGCGGTTTTCAGTGCTGAGCCCCAGAAAGGGCAGGAGCAGAGCAAAGGGGAGGAGAGAGGCAACCCTCTCCTCCAGAAGGAGCCGACGGACTGGGAAAGTGGCCGGGGAGCAAGCGGCTCCTGGGCAGGAAGGAATAGCTCTGCGTGGCACTATCGCTGGGATCTGGGATTGGGAAACAGAGACGACAAATGCCTGGCAGCAGGGATCATCTGTATGTTCTATGTTTCAGCCATGTTTGGTCTGTGGGACCCCAAATTACAGCTTAGTTTTAGAGGTGCTGGGAGAGAAAGGGAAGGAAAGACGCTGAATTAAGTCACACCTGTGAGAGAGACCCAGAATTCTCAGGAAAAAGAGTTACCGCTGTCATACAACGTAGTTGTGAAAATATATGCCGTTCGTTAATAAGAATACAGAATAAGCTCTTCATATGCTGCCCTTGCTTACTGACAGATTCACTCTTTCTTCCTCCTGAGCTGTCAATCACTTTGAACTGGTATCTTTTGTCGTTTTGCCCAGCACCTGGCTGCAATTTGCACCAAGACCAGAGAGGGAAAAATTACGGAAGTGTACCTTTCAGCATATCGTAAAGTTGACAGAGTTTCTTCGTAACAGACGTCTGCTGGACTCACGTTCGCAATCTGTAAGCATATGACAAGTATGAACTGACATTAGATTTTGAAGGAGGCGTTTTGAAAGAGCTGTCAACACTACCAAAAATCAGATAAGCATTAACATGGAAAAATCAACCATTAAGGTCTTTAAACATAAAAGGAGAACCCTAGCATCTTCGCAATCTGGCTATAACTTAACTCTTTAACACTTTCACAAGAAATGAGACAGACAGACCGACAGACTGACAGACAGAAAGATGAGAGGATACAGGTGGCTTTTGCAAAAATTAATACTGGAGGCACTTGAATCCTGGTAACTCTGGCTTACGCTAGCATCAACGCAAAAAACCAACCTCGCAAAACCACTTTGATGGTATTTGTACAAGTAACAGTTGAAGAATCTGTCCTTAAATTTGTTCAAAACATCTTCGGTGAATTACGGGAGTTAGCATTTGAAGAAGCTCAAGTAAACTGTTTTAGGACTACCAGCATTTACAGGCAACGTTTTCACATGGGCACATTTTCTATTTGTATCCTTCCATCTTTCACTTGATAGTACTTTCTTTAACAAAAATACCTCTTCAAAGATGCTGGAGGATACAGTTAATCCACCTGAGACAAAGAAGAACCTATGGGAGCTGCATCTTATTTAGGAATGCAATATCTGGTGCGCAGCACAAACAATAATCTCAGCATTCAGGAAACAAAGTAGCTGTTTCGTAATACTGCCTAGTTTTATGTAAAGAACATGGCTTTTCTATAAAACACGTGCTTATGAGTTATGTAGCTAGATTTATCTGCATTTAGATACATTTTTACAAATATGCCAAAAACTCTTTCAGAAGAAATGGGGTTTGTATCTCTAATGGAGAGAGCGAGCGAGTGAGCGAGAGAGATTTTGTGCCAGCCACACTTCTGCTCTGAAAACAGAAGTGCTCTCCATTTGAGTAGTGCGTTTAATAGTGGCAAGAAACTTTTGACCAGCAGAAGGGTTCTCACCTTTATGTTGCATAGAAAGCAAACAGTTAAGTTTGAAGCTACACCCACTTTCACCAACGTTCGAGCCATGCAATTCTATTTCAACGGGTAAACTGGGATATAAATTCAAGAATCACTTTACCATGATGGGCCCTGCTGTTTCCTCAGGACCGAGTCCCTGCATGGGATATGCAGCACCTTCTTTTCCGTAGCAACCTCGGCCAGAGCACTAAGGGAAAATAAAGTGAAAAGATGTGAACGATAGAAGCGTAACTATCAAAATCAAATTGGGGGGCGGGGGACGGAGGGGGAAAGCTACCAGATTAGAAACTTCAGTATATTCATGCTTACGTACATGCTTCACTATATTTGTTCTTATGTACATCTCAGGCTTTATTCATTGATTAACCATGCAGCAAAGAATCCTGAATGGAGGGAAGATTTTTTTCATATCTAGAAATTTATTTTTTACTTCACAGGAAAGGATTAAAAAAAAAAAGAAAACAAACCTGATGACAGTTCTTAATGTGGTTAGACTTAGATTTACACGTGTTCCTTCCTTCAATCTGTCTCTTCCCAGTCCTGAGGATTTTTGCCTTTTGCTTCCTGCCAAGCCCACCAGATTTATAACTGACCGTTTGGTGATTGCTTCAGTCGAGAAAAATCTGTTAAAAGATGGTATCAACACAGCAGGAACAATTACCAAATCAATTGCTCAGACATTATTAAGTAAGATACAGAAAACGATACTCTGCAGAAACTCAGAGGAAATATCTTGGGATAGTTACCGGTATTGGAACATCTTCTATGTGCAGAATTGCTTTAAATATGAGAACTGCAAAGGTGTGCCTGAAAAGAAATGACCTCCCGTCTCTCGGGATTAAGCAACAGGCAATACCGCTCATCCCCTGCACCCGCAGAAAGAGAGTATGGAAACACCCCTGGCTCCCAACCTCCCCTGGCTGCAAAGAAGATGTCTCCCTCCTCTTCCCCTTCCAGATGAGCCCAGGACTGGCCCTGCCTGCCAAGGCTGAGCAGCTTTTGGAGCTGCCTGCGCGAGCAGCCGTGGGGTGCTGAGCTCGCTCGTGCTGCCGAGATGGGTCGTGCACGTCCGGGCCAGCCGGACCCCCCTCCTCCTCAGCCGGCCCCAGCCCAGGGTTGTCCTGTGTAAGCTGCCCTGCAGACACCTCTCTGCCTCTGTCGACAGGGGACTTCAACAAAGCCTGTAGTTCTGGTATCTGTCTACCGAGGGGAAAAACTGGGGGAGCGATGGCAGGAGCAAGGCCCCTTTTCCGGAGCGGAGCCGCGAGCAGTCGTCTCCCCCGACACGGCTGCTCTGAGATGGTTCGGCCATGCGTCAGCAGCAGCACCACGGTCACCCAGCAGCCCTCCGCCTGGCCCCGGGCACACACAGCGAGGACAGCACGATTCGGGCCTTGTGACCCTCTGGGGTCGTGTCTTTGCAGCTGCCCCACTGCGGCGTTCCCTTAGGCGGGCTCGGGGAGGTGCCACAGACTGCCCCACACTTGTGCCGCGCTGTATGAGCTTGCTCGCTATAGGGCCGCTTGTTGTACTGAGGCCAGGAGTTCTGCGTTTCGCTAACGGGCAAGCAGCAGCTACCACAGATAAACAGGGACCGTAGGTTATTTCGGGACACCAGTGAGAGATTTTCCAAGACCACTTGTCATATTTGGGACATAGAGGATCTCAAAGACGGAGTCCATCTGCAAACAGGCAGTGGTTTAGGACGTCTCTGCCTTTGGTGATCCTCACTCCGAGAGCAGCAGTGGTGGACAGGGTGCGAGCGCCAAAAATGTGGGCTGGCGAGGCTGACCCTGCAGCCCAGGGTGAGGAAACCCAACATGCTCTCATCTGCTCGCTGTCCTGGAGGTGGCAGTAAACTATGGTGGGTCTAGGTAAAACAGAGCCACCCTGGCTTTTGTGTCTGCAAAAACTTCCACGAGTTCATTTTATGGTGCATCTAACAGGACTAAATTCATTAAGAGTGCTAAACAGCTACACTGAACAGAGGAAACAGTGCCCGCACACTACACCTGTTTGAATCGCATGGTGACGACCACGTGAGACCGACTGCTGGTGGCATTCATGGCAGTCGTAGCCGTTGTTCTCACCTTACTCCCTTGTTCCTCTCGATCTGCGCGTAATTACGACAAGGCACCACCTTCAAACTGTCCACATAACAACCTTGCTGCTGGTCTTCTCTAATCCTGCGCCCACCAGGTTCCTGGTTTTAGACAGCAAGTCCATTACCTGGGGAGAGATATTTATAGTCAAAATTTCTCACTAAAATAAGAAAAAATATTGTTAGACTTCGTAAGGATAGAACAAAAATTAAGAGAGTACGGCTGAGCACGGGGTAGTTATTCTGGCTTTACCATGTTTAGAAACTCATTCCCAGAGTGTTCCACTTTCCAGGCGAATTCCGCTTACGTTGAAAGCTTACATCTGCAGACTTAAGGTGCTTGCAAAATTCAGGATAAAGGCGGTATTTCCCTCTGCTTCTCCTATCATCATTAGATGAGGAGTTTAAACAAGCTGATTCCATGAGCTGCAAAAACTAATGAAGTTTGTTTTCCTGAGCATTCATTTTTTTCTGATCTCTGCTGCCCGCTGCATCAAATTGGTCTGAAATTGGCCACATGGCTCAAAACCGATGAGGAGGAAGGTACAGGGCAAAGTAGTTCACAAACAAGTGGCAAATTGTATAAACCTTAGAAGAAAAGCTAAACGTTCAACCCTCTGAGACATATACCATCTCCCAAATCCCCGCCCGGCTTAAGAGAAACAGATTACCCATTTTCAGTTAGGAGTGAGTCCTGTGTCTGCCAACATAAGAGGCGAACAAGAAGAGGAGCATGGGGAAAGAAAGTAAATAAAAATGCTGACTTTCTTCTTAACCCTTTTTTTCTTCAAAAAGGAGCAAAATACAGAAGGGAGAAAAATAATAAAAAATAAAGAAGCGCTGGGTGCATGGGGGATTTCTCCTCAAAACTTGCACACCGGGTTAAAATCATGACAGGTATTCAAAACAGTTAACAAAGTTAGTTACGCCTCCTGGTGCTACCCCTTAATTAACTATTGGTTAATAGTTTTCTTCATCTTAAAGTTACAGTTCTCTTTTAATTCACCACGCATGCTCAGAGAGTAGGGGCCTTAATTGGGTTGGGGCTTTTCTAGCTGGGAGGTGTGTTCCTTAGCATTAGAATGAGATTATAATGAGACAGGTTAACTCTAGGGCACTATTTTGGCAGTCCATTCTATTTTTCTAAGATACGTCCTTGTGCTAATCATTATTGCTAGTTAGCAGAGAGTCAGTGAAGACAGTCTTTATCTCTAATACGTCTAAGTGCCAGGCGCAGTTGTTACGAAGCATCTTCTTTACATTCTTCTAAATCTTCTTACTTGCTTTTAATACTTATTTTTCAAGAAGTCCTGTAACACTATCCCCTTTTCTGTCCCCTAAGCAAATTCTTTGGCTTTTAAAAGTGGTTTGTTATGTTTCATCATTATTTTTAGTGTCCACGCTTGTCCAGTAAGTTCCTTGAGTTTACACCAAAGGATAAGATTTACTATTGTTAATGTTGTCGTAGCTATTAGTAACACCAATATCGGGTGGGTCATTATGTTTAAGATTTTGGTAGCTGACGGGGAATAACCCCTAAACACATCCCATCTGCATCATGATGGACAGTAATTAAAGTCTTTCTTCCACTTTCTTCAACTTGTTTTAACAACCTTTTTAAATTTTCATGATGTAATAGTTTTCTTATTAGAGTGAGATTCATTCCAATAGGGGTGGGCTGTATATCCTGAATCGATGTATAATTAAACTGTAGCAATTGATAAGTAGTAACAGGAGCCGTGTAGGTAAAATCACATCCTGTAAGACTAACAAAGTTGCAAATGCAAATATTTGAATGGTTGCTCGTGTCCACCATTTGATCATCTACTTGTACAAAATCACACTGACTTCTGAGACAAACACATCCCATACCCCTGTAAATTATGATGGTTCTTAGGGTCTCGTTGGGATGCACCTCAAAGTGACAAACATTATGTTCAGTGTCAAGACAAATATCTTGCCCTTTGATGGTGTTTCCTTCACAAATAAATCCTTGCTGGTCTCGTACGACACAGGCCTCGACATCAGTAGTTTGCCACTTATTCCTGTTTTTCATAGCCCATACCCTGTGTTCTAGGGGATAAGGTACAGTTCCATGGTAATTTAATCCTAGCGCAACAATCGGGTATATGTTATATACTAAAGCTTTAGATATTGTTAGTACAAAAGCTGTAGCTGTGTTGTTAGTAGGGTCAAAGGTAAAATTAACCAAATGCCACCACGATGGGAATCTCCTTTCAAATTCCGTTGCGTTATTCCAAATCACCTTTCGGATTTCTTTTGGTAGGATTCCGTCTCCACCTTCCCTAATGATTGCAGCTGCTATTGTCTGTATCCATAATTGAGCTTGGATACAACTAAGTGCTGTAGAAACATTAGTCTGAGCCACGTCTAATGCATTTATAATTAGTTCACTGTCCTTTTCATTAAGCTTATCCCACTGTGGTAACACATTTGCTGTAAGCCATTGGCCGGTTCCTAAAGTTAGGAGGGAAGATCTTAAAGGGTTCTGTATTTTGTTCAGATCACTGGTCACCATTGCGAGTTTGTTCCTTATTATCGCAGTATCTATACTATTTAAAACTCCCAGTCCTGTTCCTACTGCACCAATTGCATATCTCCTTTTCCTCATTTGGGAAGGAAGGGTCCTTTTATGTAACCATGACGTCCACCCCGTATGTAAGGGTCTTATAAATGACGAACAAGCTGGTTGAACGGTGCAAATATTGTTCTGTGTTAATAATTCCACTCGTTTAAGAGACCATATTGGATTAGACATTACCTGTTGCTGACCGACATGTTGAATTACGTATGGTCCTGTCGGATACACTTATGGTCCCATTTGCTCAGGCTCTGTGGGACTTGATTTAGTAGCCTGAGTCGGGGTGGTGTAGGCAGGGGGAGTGGTGGTTTCCTCTGGTGTCTGCAACCGAAATCTAAAAGTTAGAGCTTGGGCCCCCTCTTGAGTTGCCCCCAGACATACTATGGTCACCGTTTGAGTTATATTGAAGGGATACCAACAAACCTCCTTGCTTTCACATATCGTGCTGCCTGTTCTATTGGCAGAGTCCCAGACAGCACCGTTCTTGGCAGTAATTTGGGTCTGGAGAGGAGGCGGGTTACTTACATTAAGGAGTCTACAACCTACCTGGACCTCCTTTCCTTTCTGAAACATCCAGGTGTAGACCGAATCTATTCTTTCCCATTCAGTTGGTCACAGTGTCATGTTATTATTATATATTACCACAGTTGCCAAATTCAATCCGTTTAAATCCTTTCCTGAGCTTCCCGTATACCCAAAATAAACGTCTGTCCAAGGCCACTCCCAACAGTGGTTACAGTTCAGCAGAGTCATAAGAATCCATATCATCGCTTTTGAATGCGAAGCTTCAATGGTCCCATAGGTGTTGATTCCCATCGTGGCTTAGGGCCTTTCTTCACTCTGGTGTGATGCACCCACGAGGTCTGCTCTTTAATCTTGATCGCTGTATGGGATGTCAGCAGCACCTGGAAGGGGCCTTCCCATTTCGGTTTCAGAGGTGAATCTGTAAAGGACTTCACATACACATAATCACCAGGCTTAATATTATGCACCGGCCCACCAAGACCTCGGGCTCTGGTTCCTAAGACAAGTTTCTCTGTCTCCTGAGGTTGTTTTTGCAGGTTTACAATATAATCAGATAACATCTCATCTCCAGTCTGAGTTGATATTCCTGCCTGTACAATATAGGGCCTCCCGTACAGTATTTCAAAAGGGCTCAACTCCTCTTTAGTTCTGGGCTTAGTTCTAATTCTCAGGAGTGCCAGAGATTGTGGCAATCCAGCCTCCTCCTGCCCAATTTTACAATCTGTAACTTAATTAAGTGGTTCATCTTCTCCACTTGACCACTTGCTTGTGGCCTATATGGGGTATGTAACTGCCAATCTATTCCCAAGAGTTTACTAACTTGCTGAACAATTTTTGCAGTGAAATGTGGTCCTCTATCCGAGGAGATTGTTGCAGGAATTCCAAATCTCGGTATTATTTCTTGTAATAGTGCTTTAGTTACTTCTCTAACCTTATTAGTTCAGCAAGGGAATGCTTCTGGCCAGCCTAAAAAGGTGTCTGTTAGAACCAGCAGATATCGAGACCCCCCTTTTCTTGGAAGTTCTGAGAAATCAATTTGCCACCACTGCCCTGGATAGTTTTCCTTTCCCTATCTGTCCAAGTTGGACTTTAGGGCTTACCTTAGGATTATTTTTCAAACATATTTCACACTGCTGTGTCACTTGTTTAACAGTGGTGTAGAGGTTTTGGGCAACTATACGCTGACTCAAATGTTTATACAATGCCTCAGCTCCCCAGTGGGATTTCCTGTGTTCTGCTATAACTGTGGCCCACAATAACACAAATGGGATTATTATTTTGCCCGGCGTAGTCTTTGCCCACTTACCTTTCTCTACTTCTCCCCCTATGTCTTCAACTAATTTCTGATCTTCTTTGGAATACCTGGGTTCACAATCAAATTGTATTTTACTGTCTGGAACCAATGAGTGCACCTCTAATTCACCTTTCTCAGCTGCTCTTTTGGCTTCTCGGTCTGCCATAGCATTGCCCAATTCTTGAGCGGTATCTCCTTTCTGATGAGCCTTGCAATGTATGATAGCCACTTTTTCAGCTTGCTGTACTGCTTCCAGGAGCCTAAGAATTTCTTCAGCATATTTTATATGTTTCCCTTGGGTGGATAGGAGTCCCCTTTCTTTCCACATGGCTCCATGGGCATGGACTACCCCAAAAGCATATTTGGAGTCCGTCCAGATATTAATCTTTTTGTCTTTGGCTAGCTCCAACACTCGGGTTAAAGCGCTTATTTCTGCTTTTTGTGCCAAAGTATTTGGGGCAAGGGCTGCAGATTCTATTACCTGATTCACGGTGGTTATTGCATACCCTGCTCTGCGGACACCTTGTCGAACAAAGCTACTTCCATCTGTGTACCAGGAATCCTCAGCTGTCGGAGTGGGAGACGGACCCGGAGTAACGATGGAATCTCAATATGAGTATAGTCGTTCTCCCCTTTATTCAAGCTTACAGAGTATATATAGACAGATGCCAAGAACACGCGTCCGCAACAATTGTATGATTGGCTTACAGCCTCTGTTCACGCGTCAAGGCGGCGAGTGAGATTGGTACAGTTGCACGCACAAGAGCACTTCTCCTCTTCGCGGATGTAGCTCTTTCTTCTTGTTTACCATTCCACTGTCTCTTATCACAACAGGCTTTCAAGGACAGTGAACGGTTTCCTCTGAGCCTTCCCCCTCATCAAAGACTGGGTTGCTCATGGGAATCAGATCATGTCCCTTGTTACTAAGCCATTCCTCCACATGTATCCTTCCCATAAATTGTTTTAATTGGCATTGGTTAACAAATGACTTAATTTACAACTGTACATGTAGCAAGAAAACGTCCTACTTCAGTATGAACATAAGTAAAGTTAGACTTACTTTGAGCTCACAGTCATCCACAATCACTGGCTGTGTGAGAATTTCCTTTGATTTCTCAACTCCTATCACTTGTTGTTCTTCTACCCGAGAACATCTCTCACGAGTCATATGGTGCGCCCACGAATCTGGCATGACAAAAATTTCTTAAGTCAGGATTTCTGTTTATCGGGAATACAGTATCAGTGAAGTGTCCTGTGCCTGGAATACAGTCTCTCTCTGCAATGACAGAGGCAGACCCATTACCATTTTTTCACTGAGAAATGCTTGACTTTTACTTTCTTTCTGGCAAAAGCCAGTGCTCCATAAAAATTAGAAATTCAGGCACACAGAAAAGCACTAGAGAAAAAGGCAGGGTAAAAACAGGAAAAAAAAGTAGAGTCACGTTGCCATTACAGCACTGCACGGTAAAACTCCAAAGTAATTTAGGTTAGGAAACACATCCTGCATTGCAAACATTAGGACAGAAGTCTTCTTTTCCACATGTGACTCTGGGTCCACATTGCTTGAAGTACAGCTTTTTAACCTCTTTGGAACTCACCGGCAGCGAATAAGCTAGGTGAACCTCCAAAATGTAACTGCTTGGTTTTGTTTGGGTTTTTTGTTGTTGTTGTTTGTTTCTTGGCTCGGTAACAGTCCTAGAACTTTATGAACATACAGAAGAGCATGCCATCATCTATGTGGCAGCAATGAGAAATAGTTTCACATGGGATGTTGACCATACACCTCTGTCACATCCTACCTTTTCTGTTTGCAGCAGCTGAAAGCACACTGCATGGTTTTTGTGCGTCTTAACTGCACGTTGTATAGAGTGAAGTTGAGGGGAATACTCAAATTTTGTGCTAGCTGATCTGAGGGAGGCAGAGTTTGATGACGGGCACTTGTGAGGCAGTAATATTTTCATTTGGTGTGGCTGCTCTTTTAAGCTACACAGCCTCACACAACACAGATACTGAACAGCGCAGCAGGGGAAGAAGGTGCTGCCACTAGCTTGTTACTGCTGTTTTCCCAGAGATTATCACATTTACGTCTTTGGTAACAGAAACGACTGTGTGAGAGATTAGTAATCTGCTCCAGGCAGAGTCACTCTGCTAGTTTATCCACTCTTCAGTTTAAAGGTAGGAGCTAAGTGATCTAACTTTGCTTCCCGGTCTGCTTTAGACACTTGAGCAGTGTGTTCAGAGTTGTAGGCACAGTACACGTTCAGCTAATGGGCAAAGGCGAGCACCTAAGGATGCTTCTGTTTCCAGCTGGGACAGCTGTATCTAGAAGACCTGTAGCCCACCTTCCAAAGATCCATTTTACGGTGCCCTGCATTGCAGCAACAGTTTCTCTAATGAAATGCTACAGTGGCTTTGCTGCGGCAGCAACTCTACGACAAAGTGGATTGTGTCATTCCCGGCTGTTCTGGAAGCAGTTGATTCGCAATTATGATAGTTGATGCGATAGATTGATTAGTAATAAAATATTGTCTGAAAGGTAAGCCTTCCTTTTTTTCTGAAGTATGAAAAATTAACTCATTTTCTCCAGTTAAATCTTGCAAGATATTTAATCTGTTCTCTGAAGTGTCACTCATATTTTATTTAAAATTATAAGAAAGTAAGATGGCACTTTGTTGCATTGTTATTGTTTAGCTTCTGAAAACCTAAAGAGCCTATTCAAAGGATCTTGCGCTATTCTAAACTTGTAGTTCCCATTTTTTTCTTCAGCAACTGTTGCATTTTGTCACTGTGATAACCAAGAACTTCAAAATATTTCACTTGGTAAAACTATATGCTGTTCTTAGTCAGTGCGTTTACCAACATCGGGAAGATGACGACAAAACCGAATTAGTGAAGGTAAATTTTTTTGTCTTATAGCACTTTCTACCACTGTTATGCATGTGTGTGTTATGCGTATGTATGCGTGCACGCTGGACATCATGCTTATTTAGCATTACTCTTTACTGCTTAGTCGCCTGTGTCACAAGACTTTTCATTTCAGTCTGGAAGACATTTATCCATATTGCAAAACCATTGTTGTATTTGGCATAATTGTTGGCAGTTTCAGCAGGAAAAGGCTTGAACTTGAAGACAATGGGTCCATCCACACAGCTCTCTCAAAGCAGTAAACTTCAGTCTGCAAACAGTCCTTCTCCAGAACCTTTTTAGGTGTGGGGGGCTATGAAAGGAGGGTGCTTTTCACAGTCTGTTGCTTCCTCTTTCTCCCCTTACAGGCCGTCAGACATGGTAATACTTGGTATAGTAGTCATTCTATTCTTGAAAAGAAATTAAGTATGAAATATAACAAGACGTTGAGGTTTTTCTCTAGTCTCACCAGAATCCCTTTTTAACTAGCATGGCTCGAGCATCTCGAGCCTTATGAGGAGCAGCTGAGAGAGCTGGGGTTTTTTAGCCTGGAGGAGGCTCAGGGGAGACCTTATTGCTCTCTACAACCTCTTTTCAGGTAGTTGCAGGGAGGTGGGTGCTGGTCTCTTCTCCCAAGTGACAAGTGACAGGACAAGAGGAAATGACCTCGAGTTGCACCAGGGGAGGTTTAGATTGGATATTAGGAAAAACTTCTTCACTGAAAAGGTTGTCAGACACTGGAACAGGCTGCCCAGGGAGGTGGCTGAGGCACCATCCCTGCAAGTATTTAAAGTACATGTGGACAAGGCGCTTAGGGTCATGGTTTAGTGGTGGACTTAGCAGTGTTAGGTCAACGGTTGGACTTGATGGTCTTAAAGGTCTTTTCCAACCTAAACGATTCTATGATCTTTAATTTGACATAGGGGAGATTTCTGCCTATGCCAGTTTCATGCTAATGAGTGAGATTCTGTGATCTCTTCCTGTAAGAGAAGGTTCCTGAGTTGTCATCTTCCAGAAGCACCTGTGGTCCCAGTCAGGCATTCCCAGTATTGAGTCGATTTAGATAGGTTGGATATTCAGTCTTCAGATTCAATATCCTTGAATCCATTTGTCTTTGAGACGCTTGTGCCTGAGAATAGATAAAATTTTTTATGCCTCTCAGTCTGCCTTGAAAAAGGGGAAGCCTCTTCTTTTCAGCCCTGGTCATCTCGATCTCTTCTTGCAGGTCTGATGAAGAGTTAGAACAGATGCTCTGTTCCCATTGTGCAACAGTGAGGATTATTTGGCTTCGGGGAGGCCATTCCTGAAAAATGCGCCCTTCTCTCATCTAGGATAACGATGTGTTTTAGCATGAGAAGGGATTTATTTGTTATCTCAGGGCTTGTGAGCTTTTGTGACTTAACTTTTAATGCTTAAATTAAAAGGGACTTGATTTCTTTGTTTTCTACTTCTACCTTTAGCTTTAACAAAAAAAAAATCTCCTATTCAGAGTGACTGTGTAGGTCAGTCAGGAGCAAGCTCTACTGTATGAAGAGAGAGACTTCGACAAGTCATTATTCAGAGTGCAGAAAACAACATTTCCAGCTTTTAGTTGTGGCTTTTCAGGAACTGTCTCCTCTTTCTAATTGTTGAAACCACTGTTGATACAGATCCATAGTCTCTTGATACAGAGCCATACAGTCTCTCTAGCCTACTCTCTGTTTTGGATGCATAAGGATGCGTTTGAAGCTAGTGGGTATAGAAAGACGTTGTGGTGGTGGTAGCACATGTATTTGCTAAATATTACTGACAATTGTATGTATGTACAGATTCTTCATTCTTTTTATGAAGAAATAAACAGGGTTCTTAAACTTATATTTATGCTGACTGCTAGTTTGTCTTTTTTTCTTATTAGGAAATGAAGAAAGAAATTACAGCCTTCAGTTATGCTCAGTGATACTTGATTTCAGCGTACTCGACTTCTACTCTAATGTTTTCTTTTCATTGCATGCTGTTACCTGTGCATAATTCAATAAAGATTACTTCTACATATATATTTATACATACATTAAACAAATATACCTTAAAATTTAAGAAAGCTGAAATAAAGTCCTTCAACTGCTTTTATTTCATATTTGTCTCCTATATACATATTTTTATGTGACATACTGCTGTGATTGCCTTTGGAATGCTGCAGATACGAACATCTCCCAGATAATTTCAGTACCTCTCTTTAAAAGAAAACAATTGAAAACTTGATACACTTTTACCATCGTTTTCCAGCTTGTGGGAATACATTTTTCTGAAGTAGCTTGTGGTGCTGTATAGTCAATTGCATATTACATAAAGGTCTTAAACCAAATCTCATTTTGGTATATGAAAAGTAAATCCTTTAGAAACCTCTTAATGCAGTTCAGAGGTAATTTTTTTTAATTACCTGATGGCACCTCAAGTGGCTTTCATAGAATTAACAACCTAAAGAAAGTATGTGGGAGAAACGCTCTTTCCACAAACATAAGAACTTTTGCTATGGCATATGTTTGCCTGTCAAAAAAACCTAACTTGAAACAAAGCAAGATGTACTACTGTAACTTTCTAAGGTAAAGTTGAGTCTTGCTTGTAATAATGACAATCTTCTTGATACCAGAGAATTGCATTTTAATATAAATTGTTAGTTACAGGTCAGGTGGCTTGTAGTTGAATTTAACTGTAAATAGTGTTCTAGTTACCTGGGGAGAATTACATCTGTTTATTACATAAAAGTGAATATATTGTTAGTGATAAGTATGTTTAAGTAAAAGCAAAGCAGTACCCCGTTTTGAAGATGTATGCCTCTTCAAACCAGCAGAGAAAATGTCTCTGTTAATTTGACGGCTATTTTTTAAAAAATTGAGGATAGGCAAAGTGTAAGTTTATGAGAATAAAAGTTTATACCAGCTGTGATAAAGTATGTGGCATGATACATTGCTGTTATGTCACCTCACACACACAACGTCTGGTGACACTGAATGCCTAACTGTGCAATCCCTCCGTGCTTAGTTTCTTACGCATGTTTTAGTTTCCTTTGTTTGTTTCTTTCTAGTGTGTTTGTGCCAACATCTGTGTACTATGCAGAATTTTTTCTTTTATCTGTATTGTTTGGATGGGTGTTAATAAAAAATGAATCACCTTTTTGGGGGGTTTTGTCTGCTCTATTTTAAGCACAGAATAATTTTGATCATTAACAATCTTACACTTGAAAAACAGCATGAGCCTTAAGACTTTAAAATAAGAACTGTACATGAGCTAGGTGTAGCTAGCTACACCCCACTCTAGGTGTATTGGTTATGTGGCCAAGGCAAGCACAGGAGGATGAAAAATTATATTGAAAATTTACATTTTAATGTAATGTATTACATTGGAAAGGTAATAAAGGAATTAACGTAATTTTTCCTCAACTTGACCTCCACCTTGACTGCTGACAGCCATTTTCGATGGGACTGTGGGGGTGGTTTGCTGACCACGTTCCCCAAGATGACTGTTTGAAAAACTGAACAGGAGTGACTGTGGAAATGAGGAACCAGAAACATTCCTGCGATCAAATCTTTTGCTTTTCAAACTTTGACCAAACTCTTTCCTGGCAGTAGTCTCGACAGGATACTGTACCTATACAGTTTTTTAAAAAAATTGTAGCTCTGTGTATCTTGAGCTTCCATGACCAACTGTTAACGGTTCCCACAAGGCACACCTTTATTTTTCTTCCTCAGGGAAACAGTCGTATTCTAGTGTCTGAACCAAAATGGCAAGCAGCAATCAAAGAAATAGTATGTAGAAACGCAACGCTTTTGACAAGTAGGCAGCGGGAGTCAAAACTAAATATTGCCTCAATAGCTAGGTTATGTACTAAAGGAAAAGGTCCCCGTTCTCCAAGTTCTGTAACTAAACAAAAAAAAAAAGGGGGGGGGGTGGTGTGGCGTGGGGTTTTTCCCTCAGAGCCGTCACTTTGTGCTCACTCGCCCCTGGTTTGGGGCTCTGGACCCTGCGGCCATGTCCTCCCTCAGCGACAGCTCAGGGCGCCTGAGAGAAACTCGGGGCTGGCGTCGGAGAAAAACCCTTCACGGGGCTAGAGACGACGCTGTCTTTAAAAGCCGTCTGGGTGCGTGGCGGGACAGTCTAGCGCGGAGCCGAAGTTTGGCGGCGAAGGAGCGGGCTGTGAGGGCATCCCTGCCACCCGAGAACTCCCAACCTGCGCAACCGCTGCGCGCCGGCACCTCGCCTGGCCGAAGGGCGAGGAGACGCCGGCGGCCACCGGCCTGTTTATCGGGAATACAGTATCAGTGAAGTGTCCTGTGCCTGGAATACAGTCTCTCTCTGCAATGACAGAGACAGACCCATTACCATTTTTTCACTGAGAAATGCTTGACTTTTACTTTCTTCCTGGCAAAAGCCAGTGCTCCATAAAAATTAGAAATTCAGGCACACAGAAAAGCACTAGAGAAAAAGGCAGGGTAAAAACAGGAAAAAAAATAGAGTCACGTTGCCATTACAGCACTGCACGGTAAAACTCCAAAGTAATTTAGGTTAGGAAACACATCCTGCATTGCAAACATTAGGACAGAAGTCTTCTTTTCCACATGTGACTCTGGGTCCACATTGCTTGAAGTACAGCTTTTTAACTTACGCTGCTCCTTAGTGGAACAATACTCATACAATAAAAGAAAGTCAATGACTGTTTTTCAATTAGGTACCATTTGGAAAAACAAACTTCAGAATCAAAAGAACAGCAGCTGCAGAAAAACATGAGTTTGGCTACTATAACTAGAGGGGCAGCACCATTACGCAAGAAACACTGTGTGCTGATTTTAGAGAGATGCAACAGAAACAGCAGAATGGAATTAAAGAAGGCTAAAACCTAATAAATAGTGTAATCCTCCTCAGGAAGAAAAAGGAGCTAAAGGACCTGTTTGACCTTTCACTTACCATTTGAATCTCCGTCTTCAGAACTTTCTGCTATTTGGCAATCTGGCATTTCACTGTCCTCTCTTAGGTCTGAATGTTCAGAAAGCATGACACTCTTCTTTTCAGAAGCAGATTTAGCCACAAGGAGAACCCTCTCTCTTTCATTTTCTGACCCACATTTATTTTCATGCCCATTTTTCTGTCGTTCTTGAAGTACGCTTCCATTTTCTTCCATAGAAGAATCCTGTGTGGACTCAACTTCCGTGCAATCCATGTTAGAAACATGTTCTTCTGGAGACTCTTCCGCACTCTCTACTTCATTTTGGTCTTCTGGAACTTTATTCTCTTTATTGAACTAAAATTTCCTCCTCTTTGCTGCGATACTTGAAGATGCTTTGTTCTTTCTGCGTTTCCTTTTTGACATCTCTACAAAGAGATATCAGAAAAAGTAAGCCAAAACATTACCAAAACAGTTCTTCCTTCAAAATCCAGCATCCTCATCTTACTTGACTTACAAGGAAAATTATCAAAGGAGCTCAGGTAACATTGTCTGTCTCCCTACATATGTCTAGAGAAAGAGTTGCAAGTTAATGAGGTCAATTTGCTATTAGATTTTAAAAAGCCAGCTACAGAATTTCACTCACAAAACCATCAGCGTCAAGATTTTATGAGCAGAAAATTCTTACTTTAGATAGGAAGTATTACCAGAAAGCAAAGTTATTAGGTGAAGTTGCTTACTGTCTTACTACGTGAACTAATATAGATGAACAGAAAAGCATTTGGAGATGAGCCCTTCTTCAAATCGGTTATAAAGCTGTAAACTTCAGAAGCTAAACACATGTTGGGCAGAGTTAAAGAGACAATTTTAAGGGAATGTTTGCTGGAGAAAAATTTGCCTGTGAAGACTTACACCTCACACGCTTTCTGTTAACCTTGTTTAAAACAAACTTAGCATTTTTGCCTTCCAGAAAAACCCACCGTTCTTTGTATCGATGGAGTACTGCACAAAGCGTATGGGTGAAGTCAATGGCAAAATTCCTAGTCCTGTTATGGAGACCAGGAAAGTTCACACCATGTCATGCGTTTTAGCCGAGAGACCCAAGTCCCTTTGTTCTTTCATGTCCTTTTCACAGGAAAAGTGGGGAAATAATTGTCTTTCCTTTACATATCTATTATTATTGCTCCCTTATTTTTCTGCCCTTTCCCCCTTCAGTTGGAAATCACACTAAGAGGTGGCATAGATTTTAGCATTTGAGGGCAGGGAAGGGAAAAATACTGTTTCTCATAACTAAAAGCTAGTTGAGTATTCAGAAACTGCCATGTACAACATTTTTGACTTCAAGAGAGAGCAATTTAGGAGCCGTTAAACATCAGTTGGGTCATCAAGTCCAGTGTCTTACAATGTAAACCATCCAATGTACTTGAACTTCATAACTATATCGAATGAATGACCTCTGGATTTATCTCACGTTTTGGAGCAAATTAAAAACACTGAACGCCTCTGGCACGAAGAACCAGGCATCACAGAAACCTGTTATGTCACAAAACCAGAGAAGGTATCAGTGACTTTAGCACCTTCTCCAAGAAAGTCTGAATAAAATGCAACTTGCCTTCAGAGCACGGTGTACTGGAATCTACAGGCGCTGCTGGCATCTTCATCTTTTCGTTACACTTTGGGTCTGTTTTCTCACAGCCAGGAACATAGTTCTGCTTTGGCATTACACGGTAGTAAGGCGGAGCATACTTTGAAGAGCTACAACCTTGCAATAAAGAACAGATAGCAAAGAATTGTGTCTTGCATTGTTGGTTACAAATACCGAGACAAGTCTTAAAATCATTAGCGTCAAAAACCATACCTCTTTTCTTGCGAGATTCTTGAATTTCTTCACAGCGTTGTTCAAAATCTTCATCCATTTCCTCTCTCACGATGGCATATGCAGTATCTTTCAAAGCACAAGCTCTGTGCCTAATGAGACGATCTGAAATTTTACAGTCAGAACTGAGTCTTTTCTACCAGCCGATGAAATCCTTTCTTTTGATTACTTATCGAAAGATTTTGCTCTTTTCATAGATAGGTTCTGAAGGGTTATCTCAGTGAATATTTTCAGCATAACAACATAAAAGTTAATCATTAAAGCAAAAGCACTAGTTACTGATCAACACTTCTATCACAATTTCTTGTCCAAGTAGTTTAATGCTCCAACATTTACAACCTGGCAAGAAATGCTCTCTGTGGATATTTAAAATGATCGAATCCCAAGTCTACTGTCCACAGACGACGTTTATCAATTTATACATTTTTAATTTTTCCAAATTAGGGATCAAAACACATTCTTACCTCCAGGGTCTTTATCTGGGTTGTACTGTAAAGCATTACTGCAGATTAGATCGATATCTTTTAGAAAATCTCCTGCAGTTAGGTACTGGTGCAAGTCAATCTTCGAGAGAACTGCCGAAAGGTCCATGGGCTGTTTAATGACTGCGTCATAATCAGGTACCTACAAATGAAATATGCGTGTTCAGAGATTTAACACAGTATCTACCAAAATTAATTATTTTAATAACGTAAAATAAAGGACTTCTTCAAAACCCCAAATATTTATGACACATCCAAAGATATGGAAATTAACCAGTTAGTTGCTTGAAAATAGAAGGGCTATTTCAACTGGCTTTGAAGAGACAGACCAGAAGAGGGAAAAACAAGAAGCAGGGAGGTCAGAAGCACGTGTGGGGCAGAGAAGGGAGCAGACACCCAGAGTGGGATTCATTTCACTTTGCTTCAGAAAATCACAGCAAAGAAAGCTTTCTCAGTAGAGTCACCCGAGATTCTCTTCGTTGTTGGCGGGAAGAAAAAGGTGCAGGAATGCACCTTTGAAGTATCTGTCCTAGGCATCTACTTTTGCATGAGATAACTGGACCAAGAGGTGCCGATTTCTTTACTCAGACCATAAAAGGAGCCTAATGACTAGTAGAGATGAGGACATCTAGGTTTGTTTAGGTTATTTACATCTCAGAAACTAGAAGTAAAGGGAAAGACAAGTCAGTGGATGTTTAGGGGAACAGGACTTTGCTGAAATGCAAAGCTCTATTAAAACGACAGCTGACTTCGAAGTATATGCCCCTGGCTTAGACTTATTCAATACATTACATGAGAAAAAAAAAAGACAGAAGCGTATGGGAGGAAGAAGAAACCACACAGCCCTTATGGTTGATCTTATACGGAGGAGCCCCAGACGAAACAGAGAATAGAATCTTGGAATTTATTTTAAAAACTGCTGTTCTTACTCCTGTTCTCACAGAAACTACTGACAGTCAATTAAAGAGCTTTAGGCTTTATTAAAACAGTCCTATAGATACTGTTTATAATTATAAAGAAAGAGATCTCTCTGCTTTTCAGTGCTGTAAAATGCCTACATGTCAAAGCCTTTTCATGAGTGAACTGTGTTGGCAGTTGGTCTAACTGGCAGTCGGTCTAACTGGCAGTCGGTCTAGATGATCGTTATAGGTCCCTTCCAACTGAAATATTCTAAAGTTCTGAAGGCATTGCAGAAGGAACCCGGGGCTTTCAGTGAAACTCAAATAACAGACATTTGAGGGCCTCAAGGAGTCAGCAAAAGTAAAAGCAAACTTCCTGCTTCTTGAAAAATCAGAATAGTACGGTCCTAAAAACAAAGACAAACCTTCCTATAAAGAGCACACGAACTCTGAGAAATATAAACATGCAGAAATTATGAATACACCCAGATAAAATGGTATTACAGATCAACACTAATTTACCTCCTCTGGGTCGGCACGCTTTGTAAATGCTCTGAAACGTCTGTCACCGGCAAGTCTACGAGTCACATCCCTTAAGAAAATCCTAAGTTCACGCAATATATCCTCCTCCTGCTCCTCCAGCTGTCTTATTTCTTCCTCTGTCAGCTGTGGAGGCTTAGGCGGTGGTGCTACAGGCAGTACTTCCAAGTACTGCCAAGCTTAAAAGAATCAGAAACTTTTAGTCAATTTACAGTACTCAAATACAAGCCTATGAAAAATTATTGATAGAAAATTACCACCAAAGCAAATGCTGTAGAGCTGTTAACTTACAGTTAGCAAAGTTTTCTATGTAGAATATCCTCACCTGTCTTAGTTTTTGATGCAGGAGGTTTAGCAGTTTGATTTACAATTAAGTCCTCAAAAAATGTTCTTCTTTCTTCCTCATTAGGCAACTGGATTTTGAACACTTCATCATCATTAATAAACAATTCTTTTATCTAAAGCATGAGGAGAAAAGATATTTCAGATGTAAGGTCACACAAATTCATGTTCTGTTCCAAAAAGATGAGTGCCTTTCCAGATTAAACCGAATAATCACCTTGATAAGACAAACTGTGAAAAGGTGTATTCTTGGCCTTAAAAGGTTGGATTTTCATAGGTTAGCATGGCAAATTAAAGTATCTTCTCTAAGGAACACCTCTAGAGTTAAAGCTCAATGAAGGGACCCTATGATACACTGATAAAGTGCTGACATTCAGCACCTCCTAGACTGCTTATTTTGTATTTACCTGCCTTGCTGTCCTTTAGTTTGAATCTTTATGGCAGCTATAGAAGGAACAGGCAGGATTCAGGAGACAAGTGTGGGCTTTTTTGGTAAGGTGCTGTGGGTTTTTTTTAAATTAATTTAAATGAGGTGTCTAAAGCTGCACACTTCCAAGTTTTACTCCATTTTTCAATCTCTACTACCAGAAAGTATGGAAGGAATTTCAATACTTATTTTAGAAAGAAATTATTAACCGTAGAAGAATTTCTGTAGAAAGTTAAGCCCTTTCAAAGCATTTGATGATAAACACGTCTAGGCAACCCCCTCTCTCCCCCCAGTAAATGAGACAAAGTAACCAGAGCAGCATATTCACATTTTGAACACCTTCCTTTAATGCACACTCTCAGATACCTAGAAAGCTAAGCACATACTCTTACTGAATTTGTTAAGAAATACAACTAAAAATAGATTTCCAAGTTACTTAAACAGAAGTTGGAACTTAGCTTTCTGATTTGTAAAGCTTTCACCGATATGAAGAAAGAAATTGAAATTTTTAATAAAGAATTTAAATTTGAAATTACATTCCATCATTAAGAGTGTGACCATCCTACTTTCTCTGTAAAACTATCTTTCACTTTTCAGTAAAAGTATCTTTTTCCCATGTACATTTCAAGCACCGTATATTCTTGACTAAGTACATACCTAACAATCTTGAAGTCACTGGAATTCTTGTCTGAAGTAAATGTTTATGTCTGTCTAATGAGCATGAGTGTGTGAGAAGGGGGAAAAAGTTGGGTCAAAGTCAATCTCTTTACTCAGAAAACACTTTAGGCAAATGCTTTCAAGCATTGTTTTGTCTAAGCAAATTTTAAGAGACCTGGTTAGGGTGCCTGAGTAATAACAGTATGAATTTGCTTAAGAGTGCACAGTACTCCAACGTTTAAAGGATTTATAAATTAACAAAAAACTGACTAAAAAAAGTAAGAAAAGTATCAACAGAAATACCTCTTCTGGGAGATCTGCATGACACACATCAGATGTTGCAAGCAGCAAAACTGGAGCAAATGCTGGAATGTTCTGCAGTAGTGTTGTAAAAGTAGCTCTCAATGTAGCTCCAGCAGCCTCCCACCACAAATGGATATGTGGAATATAAATGATACTTGGTGCTGTTCTTTGTGCTTCTCGCATCAACTGGTAAAATGAAAGCTTGGATAAGAAAACTAAACCATGTAGAACAGGCTAATAAATAACTACGTGTCAGTCAAACTGTCTTATGAAATAGGAGCACATGCAGCCAAAACATCAAAACAATCCAACAAAAAACAACTCCTTAACAATAAGGTAAAATTTTCACTTTACTCAAATATGGACATTGCTACACAGCCAGAAACTGACCTGAATCTCTGCCTGATTTCAAAACTACTTAGGTGTAAGGTAATGCCTAAAGAGCCTTACAACTCAGCTGCTGTGGTGGTGTGCCTGAAAAAACAAGACTAACCCTTGAGCAAGATGTATTAGCCTGGGTAAATCACTACACGACTCTGACTGCACCATTTTCAATTCAGAGTGCGCACATATCCAAGTCACTCTGAAGCACAGTTTGAACAAGCAAAGACCTATGTGAAAAGATGAGGGCTGACACTGTGAAAGAAGCCTGGTTACAATTCATAACTTCACGTACATTTTATAAGAGGTGACCAGTCTGAATAGCTGCCTGAATAGCTAAATCACTCACAGCCTCTCATTATCAATCAGACCAGATTACGTGCTTTGGAAGACCACAAGCCATTGCCTACAGATGGTACCTCGATCACAGAAGAGGACATGCATCTACCACATGAGGGAAGCGGCAACAGTCCTTTCACATGACAAATTTCTCCGTGCACCCTTTCAGATTATCAATATTCAGGGAGTTCCTGTCACAAGATGGGAAGTGCACGTGGTATATCCGGGCAGTGACTAGACATGCTAGTTATATGACCGCAGGTGCAACCATCACATAACACAAAAGGAATTGTTCCTCTTATGTGACAAATGAGTATCCAGTCATGTAACATGTCCATCCTTACTTGTAGAGCTCTCAAATGCTGCTACTAAAGGTGAAAATATTTTAATACAGTGATGTCAAACAACGAAACAGATTTCCTGCCTAAAAGTAAAAAGGAAAACAGCACTAAATCTGCTTATATTTAATTTATAGTATACGAAAACCAAACGTAAGCGTTCCATGAATTTTAACGCTTTTCCTGCATATCCTGCAGCAGTACAAGCTGTATATGTATATATAAGAAAAGAAACACTTCTTTTCCCCAAAAGCTTGATTGCCTTACAAATATAATGAAAATGAAGGTTACAAAAAGTGCATGACAGGCAGTCAGGCTGCTGCAGAGCCATCTACTGGGAGCACAGATTCTTAAGCAGCAATGAAAACAACTTTCTGGATCCCACCGAGATGGGGAGGACTTCTTGCTATAAAGAGGGGTTTATTAGCAGCACCTCCCAGCTTCCCAAGCTGCTAGCAACATCCTCACTTTCCATTCCTTTGGAATGAAAGATAGGGCCACATGTAACATCCTCATTTGGTATCATTTGATCTAGCAGAAAAGTGGCTTTTCAGACAGAAGTAAACCTAACAGCACATTCAAACCAGGCCACCTCCATTAACAATGAATTTTGCTTACTTTACTAGTTTATATACAGTTCATGAATCCTATGAGATTAAAGAGAAAAAAAGGTACCTGTGCACATGTTTCTTCCGATGGTGTGATGCTAACAAACAAAACAGATAGGTCTAGTGTATAGACTGGAAACTTTTCCAGGGCATGTATTACTGCAGGTGCCAAATGAGAAGCTTGCCCGTATCCTGGCTCTCCAACTAGTAAGAACCGTGGCCTGCAAGATGTTGGCTGGTAATAAGCATTTCTAGAACAGGAAGAAGAAAACAAGTTTAAAAATGAGGTGATGAATAGGCACACAGATGATAAGGTTTTTTCCTATACACCTTTCTTTCTTTTTTTTTTCCCTTTCGGTAAATACTCTCCATGTTCCAGCAAATAATAAGCTGGTCTGTGATCAGGAACACTGTCAAAGCCCATTTTCTTTTTAAAAAACTTGTACCATACCTCCCTTAAGAAATCCTACCAATCCCCAGCATGTCTGCTGTTCCTTTGGCTGGGTTAAGTAACGGCTCTTAAATCATACAGGGGGACTGTCCAGCTAAATACACATGTGACAACTCATCAGTAACCCGATATGGGGGAGAATAACAACTCTATCTCTCAGCACATGCCGATCTGGATCTCCTCACTGCCCGTAGACACTGATTTTCAGTAGGTCTTGAGTTTAAGTAGCTGTGAGATCTCTACATCTGTCTAGTTTAGCTGAAATTTGGCCATAGTTACTGGAGATAGTGGGAAGGAAGGAGTAGAACAACATTTCTAGAAAAAAATTAACGTGGGCACTGAAACACATTAGCTGTATCTGAAGAAGTACACAAATGGACTGGTTAAATTACAGCAGTACACTCAATATGTATTAAGATGTATATTTATTTTATTCAGTCATTCTAATGTTTCATCTTTGAATTGTCTATTAATTTCCTAGTAATCCTGCTTTACTAGCATGAAACACATTTGTGAAGAGCATTCGTTTTTTTCCACCACAATACTATTGTACCTTTGCTGGCTGAAGTCAAAGATCTAGAGACCTAACCAAGCTCAGCAGGTCAGAAGATTTTCTGGACAGCGCAGCAATAGAAAGTGAGAAAAATAACTGACCCACCAGTGACGACAATAATCTGTTTTTTCAACTGTCAGCTTATATGACTTCCACATTAAAATGTTAAAAAGTTAACATAAACTTAGTCGGTTAAAGGTACAAAATGCAGACATTGTGTTTTAACAAACCGTTTCTCAGTTCTGTTTCTGCTACATAATTCGCTACTGGTTTAACAGTCTTGGAAATTAGAAGGGCAAAAGATGTCTACACGAATCTGTAGGGGTTTTTTTAGCTAAAAGGACAGGCAGCACGTTTCTTTGGTCTTGAGTCTTTCAAGGAATGCCATGGATTAAATCAACACATTCTAATAGTCTGTGGACCACTTTGACTTAGGAAAAGAGGGCTGGGCCATTCAGTTTGATGGGTTATGGCAGTGTACTCCATTAGAACCTCAGTACCCAGCTGGATCTTCACGCTTACTTCTTGCAAATATTGATCACCCCCCCACACCCCTCCCCTCTACTTCTTCATCTACCACCCCTCACACCAAAACTGTTTACAGACACGGCCATCTGAATAATGCAAACATAAAGGGACAAATATGTACCTGCTAAAATTGAGGAATTTTTCCTTTTGTCTACCAGGCATTTTAGGAGTTGGCTTATCTTCAAAGATTGGTGGTGATTCCTCATCACTGTCAATCGCATAATTTCTTAAAATATGATTTAAACTGTCTGAAAGACAAGAGAGGTTTGTTAACTTTCCTGAATAGTCCATAGCTTGCTCTCACATTAATACAGCTTCTAAATCAGTGCTGGAGACCCCTTATATTGTATTTCTTCATTTGAGGGCACATGCAGAATGTTATTTTCTGAAGAGTTTATCCTACCACAGATCTAAGGAGATTGCACAAGTCTCTACAAAGCTGTCCTACATCGCATGATTTGCATAAGGTATTCTCTCTCTGTTGGTGAAAACAATAGGAGGTTTCTTCCTTAGAATAAAGATGATTAGGAACTTCTGTAGTTCCTAGGCACCTGAAAAACCCAACAAGGCCACTTCTTTCTGGAGCAGGTTCCCCCACTGGATGTGGGGAAATTAAGTGAACATGGTGGCCACAGACTTCCCTTTGTCTAGGACTAGTGAGTCAGAATATACAGACCAACACATCTTCTAAATAAGGCTCCTCAAAGATCCCCGAAGGAAGAGATCATGAAAGGCCGACAACGGAGACGGGATGCAATTACCAATCCCTTAGCCTCTCTGCTTTTATATTGTTGGTGGGTTTCTGCCTCTTTTACCAATGCAAACAATCTACCAGCTCTACTGGGAGTAATACTGGTAGAATATTCTCCAGGGATTAGGATAATAACTAACTATTCATGGATCTCCGTTAATCAGGAGTGCAGCGAGTTTATCAATTTATTTGCTGTCACCAACCGACAGACAACTTGGTCAGGGCTGATGCAGTCAGGAGTGTGAGCTCACATATGCTATGCAAGCCAAGCCCCAGAGTATACGTTACTGAAACATTCTGATCTCATGTGCAGGCGTACAGTGTGATCCACAAACATTCAAATTAAGAGACTATGGTTAAAAATCACGATAGCTGTAACACTATTTAGCTTAAACCACTTATACTTGTATTGTGGTTCCGACATTCTTCACAGGAATTAGAAGCATTCATGTAAAAATGCCCTCTCCCCCCATTTAAACATTTATTTTGAAAGAGGTGCCTCACACATTAAACCTTAAATCCATCTCTATGAATGATAAACACGATATTAGCTACTGTCAGAAACAGGGTGCTCTAGGAGAGAATGCATAGTTCTCTCCTATGTATTGCTGGAACAGTCTTCTGCATAGCCATGACAAAATCCTTCGCTGTTATTTTAATAGAAGCAATATCTAACTGCAGTTTCTCACTGCTTTTGTATATTTGAGGGTAGCGGCGGCGCAGAGCACAGAGGGCAGCTTCAGCACATAAGCATTTAATATCAGCACCACAGTATCCTAATAAACAAAACAAGAATGAAATGTTATGTCAGTCTCAGGCAACACAGAAGTCAAGGCCAAGGTTTCCAAAGTGCAACACTGAAAGACTTTGAATGCAGCTAAAAATTAACAGGCTAAGAGATAATCCAAAGCGTTACCGAACTGCAGAGAAGTTTTGTTATGTGGCTCACAGCCTGATACCCTGCGCTTATGAAGTGGCCTCCTAATCAGAACTTTAGTCCTGAGGAAGATGCCCCAAAGCTCTTTAATGTTCTGAGAGACAAGAAGAAAATGACAAGAAAAGAAGCATCTAACTTTGTTTGCTCCCAAGGCGTGTCAGCTGCCTCACTCTGCAGCAAGGCACAAGAGCTCGGGTGCTGCCTGGTACAAGCTCAGATTCCTTAGGACTCAGTCACGTGCAGTGACTGACTTTGTTTTCAAACTTACCAACACATTTTTCAGCTAGCTCTTCAAGAAACATGTCCAGTGGCTTAGGGGTCCAGTCTCGTGTGTGAATCTTGAAAATATCTTTTCTAGCCTGGAAACAAAATGGTTGCATTTTGGTTTGTCCTAAGTTTTCTCTTAAAAATAAAAAACAAAACACAAAACCACCTCACATTAACAAAAATACTTTTTCTCTCCAATTCAGCAAAATCTCATGCTGACAGGCTCATTAGTTCATCAAATTTGGTTTTCTGCCAGTTCATTCAAGGAAGACAGTCCTAGCACTACCTTTCAAATTGCTACAGTTACTACAAAGAACAATAATTATGACTCAAACTCCTGTCATTGATCCAGAAAATGTCAAATGTTGCCTGTCTTCGTGTCTGATCTTAGCAAGACTTTCATTTAAGTATTTCCTGGTACACAGATTAATTATGGCAGATTTCTAGAATTCTTCCACAGTAGGGAACCGTGTATTATATCCGTTTCATGGCACCTCCTCTCCTGTTCCTGAAAGCAGATAGAAACTGGAGGCAAATGTGTGTGTTAACTACACTGCTCAGTGCACTTTTATTAGCCTTCACTCCAATAAGCATTTTATCCTTTTTCCAAAAAGTGCTACTAAAAGAAAAAGCAATATCAGCGGTAGCCAGAGAAAAACCACAAAAACAGGGTTCCAGTTTTGCACACTATCATCCCCCCAATATTTTTTTGTTGCTATATACCTATTTTTTCATTGCTTAGCTATTGCCATTGAACTAGAAGCTTCCCAAGCCCTGCACCTGTGCAGTGTACTTCACATCTTTGTCCAAGTCGCTGTTAACGAGTACCAGTAAGAATGTCAGATCCCCAAATACTTATAGGTAACGCCCAGGATACCCAGCCTGGGAACAGTCCAACACAGGTACGTCCACTATCCATTCATAAACCAAGAACTGAGAGCAAGAGTGCTTCAGGGTGAAAGTGCCTAATTGGATTAAATAAGTAAGCAAACATGAACCACTTTGGGAATGAAAAATCTTAAGTTGCTCCAGCACCAGCCTTGGTAAAAGTTGTTGTTAGCAAAAAGGCATTCTTGCGTGCACACCATTTCTGTCATTTTCCAGATGAGATAGCAGTAATTTATAGCTAATTCAGACATTGATCCTTACTTAAACATTTCAGTGACTAGCAGCATCCCCTTTTCTTGGCTGGTCACAGTGAAACCAAAATTAATTCTAGAACTACCTACTTGTTGAAATCATCTTAGTCATATATATTCAGTACCAGATCTGCCCTCCACAGCACAACGCAGCTCTCTCCAGACATCCCTCTTTTGTCCAAGTTGTACAACACTGATTTCGACTTTAACTGCTCCGTGATACTGCACTGTTATGTGATTTTGTTACAAAGAGGGACTTTGCCACATTAGCATTAGGGTTGAGTTTAAGTTCTGACCTCTTTATTTGGCAGGCTGAAGAGGAACTCTCGATCAAACCGTCCGGGTCTTCGTAAAGCAGGATCTATAGAATCCAGCCTGTTGGTGGCTCCAATTACCACAATCTCTCCTCTGCTGTCTAACCCATCCATAAGTGCCAGAAGTGTTGATACAATAGAGCTAACAGAAAAATGTAATTTTCATTCACTGGTTTAGTAAATTTTGTTACGTTTTACATGACCTTCTCCAATGACCACTCAAAAAGGACAAGCTTTTATTGATGAGATGCTCCTTCCTGAAAGACTCGTTTTAAGACATAAAAAAACAGACAAGGTAACACAGGTCTTGTGCTGCTATCAAGCTTAGTGAATTGTTTTCAATTATTGTTTAAAAACCATCTGAAGTTTAGTAGCATTGAATTACTAGTTTTCAGGACAAATGAATGTGTCACATGAAGTTAAATAGGTTGTGGTCTTCTTTTCACAAAGATCTAGCAGCTTCTATGTAGGTACAAAAAATGTACTACCTATGGATTTCATCTTGTTCACAGGACCGCACAGGAGCAAGACCATCTATCTCATCAAAGAAAATAATTGAAGGTCGCATCTGGTAGGCCTAGAATGAAAACACAGGAATACTGACATAAGTAAATCAGCACAATTTTAAAGAGAGAAACGTCATGGTTGGAAAGTCACTGGAGCTAGATTTTTCCAACTAGCATCAGGGATCTCTACTAATTGAGCTAACGGAGTAAGTGGCACGAGTAACAGAAGACAGCAGCTATGTCAACCCACTGAGACTGGGTGACAGGAAACAAATCATACCAGTAGTTTTTACAGCTATTTGGCAACCACCGAGAACAGAGCCAGGACTTAATTCAATTACAGGTTCTGGAAGCAAGCTTCTGTTATGAATTTAAATGACCATGCTTGCAGCCTGCATCTGTTTCCCTCTGATCTAAAGCCACCGTCTCTTGCCTCTTGAAACCTTTTTTGTGGCTGTTTGATGTTTTTTTTTTTTTGGGGGGGGGGGGTGTTGCTTTGCGAGGTTCTCTCATTTGTTTTATTAATCTTTCCCAATACATCTCAAGATTTCAAGCCCCTAAAAAACCCACTGAAAAAAGAAACACTGACAATCCCGTTTCAGTGGAAGGAACTGACAAAACCCAAAAAAGAGTGAGTTCTTAAAAATATTGACCACAGAAAACTACAGTTACAACTCGGACAGAACACGTGGCACGTTTCCACCTTACCTGATCAAACAATAAACGAAGCTGTCGTTCAGATTCCCCCGCCCATTTACTCAGGCAGTCGGCACCTTTTCTCATAAAAAAGGCTATTCTCCTGTCACCTTGGCTACATTCATTAGCAAGTGCACGAGCAACCAGTGTCTTCCCAGTCCCTGGAGGGCCATAGAAGAGACAGCCTCTGCAATTAAAAATACCAAAGATTCACATAAGAAAAAAACATCATGGCAAAGTACCTATTACAACCCTCATCCCTACAACACACAACTCTTCTCTCTAGCTTACACTTCACGTGTAAGAGAGCGGTAACAGCTGAAGCATGAGAAAAGTCAAACCAGATGGAAGTTTTGTGTTCCTACACAACTCAACAAGGCAGTAAACAACATGAATAAAGAGGATCATGCAGATGTACAGAACCTTGAGAAATGATCGTAGTGTCCCAGAACAACACTTCCAAAACTGCTGACAAACTAACAGGGGTGGTTACAGCACAGTGGAGCCAAACAAGAACAAACTTCAGCACAGAATCTAAGACTGGGCTAACTTATGAATCACCAGTTCATTCTTCAATGATACACGGCACATTCATTCTTGTTTTCACAAAAGGCAAGATTTGATAGTAAAGCATTTAATTCTCCCGTAAAAAGCTTTAAGTTAGTGGACTTGGTCTCCCATTGCTGATGATAAACGAGGAGGAAGTCTAAAGCTGGGATATATAAATATAGCCATCAGATAAATATAGCCATCAGATAAATATAGCCATCAGCTAGAAAAGCCAATACACTGCTGTTTCAAAAAGAATTTAAATGAATAAAGAAGCAAAACACAGATTTTGTTGTCGTTCTTTGTAATACTTTTAAAGTTACTGAAAGCAAAGGATTAAAAGTCGTATTTCAATATACCATGATTGAGTTTTGCTGACCAAGAATATGTAAAGCTAACTAATAATTTCATTTCATAACTAAGTACAACAAACGCTGCAAGGTTCTAGTTGCAAGTCCTATCAATTGTAAACTTGATACTTGAGCACTTGAAAAAAAAGAGAGTCGGTGGGAGAGACAACTGGACTTCCAAGAAACAAATTACAGTTGACTACCAGTAGGTAATTCCTTCTTCCTGCTTATAAACTAATGAAGTTGACTTGTACGTAGAACTCAAAACAAAAACACTCCAACCCTGCCTTTTAAAGGCGAGACACTTTCAAAGTATATTCTCCCCACACAGTACATCTTTGATCCTACATATATTCTGGATTCTATCCATTTTTAAGAAATTACTTTTTACTACTGCTAAAAAACCCCATCAACACTCCTGAAAATTTTGAAGCATGGAAACATATTGATACCTCAGTTGAATATTCTCATGAAAATGGGTGACCAGCAGGTCGAGGGAGGTGATTCTTCCCCTCTACTTCACTCTCATGAGACCCCCCCTGGAGTACTGCGTTCAGCTCTGGGGCCCCCCACGTAAGGACAGGGACCTGTTGGCGCAAGTCCAGAGGAGGGCCACAAAGATGATCAGAGGGCTGGAGCACCTCTCCTATGAAGACAGGCTGAGAGAGTTGGCATTGTTCAGCCTGGAGAAGTGAAGGCTCCGGGGAGACCTTAGAGCAGCCTTCCAGTACCCAAAAGGGGCCTACAGGAAAGCTGGAGAGGGACTTTTTGCAAGGGCATGTAGTGACAGGACAAGGGGTAATGGCTTTAAAACTGAAAGAGGGTGGATTGAGATCAGCTATAAGGAAGAAATTCTTCACCATGTGGGTGGTGAGGCACTGGAACAGGTTGCCCAGAGAAGCTGTGGACGCCCCAACCCTGGAAGTGTTCAAGGCCAGGTTGTATGGGGCTTTGAGCAACCTGCTCTAGTGGAAGGTGTCCCTGCCCATGGAAGAGGGTTGGAACTGGATGATCTTTAAGGTCCCTTCCAACCCAAACCATTCTATGATTCTATGAAACAATGTCTGTTACCTTGGAGGTTGAATTTTGAATCGCTCAAAGACTTCTGGGTAAAGCAAAGGAAAAACGACCATCTCTTTTAAAGCTGAAATGTGGTCAGAAAGACCACCCACACCATCAAACCGTACCTAAAGAGAAATTCAAAAGAACACATTTTATATGTTAAAGAAAGCTGCAACCTTGATAAGGTTCCATCAGAAATTGTATGTCAGCACAAAGGAAATGCTCTGGGCAATTTTCAAACTGCTTGAGAGAAAACTGTAAACCAAGGTAACTGTAGACAGCACGTTATTGAAAGCTTTCATAAACACTGGAAACATCTCACTGACACAATGAACTAAAAATACTTACTGAACAATCTGTTTGCATTGGATCAACGTCAGCCAGACGTGCTCCAATTTTCATTCGATCCTTGTGAATTCCCTTCAAATCGTCTTTCCGAAAGTTTAGTGGAAGACACCTGATTTGAATTAAGGAGAAAGAGAAAAGCGCTTTCTAACTTAGGATGCAGCTAGAAGGTTTTTGCTTTTATAACAATGGCAAGTGAATGCAGAAAACCTTACAAATGAGCTTAAACTTCCTAAATAGTTAAATACGTGTTCAAATTGTTTTCTATTTAATGTCTGTGAGTAAATAAAGGAAAAAGGTCACTGCAGGCATTAAACTGGGTTTACTTCAACAACTCTTAGCACTTACGAATAGCCACACCAGTCAACACAGCACATACATGAATGCAAGCTCTCACTACTTAAAAATTAGATCAAATGTTCAAGGTTTTTATAGATTTAAGAACAAGCATTTGAGATTTGCAAAAATACACTGTTTTCAGGTTTATTTTCCCTCTCGGTGAGCACAGTAAAAAAAATCCATTTAAGCAAGAGAAAAATAAGAATTCTAAAGATCATAGTAAGACAACAGAAAGAAATAATGGCAGTTTATAATAGCACTTAAGTTGTTCTGCATGACAGCATTAAGTAATTTTCAGTTCACAGCCTTCCTCAGACAACAGGCTGCTTGTTCTTCTCTTAACTGTAATCTAAGTTTTGTACTGGTTTTCCATGACTATACATGCTGGAAAAAACATCCCACTGCTGTTACACTTGGCAAACCTTTCTGAAAACAATGTCCATTTGGGCTTCACAAAGAGAATTAAGCCATGGACAGACAGGCAGAAACACTGGGACTACTTCACTTTGGCTTTATCCAACTTTCCTCAACCAAGGATTGGTTACTTAACTCAAGTAAGCATTAACTTAACTCAACCAAGCATTATAAGAACATTCATAAGCATGGAAGAAAAGTTAATTAAAAGTGAAGGCAGTTCTGATGCTAAGAAAATTCATTTAGAGGGCAAGTACATAAAAGATGCTCTGGTATGAAGACCTCTCTGCAACTGGCAATCCCAAAACAGAGACACCAGTGGCAAATTTCAACATTGGCTGTGCCCAAATTCTTTACACATGAAACACCTTCCAAATACATCCTCCCGCACATGCTCTCAGACCTGGAAGTCTTAAGCAGCCACAAGCACCTATTTCCAAAAAACAGGTTAAACAGTTTTGCTGCGAAGTACAAAGCCCCACACCTTACACAAATCAATGTATTAACAATAATTCACAGAATCACAGAATCACAGAATCACTACGGTTGGAAAAGACCTGTAAGATCATCAAGTCCAACCTGAAAAAAAAAAAAAAAACAAAAAAAAAAAACCACACACAAACAACCCACGCAAGCCAACCACCACACAACAACAACAAGGCACAACACACCAAAAACCAACCCACCCAACACCACACAGCACCATGTCCATCAAGCTACATCCCACAATGCCACATCCACACGCTCCTTGAATACCTCCAGGGAGGGTGACTCTACCACCTCCCTGGGCAGCCTATTCCAATGTTTCACTACTCTCTCGGTAAAGAACTTTTTCCTAATATCTAGCCTGAACGTCCCCTGGCGCAACTTGAGGCCATTTCCTCTAGTCCTGTCATTAGTCACTTGGGAGAAGAGACCAACACCCACCTCTCTGCAACCCCCTTTCAGGTAGCTGTAGAGAGCGATGAGGTCTCCCCTCAGCCTCCTCTTCTCCAGGCTAAACAACCCCAGCTCCCTCAGCCGCTCCTCATCAGACTTGTGTTCCAGACCCCTCACCAGCTTCGTCGCCCTTCTCTGGACATGCTCCAGCACCTCAATGTCTTTCTTGTAGTGAGGGGCCCAAAACTGAACACAGTATTCGAGGTGCGGCCTCACCAGCACCGAGTACAGAGGCACGATCACCTCCCTGCTCCTGCTGGCCACACCATTTCTGATACAAGCCAGGATGCCGTTGGCCTTCTTGGCCACCTGGGCACACTGCTGGCTCATATTCAGCCGGGTGTCGATCAACACCCCCAGGTCCTTTTCTGTGGGGGAGCTTTCCAGCCACTCATCCCCAAGCCTGTAGCGTTGCCTGGGGTTGTTGTGGCCCAAGTGTAGAACCCGGCACTTGGCCTTACTGAACTTCATCCGGTTGGCCTCAGCCCATCGATCCAGCCTGTCCAGATCCCTCTGCAGAGCCTTCCTACCCTCAAGCAGATCAACACTCCCTCCCAACTTGGTGTCGTCTGCAAACTTGCTGAGGGAGCACTCTATCCCCTCATCCAGATCATCAATGAAGACATTAAACAAGACCGGTCCCAAAACTGAGCCCTGGGGGACTCCGCTTGTGACCGGCCGCCAGCTGGATTTCACCCCATTCACTACAACTCTCTGGGCTCGGCCATCCAGCCAGTTTTTTACCCAGCGAAGAGTGTACCTGTCTAAACCACGGGCCGCCAGCTTCTCTAGGAGAATACTGTGGGGAACAGTGTCAAAGGCTTTGCTGAAGTCCAGGTAGACAACATCAACAGCCTTCCCCTCATCCACTAGGCGGGTCACTTGGTCATAGAAGGAGATCAGGTTGGTCAAGCAGGACCTGCCTTTCATGAACCCGTGCTGGCTTGGCCTGATCCCTTGGGTATTCTGCACGTGTCCCGTGAGCGCCCTCAAGATGAGCCTCTCCATAACCTTCCCCGGCACCGAGGTCAGGCTGACAGGCCTGTAGTTCCCCGGATCCTCCTTCCGACCCTTCTTGTAGATGGGCGTCACGTTGGCAAGCCTCCAGTCATCCGGGACCTCCCCCGTTGACCAGGACTGTTGATAAATGATGGAGAGCGGCTTGGCAAGCTCCTCCGCCAGCTCCCTCAGCACCCTTGGGTGGATGCCATCAGGCCCCATAGACTTATGAGTCTCCAGGTGGCATAGCAGGTCGTTAACTGCTTCCTCCTGGATCATGGGGAGCCTATTTTGCTCTCCATCCCTGTCATCCAGCTCAGGGAGACGGATACCCTGAGGATACCTGGTGTGGCTGTTAAAGACTGAGGCGAAGAAGGCATTAAGTACCTCAGCCTTTTCCTCATCCTTCGTGACAATGTTCCCCGCCGCATCCAGTAGAGGATGGAGATCCTCCTTGGCCCCCTTTTTGTTGTTAATGTATTTATAGAAGCTTTTTTTGTTGTCACTCACGACCGTGGCCAGGTTGAGCTCTAGCTGGGCTTTCGCCTTCCTAATTCCCTCCCTGCATGACCTAACGAGGTCCTTGTATTCCTCTTCACTTGCCTGCCCCTTTTTCCAGAGGTGGTAAGTTCTCTTTTTTTCCCCGAGCCTCAGCATAAGCTCCTTGTTCAGCCAGGCCAGCCGTCTTCCCCACCGGCTCTTCTTACGGCACAGGGGCACTGCCTGCTCCTGCGAGCAGGACATACCAGTGCAGGCAGAGGACGAGGAGGAGACCCTACCTGATCAACGACCACGGAATGTTAGCAGAGGTTGCCAGTAACAACCCAGAAGTTCCAAGCTGCACCACCCTGTTGGAACTCTACTATGGAAGGCACCTGCAGCCCAGCAGTTGTCACACGGATGTACCGTATACGTAAGGGCACGTAGGGAAGTCTCAGCCTGACCACTGAATACATTTAGCTCTTGCTGCCAGGAATAACAATACCTTTTTCTGTTGTCAAAAGAAGGAGAAAGTCCCTAGCCAATATTATGCCATAGCAGAAAGGCTTGCTAGTAAGGCTCATTTTAGTAGCTTTGTAAGATCATGAAAAAAACCCACTTACTTTGTTATAAGTTTGTCGAACAAAACAGATTGATTTGTAATGGTGTAACGACTTTGTTGAAGTCTGCAGCTTCAGCGGACCTCCAAATCCCCGTTTTCTTCATGGACTTGTTGTGCAGCTTTTGCATCAGCTCCGGTCTTCAGTGTTCTGGTGACTACAATGCATTAATGTATAAAATATTTTGAGACAGAAAATACGTTAGTCCCTTTATTTCACCGTTGCTCTAGTAAAATGTAAAAAAATCTGCAGTGGCTTGATTTTTTCTTTAAATACTGAATTGGAAGTTATTGTCATCACCACAGCATTCAACTTAAATTAATTATGTTTAAACTACCTACCTAAAAGCATGACTTGTATAGCAATTTTTTAATAGACTGGGAAGCCAATCTGATGAAAACAAACACGCAGCTTTTGTTCCATGCAGGAAGCAAGTTCATTCCAGTTACTTCTTTCTGGAAAAGTGAAAGCAACAAATACCTCTCTCTAAGGTGTTTTTACTCCATTCATGTCAAATTGTATCGAATAGTTTTTTTAAAAAAATATTTATGTGGGAAGTCTCTTCTTAAGATGCGTGGTTTTAGTCCATTGTTTAAGCATGCATCACTCATTTTCTGCATCCTGACACAAAAGCTCTAGAAGATAAGAAACGTCTCAAGATAAACTCCCAAATAGCAAAGAACTCAAACGCTTGCCTGCTTTAAAAACGATCTGCCCAGTATTTACCACACAGCATCCTTTGCCACGGGTCTGTTACTTGCACTATCATTAAAACAGTTAAGAGAGGTCAGTGAGGAAGTAGTGCACAATTAGAACTTGAATTACTACACACAAAGCGCATTTCAGGCCCCTTCCTGCGTTCAGCCCATCCATGGCTGGCAGGACGCTGCCTGGAAATAACACATTTTCCCAGCTGCCAGCAAGCAGCCTCACAGCACCAAGCCTGCTTCTGTACTCAGCACAGTGATTCGGTTCCAAGGTGAATCACTGAACTTCAGTGACACCTTCCCCACATCAGCGGGTTTGTGCGCCTCATGACTGAATTACTTTTTAACTCAAATATTACCTCCTATTTGCAAGAACGATTTTCAATTAATTTGTGTCCTGCAGACTCCAGAAAATCCGTGTCACAAAGAAACCTGAGCTAAGGAACAGATTCTCAGGCACTAGTGCCTAAGAGCAGGCTGGAATTCAAGCTGTGTTCTCCCCAAGCCTGACAGGAATTAATAGCATATCCTTCTATTCTCACCTACCTCTTTCCTAAAACTCGTAGGAAATTCACTATCTTTTCACTATCTATTTTCACAACTTCAGCTGCTTTGGGTTGATAAGTTCAGCAGTTTTTGTGGCCAAGTTAAATAGATGGAGTGACCCAACACAATCCTTCTCAGAAACCAGAGTAAAAAGGAATCCTAGGGAGTTACCACTACTTACCTTCTTTATATTCTTATTTTTTTTTGGTCTGACTTTGGCTTTGCCAACCGCCTACATTAAGAAAGAGAACAGAGGAGAGAAAGAAGAAAAGAATTATTGTATTAGAATATTGTATAGAAGTCTTGTATTGTACTGTTCCCCATCAAGACTAGGAAACCTGACCAAGTTTGTAATCCAGTGCTCCACATCATGCAAAGAAAAGCCTGTGGACCACACTGAGGATTCAGGTCCCAAGTCTGCTGCGTACCATATGCAGACAGTTCGGTAAGGACGCAACTTTCCTAACCGGCTAATCTTGAAGTCTCAATAGTGCAAATAACATCTCAGTAACCAAAGCGGAGGAGAGATCTCAAAAGAGTTGGGAAAAGATGCACGTTTTTTATACAAGCAGAAGACTTTTACTAAGAAGAGTGATTCTCGTTCTAAGACACTGACACTGACATTAACATAATCATACTGCCCCGCACATTTTTAGCTGTAGATTTATCATGACATGACTCATTGTGCATGCTTTCACTTTTCCTTTTAATTCTATGAATTGAACAGGGATTGGACATCTAGAAATACAATACCTCGTAAAGTGTCTTCCATTGACATTTTCACTTAATATTTCCATGCTTTTGTCAAAGCTAGAGTCTGAACAGGGCGGCATGTTTTTTCTCATTGATTTCAAACAGTGTCCACTGAAGCATTCAATTTTGCCAGAGGAAAATTCCTAGGGAAAGAAAGAAGGAAATAAGAACATATTAATCTGAACCATGTATGTTGAGCTAAGAAGGGAATTCTCCCTCCTTTAGGCAAGTTTATTCTGTAAGTCTCATGACTTGATAGTGGTGCAACTCATGGCAGGTAAGCCTTGAACCACTTCGGCACCAAGAAGTAGCCCTCAGAAAAAAAACCCAGCCAACCAGCTTTCAAAGCTAAAGCTCCTCTCCGCCACACCTTTCTTGTGGACAACTTGAGCTTAATAGCCTTTGAAAAAATTATTGCGGCAAAACCTTTCAGATAAACTTAGTGTTTCATGAAAAAACCCCCACCTTTTATTTCAACATTGGTTCAGAGAAGCAGCCAAGCTTGACCTTGCATGTCCTGGGATTAAAATCTAGTTAGGAGAGTTTTTCTCCTCTTTCCGTTCCATTTGTGACCTCATTTGGAGGGATATTAAAAGATTTCCTTCAGGAGGATGGCATTTATCCACAGGAAGCCAAAGGGAACTCAAGATACACTTCTTTTATTACCATTGATCTTGTTCACATTGGTATTTCTGCAAGGAGGATGAGTACTATCACTTCTACTATGTGAGGAAAGCTGTGATGACCATGAGAGGTGGCTTGTTCAATTTACAACCCAAGGTTTCATTAGGAATACCCCAAACTACATCTCACACTGAAAAAGGCAGAAAAACGACCAGATTCTTCTACTTCTTGACACTAACTTTACCAAGAGGTACTTCCATTAGTAGTTGATGGAGATGGTGACAGAAGCGTGAAGAATGTCACTACAGGAGGGCAGTGATGCATGCGTAAGGCCCATGCAGGGCCATGCAATGAGAGCTGTGGCCACCTGCTGCTGAGGGGTCAGCCCTGAGCCACAGAGCTGGGCAATCCTGTAACTGTCTGACGGTCTTCTCCTCAGTCAACCTTGAACAAGTCATCCCCACCGTTCACCTGACAACTTCTCATGATAAGACAGACCTTTTGCACGAGGAGGATTTCCATCACCTTTCCTTCATCGCTCGTTTTAAGGAGCACCTCCCTTCCAGCAGTCCTCTGGGCTGGTGGAGCAAGGCCTCATGAGACGCCTCCCGTAACTGGCTTTTGAATTGGGGCATCTGAGATGAAACCCCTGAAGACATTTTCTGCTTCTCAGATCCAGCACAGATGGATGTAACAAGACCTAAAGCTTAACAAGAGGCAGTCGGATATGTCAGAGTCACCCTTAACATTTTTCCTCTCAAAGGTTTAAGAAAGAAATCATAACAGAAAGCCTTTCAACTATTTTTCAATTTGACAGAGCCCTAGGTTTATTTGAAGAAGGCAGGGCTTTGTGCACACTCACACACAGGAGCATATAAAGACTTAAACCAATACGTTCAGCGTTCATCACTGAGACAACTAGAAAAAAAAACCTAGACCAAGAAATAATGATGTTCTCTTACCTGCAAACACACTCAATAGTATTCCTACAGCTGGTATGACTATGGCTTTTCTATCATCCTATAAAATCTACAGGCACGCCTGGGAACTACCTAGAATGTTAGGTGACGTGATTAAAGGCTAATCTGCACAAACAAAAAGCAGCGAAGCACTGGCGGGCAGAGGCACCCCGGTAACTCAGCGCGGGGGGAACAGCCGGGCCCCACTCCTCACAAGGCCATGGGTCAGCCCAAGGCCTGGCTCCAGGGTGAGGGACCCCCCAGGGGCGTGGGCAGGAGAGGCCTCAGGGGTCACCTCACCTTGTAACAGGTTCTGGGTGTTCACTTCCAGCAAAAGCTGGAAGTTATAGTCATTTCTGCCCTGTTTTCATGAGAACTCTATTTCAGGAATATGACAATCAGCAAGTAAAGGAAGAGGTCATGTGTCAGCGGGGATGAACTTTTGGGGAGAGTTTAATCTGTGTTAGTTGTGGTGTAAGTTGTGAAAAATCACGACCACTAAATACTACAACTGTACTTTGACATAGAATGTTTATTTTCCATAAAAATCTGAAATTGAGCATCACATAAAATATTGCGATTAAATATTACATAATATAATTAACAGACATTGAACTGAAGTCTACATGCAGTGCTTGCGCAGTATTTTGCTTCTGTTTCTGACTGCCCATTTTATATTTTATTATTGCCTATGACATTATTCATCTACTCATTTATGCGTTCTCAAAGCAGAATCAGTATGATGATCTAAAGGAGTGAAATATTCAGCCAAGGTAAGATACTGGTGGCTTAGGCAAAAATAATTTGAATCAGTGAGAAGTGTAAAATAAAAATTTGCATGTGTGAGCACTGGAAGTAATATGAGTAGATGCAGCGCAGCTTACACAATGCACGTAACTATTGTGGCTCTGTCTTATGAAGAGGTAAATTCTATCACATTAAGACTAATTTGATTATCTTGTGTTTTTAGAACAAATTATCTTGTGTTTTTAGAACAAATAGTGCATCCTGGCTTTTGTTGAAATGATTGCAGGAGTATACTTGACATTTACTTTCTGTATTGTAGTTTTATTTGTATGCTTTATAAACGTATTTCACCGGAAACCCCATTCTTGTATAGCTCTCTTGTCCAAGGAATATCGGAATGTGCAGGCTGATGCATGAAGTACAGAGGTTCAGCTATAATTTCTGGATTAAATCCTTCATTCACCAGATGCATTTTCTGATGCTTGAAAGTTGCAGTGATTTGCATAACATCCTAACAAAGAAGTAATTCAAGTAAAATGCAATGTTCCATTTCAGCCTGTGTCAGTGAAAATTGGATGCAATCACTGAGTAAAATGAATCATACCATTTTACTATGGAATGTCTTCAGTTAGACAGAATCATCTGATTCACAGGTACAGTGAAATCTCAGTCTAAATGCAGCATTTATTTCTTACTCATTTCTCTATCAAAGCCACATGCGAGCTTGGAAGTTTCTGTTTCAAAATAAGAATTTTCTTTAACTTTCATTGGTGCAGCTGATCACAAAATCTCTAGTTCATGGGACACTTGGCGATGCTCTGCAGAGAGCTGGCTGATTTTATGGTACTGGCTCTCCTCTCATTTCCAGCTGTTAAACTTCATTTAAGACATTAAATACAAATACGCTAAACGCCTTCCTGTGTTATTTTTCTGTGTAAGCATCTGCTATACAGCAGTGACTCAAATGCCAATTCATGAACAAGTTGGTCTACATACGATAGTCAGTGTACGAGAGCAGAAGTGGTATATAAAATAATCTCATTTAAAAGGTGGCTTACATTAAGGGAAAAGCTCAAAACACACTGTTTTCAAGCACTGTTATTACTTGTACGGTGTTTTCAATGTAGCCAACATTTTCTTTCACTTCTCTTGCTGAAACAGGCCACTTTTCAGTTCTTGTTTTTCCGTCTTGATCTGTAACATGATCTGTAACATGCCTGATTTCCTCTTCACACTGCTACTCCATTTCCACAGCTCCCAGATCATTTAGTCTTTGGCTTCTGAGCTGAGACTGCTAATAAGTTTGCCAGCTCCTTCTCTCTTTTGGCAGCACTTAGGACAGGATCCACGCTTAGACCACCAAGTCATTTCACACAGGCACCGAAGAGCTGCCAGATGGTAATAATGTTCAGTCATTACCAGGTGGGATTGCTTCAAACTGAATAGCTAGCATGAATTTGTCTTGGTAATTATTTAAAAAGTTGCAATGATAAGATTAAAAGTTCAATAAAGACAGGTACTAAATATTTTAAATGTGTGTTATGAATACAGATTGCTGAGATTTTCTGTTTAAATGATCCCTTGATGTTATTTTAATAAAGTCAGATTTTTCTACAAGGAAAGACGAGTTTTGGAGAAAAAAAAAAAAAAAACAAAACCAAAAAACCCCTAAAAACCTCAAACCAAACCAGAGCACAAATAATGCAAAACTGAAATCACTCCCTGCATGCTCTTAGAAACCTCTTCCTAATATCCTTCTGCAAACAAGAAATAAAGCTAGCAAAAGTCAAGTGAAAAACCTACTATTTCAGAGCCTCGGAGTACACTGGTTCTATGCATCATTGTCCCTGGGCCCCTGCTCTTCTTCTAGAGTCAAGTCAGGGAGGTTGAGAAGAACAACTCTCAGCCTGTCTGGTTTTCACAAAATCAGTCAACCATGGTTGCAAGTTATATTAGAAAGAGCCTACATATGGACTGCTGAAAAATTTTCAAGATTGATTTGATCTTAAATCCAATTTTGCATGAGAATTTCATATTTTTGTTTGTCACTCTTGATTAGGATGAACTCTTTCTCAAGACACATCTGTTTTTTTCAGAAGGGACTGAATTATCTGTCCACTCAGAAAATTGTGAGTTCAGCATTCATCCTATTATCCTCCCCTAAGATGTTTTTTAAAGTAACGATATGTTTTTTTGTAATTTTGAGGGTTTTTTCTGAGATTGTTTTTATCTGCTTTAATAAGAATTTACACATGTGTAGATGTTCATCAGTTAGTACTGATAGTATCTTTGGTAGTAAGCTAGCTAAAAAAAGCTTTAGTCAGAGAACACATAAATGCAAACAGGTTTAATCGCTTCCACATATATAGACCCTAGAGCTCCATATAGATTTTCTCCATCTAATGGAACCATAAAGAAAAGTCTGTTCCAAAGGTTTTTCCGAGAAGAGGGCACTGCTGTCCTGAGGCACCGTAGATAACCTATGCTAACTGCATTTGAAGATACATTTACTTAGTACAGTAACCTATTAGTGAAAAAATAGCTTTCCTCAATTCTTTAAACTCTCTCAAAATTGCACTTCTCTCTAAATGTATACTCTCTCTGTGTGCTTTCTCCGTTAGGTTCCCATCTTGTTCGCAGTCAAATTTGTGCCTTTCAGGCAATTTGTCAGTATTTAGGGAGAGGCAAAACTGCCGAATGCCTCTCGGCATCCCCTAACAGCACAAAACAGTCTGCTCAAACTTTCAGAAGATGTAATGTGGGGCCCTTTCCTGCTCTCTGCAGATGATGCTCTCCTGACCTGTTGCAGAAGGTCATCCTGTGGGGAGTACACGAGGGGTGTATTCCTTGCACTTTTAAGGTGCCTTTTCCTATCCCTTTTGTGTTTTGGTTAGGCAGCAGCAGTCTTGGGATCAGTTGCTGTAGCCCAGCATGCCTGCCCATGCTGTTCCCTAAGAAACAAAGCACTGAAATGGCTTTTAAAACAGTCCAGGTGTATACTTAGCATACCAAAAACCAGCATCTGGGCAAGACTCTAAGGACAGGACAGGAGGACATACCTGAAAAAACACCTGGTTGCTAGCTCTCTACAAATAACCCCCCTTATCAGAATCCAAAGGGGAGGCTCCGTCGTTCTTCCTTTCCTTCCCTTTAATATAAAGAATCCAATTCTGTAGGTGTTACTCAAATATGTGACTCAAAAAGCTCCAACACAGATTTAGTTGACCTTCTTCTGAAGGTTAGTTAAAGCTTCCGCAATGCATTTGTCCCTTCTGACACTAAAAATCAAGCCTGACTGCCGAGATGCCTATGTGAATGCCCTTTTAGACTTTTGGTACAGGATACAAATATGATTCTAAGTTAAACCTGCAGAACATACGCAGTGGTATGAGCAATACGCAGACCTCAAGTCATGTTATGGTGGATCTATGTAACGATTGGCATCTGTTCTAAGCTTCAAAAACTAGGCATGTATCTTAGATATTGTTTGCAGACCGTAGAAGGTGATAAAAATGAGAAAATGACACAAGTCTATTGGTAGACATAATATTTGAGTTACTCACCAAACGGAGATACTTGCCAAACAACAGAATGTTACAGCATTCTCAAGTTAATGAAAATTCACTAGAAGGCAAAGATTGCCTAATTCAGTGCATCCACTGATGCCGAGAAGCACTCATGTGGTACAAGGGAAGAGTGAGCTTCAGAATATGCTGAGAAACTGCATCACACTGAGTAAATGCTAAGCAGGCAGATAGAGCTCTTAGATGAGTGATGATAGCGGCTTTTGGGAAACCTGTCAATGGGAGAAAAGCAAATAATTATAAATGTACTGCTTGCATTAATAATTTTGCTGCAAACAGAATTATGTTTGGAAGGTAGAGGGAGAATTGTCTTTTCTTCTGAGTCTTTGTCTGTCCCGTCCTTTAGTCTTTACCTCATGAGTACATCTCCTTAGTCTCTCAGCTTCTTTAGTCTTTCTGCCTGTAAGGCTATTAAATCCTCTCATCTGCTGTGTCTGTGGGAGAAAGTCCATACCCTTCACAGGCGAGTGCAGACCGACCGCGCACACAGTGTTCCCTCGCCACAAAGCGAGAATGGGAAAGCTTCTGAAGAGCCGCTGTGCTGCTCGGCTGCTATTTGCAATAGGAAAAACTTTTACAAAGTTGATTGGCTTGACAAGAGGAAGGATTCCCCTTTGCTTCCCAGGGAAGTAAGGTGAAGCTTCATTATTCAGGTCAGTCTCAGAGGAACACTTTTCTCCCAAGGCCCAAGCACTTGTACTGCCCATATTTCTTTTTAGTATAGACCTGTGAAATTCTGTCACTATGGAATCTGAGCAGCTGTTAGAGACTGACTTTATTGGCCTTATGTTTAAGAAATAAAGTTCAGCCATGGAATAGCTATGTGAAAGGTCACTAACTGGAATTACGCCCTTGTTATGCCAAGACAAAAATGGTTTAAAGTGTACTATGCTTTTAACTAAATGAATTCCTCCCTATCTTGGCTTAAAAATTCAAGTTCTGTCTTTTTGTGCGCCTGTTTTGTTGCTAAATTTATACCAGCTAAATTTTCAGAGAGCTGCAGTTGTACTTTGTTAGCACACATCCTCACCTGTACTTCCCGATGTGAAGATACATGAAGCAGTGTTTCTTGTGTTACTGAAAACTTTACGGTGAGATGGAACGGGGTGATCTGGCACCTTGTCTAATTTGTCTGGCGTAGTGTGAAGATGCTGGAAAGGAGAGCTAGTGCTCATCAGCCAGACAGCAACATTATTTTCCAAGAGATGAAAAAGAAAGTCTTTCTCTGTTGATCCCAAACAATCTGCCAAGTTAAAGAATTTATATGCTTATTATTAAAATAAGAACAACTACAGACCCGATAAGCTGCATTGGAATGATAGACACTACTGCTGCGTACAGTGAACCTGCGTACAGCAGAACTAACCCATCTATTCGACAGTGGAAAAAAAAAATCATGGCTTAATCTCCCTCTATTTATCTTGTGGATTTAATTGTAGTAAGTAAAACTCCCTGTTCTAAAACAGACAAAAGACTAAAGCAGGCTACATGAAAGAGTTTTGGTCTTCAGAGTTGTTTCAGGATTAATTTAGGTTCACCCTTTTCACACTTGAATGTGCACAGGAAGGCCCACCAATTCCTTGTTTCAGAATTGTTTGAGCGAGGTACTGTCTATGGGGCAGAAACATTAAATACAAGCTAAAGAGAGGAGATGAAAGGAAAAACGTAGGATATATAGATGGAGAAGAAAAGGAGGGAATATTAGGAAAGAGTGACTCCTAAGAAAGAGTATGCGTCTCTCTGAGTGAGACTACAGGCATACAGTCAGCTGCAGTCCAGAAGCCATACTGCCATGACCTCCCCTATGCCTGGAATGACAAGCTTGATACCTGCTTTTGGCTGCAGTAACCTGGCGGTACCACCTCGCTTGCTTCTGATTACTGGACTTCAGGATTCTCCAAAACATTCACAAAGGCTACGTGCCCAGGAATTTATAACACACTCCATAAGAAGGAGCTGCTCAGGACAGTGAAGCATTTTCTTAAATCTAGACAAACTCAAGGCACGCTGGAGAAAATAATTATTCATACACTGATGAATAACTTGGGATTTAGCTGTAAATGCATACAACTCAGTTGTTCCCCATCTTACCCAGTGCATGCTTAATTGGCAGTCTCAGCAAAGCCTTTGTATTCTTCTTGCAGTGTCGACTAACGGTCAAGTTTTGGCATGGTTTGGTTTGGGGTTTTTTTGCCAAGGCCCTCTGTCAAAGTAAGAGGTAACTGCTTGCAATGTGACTGTGTTACTTCTCCTTTGCGTTCTTTTCACCAGGTTTCACAAAGGGGCATTTTGCTGCACGTGTATCCAGATTTGTATCTCTGCGTGGTCAGAAATAAACTTACTTGTTCCAATGAGTCGGTAGACTCTGGTGTACTTTCCCTGAAGGCAGGGAGGCAGGGGAAGTCCTGGAGAGAGAAAGAACACAAGAAGCATTCAGTCAGTTAAAGAGCAGGTTAAGACTCTCCAGAAATGTTCTGCAGTCCCAGGGAAATGTAAACAGCCCTGTGTGTCTTGGCCCCGACATCAAGTTCATGTCCTACTTCTCTGAGGTATCTGAGATGTCCCTGAGATACCTGAGGTACATAGCCTTTAGGTAATTGCCCATGTAGTTAGTATTACAACGAGCCTAGAAGTGCGTACAAGACCAAGGATCTCTCATGCAGACTTTGAATAGTGATCCATCAGGCTGCCCAAATGTCCACTGTGGGAAAAAAAAATTTTCAGGATAGAGCTAGCCTTTTAATAGCCTTTTAATAGCCTTCGTGTTTTGAACAGGTGCTACATAACCTCTGCTCTGAAATTTGGAAAATTTGCAAATTGCAAGTTGCAAAATTTGCAAAATTGCAATTGAATTCAAGAAAATTGGTCACCAAACTCCCTGGCTTTGGTTTGTCGGGGTTTTTTGGTGCTATAGAGTCAGAAAGTGGGGAAACCCGGAGTTTTGTTTACTTACTCTCTCTGCTTTGCTCCTCTTTGTTTCTTTTCAGCTTTTCCTCTGCAGTCACAAGGATCAAAAACATTTCCTCGTAATGAAAACTGAGATTCTTAAGCATCTCTGGGTGTTCAGAGCCTGAGCTTGAAGTAAAACACAAAAGGCTAAGACAGTAGTCAACGGCATCGAAATGCACAATTAACTATCTTCCAGTATTTAGGCAACCACAGGACTAATGACAAACAGGAAGGCTTTCCAAACACAGTGAGCCCAAACATTCACTAAGAATTCAAGTGAAGGTTCTGTTTTCCAAGTCATCTGCCAGCTTTTTCAGTTACACAACATGCTACCCTTGCTAAAAGCAATCTAATCAGCAGGCAGCAAAAGTTCCGTTTTGAAGCTCACCCTACTGTCTCGTTAATAGGAATAGGTTAAGAAGTTTATCTGATTGAGGCAGAGAGGCACAGAAGACAGCTTCAGAGAAGTGTAAGGCAAGCAAAGAAAGGAAATAATCTAATCTGACTTCAGCTACATACAGTGGACGTTGTTCTGTGTAAGTACTGAGAAATTACCTATAAAAGACATGAGAACATTATAATTAGTAGCTAAGTGTATAACCAGTGCTTTTTCCAGCATCTGAATGATAAGTAAACAGATATTTTCTTACCAACTTTTTGATTTTGTACTTTGATTAGTGTCCTGTATTCGGTTAGATCCTTTCTGCCCCTGTGCATCACTCATAGGAAGGTTGCGTGGGTACTCTGAACATACTCATTTTATCCAAGCAGATGCTCTCCTGAAGCTCCACACCCGTCGTGTTTCACTGGTGACTGCATGCCCACACATACAGCTGAAGCCTCCTTTCTGTCTCCTGGATGTCCCAGGTCTCCTGTTCTGTAGTTCCTCAGCTTTGCAGCTATCTTCAAGCATCTGACTGAAAGGGAATCGGATGTTGCACCTTAGAACGCAGTGTGTTTGCTGGCTGTATGGAGAGTGAATTGTTAAAAGCAAAAGCAGTCAATTACGCTCTGTTAGTTTATATGCTTAAGAGGACCATAAGCAGCAAGGCAGGGCGTTGTACCAAAGGAAAGGACTACTCTGTTGAAACGACTGTTTCAGTGTAATGGAAGAAGTGTAGTGATGTTGCTGTGTACTCCTAACTACAATACATTCAGTATACAGCAAATGTTTCCATAGCATTTCTCTCACATTGTCGTATGTTCTCTGCAGTAGGTACAAAGGCCTCATTAGGTTGAAGAGTATTTTCTGACAAACACATTTTTTAAGCTTAGTCATACAAACCTCCGAGGACAGTCTTGTTACAGACTGTAAATGCTGAAAAAGGACACTATACTATATGCCTCTGGCTGCCTAATGGGTTGAAGAAGTAGGCAATACTACATGAATACAGGAAGGCATATACACTGTTGGCTAACAATTTAAATCACACAGACTAAGCCTTTCATTTCTAAAAGTCAAAATCACAAGCTGAACAGCTTTTGAAAAAGGTTGCTAAATACACATGGGTGTGCTGCATTCCTGTTTGTGTACTATTTAATTTTTCATGAGAAGTATCTTCTATCACTGTATGAATGTTCTCTGAGGCATAATGATGGTGTTTGGATTTTAGAAAAGCTGTAGGCCATTACTTTTTTCCCTACAATTCATTTTACTGAGTAATTAAGAGATTACATTATGTCACCTGATTAGAATATATTAATTAAGCTTAGAGACTTTGTTCCGTTCACATACTAAATATTTCATTTCATTTGCTGTGTTTGGAGGACATAATTCTGGGCCTGTCGTACGGTACATTGGCACATTATGGAAGGATTGGACTCTCACTCTGACTGGAGGAAAAGATTAAAGAAGCTGTAAAGGAGACCACATGACTATGGAGTAGGTTGTCTGAAACCATGAATGGCCTGTCAGAGAGCAAGAAAAACAGGAAGCTAATGGCTAGGAGGGAGGGTCAGGCAGAGGAACGGTTTGGTTTATTTCTAATAACAGAAGTAGAGATGTGTGATTTTGCTGTTGCTGTTCCCTTGTGAAGAATGTATTTTAAAGGTGGGTTTTTCTGTCCTTGAAGGCAAGGACAACACTGGGAAGTATGCACAAAGTGAGGTCAAGAAGACTGAACAGTCTCAGCTGAAATAAAAACGACAGGATCAGCAGAAGAGAGAGAAAACATTTATCCTAGAGCATAATATGGTTACGGGTCTTTCCTAGCAGTCCTAGATTTCAGTCCATTTACTTAGGAGCAGAAACTGCACCTGTGTCATACATCCTGGTATGTGTCCTGAGGAACTCCCTGTTCCTACTTGGTGATGCTAATATACAGGATTTCATTTAGTCGGTATGTTAGACCATTTGTTTTATGTCTTGGTACACATACCAACTAATGAGCCCTCATGGGTTCATATGGAGTTATGGAAGTATTGCCAACCTGTATGAAAGATGGGAAAAGAGGAGTAGAAAGGTTGAATAAATTGCCCAGTATTACCTAATACGCCAGTAAGAGGGCCAAAATTGCAGCTCAACATACTGTACTCTTTGCTCCAAGCAGCGCTACCTTGGGACCACCACTTTAAAAGAGTTCTGAAGTAACCATAAATTTGTATGTGAAAATATTGAGCTGAAGGAAATCACCACTAACAAAGGGAATCTGAGTCTCCCTGTAGTCAGTGGAGTTGTAGCTACCTAAGCCAATAAATAGAAACAGCAATGAGATGATGCTAAAGCATCTGCCCAGGCTGTTCTCTTGCTGATGCATGATTGTTTCTGCTGGTACATTAGAGAGTTTCGGATCTGAGTCCTTTATTACACTAATTAATTCCACATATTTTTGGTGCTTATGCATTTGAAATTTAAACAAGACTATCGCTTTCCCCTCTTTTTTATCCAGCATATGTGTATGTCTCTAGGAAGTGCTTGCAGCTTGGCATGGCTCTGATTTCCTGTTTTTGAGCAAAAGCATGAAGCAGTAGAAAGTCAGTAGTAGTCAAACACAGTACAGAACTTACCTTCTCCTATCACCGCTGCTTTTGCTGCACGTGTGTTAACGCAGTGCAGGAGAGATCTAGGGTGGATGCTGAAGCTGAGAAAAGCCACCACACAGCCCAGCTTGGCCAGCCCGAAGCAGACGTAGATGAAGTCAGGTCCATTACCCATCAGCAGGGCCACTGTGTCGCCTTTTTTCAGATTCCCAGAGTGTAGGAACACCTGCGCTACCCTGCTGATCCTCCTGTCCACATCCTGGTAGGTGTTCACCTTCCCTTCGGAGATGAGGAACAGCTTGTGGGGAATCTTTCCCACTCTCTGCATGAAAAGGTCAATTATGGAGAGAATTCCACTGCTTGCCCACTTCTTTGCTCTTGCTTTTAAGCTCTTGCGCCTCAAGAAGTAGATCAGATCTTCCCAGAAAGATGGGAAAAAGGTCTTCAGAGACACAAGCAGCAACACTAGTCCTCCAGCAACTGTCAAAAGCCACGTCCATAGCCCATATTATTTCCTGGGGGGGGGGGAGGGAAATAATAGATTAGCTATTTCAGAGTTATAAAATACATTACTATAATTAATAACGAGTTTTAAGACAGAGACTGGGAGTTAATAAGCTAATTACAATTCCTCCATTTAATTTGAGAACTTTTAAAAATACCATATTGGAGTTCACCAGAATACAAAGGCCCAGAACAATAAAAAAAGAAAAAGGCAGTAAAGAGTGAAAAAGATTGTGCAGTTTCTCAGGACAGAGGAGTTCATCCAGAGTAAAGAATGTGGCCAGGGTGACAGTAGAATGAAAAAGACACTGGCAATTAAAAACAAGTTGGAAGTTTAGAAATGTAAAAAGGATCCAAAACCCAAATGAAACAAAATGAATTCAGGAAGCAATTTGACACCTTTTTTTTTTTTAAAACTTGGAGTCATAATTTTGTCTAGATTGTTTTTTGTACCCTGGCAAATCCCCAAAAAGTTGGAAACAAACAGTTAATTCGTATGGTATCGTATGTGTATTATGGATGTATGCTAAGTATTGTGCATCTGTAAGATGCGCCCAACATGCTCTTCTTCGCTGCCTGCGTTGTTTTTGTGGTCCCATGGAATTTGAGACCATCATCTAATCCTCCACAGGTTTGAGCAGTCTGATGAACATGCACACATTTCAGGCAATACTACACTGTGTACTTTCTCAGATAGCCAGGTTTCACCTCAGGATTTTCTGGCATTTGCAATACATGGTGATTCATAACTTTGCATTATTTATCATCTTTTCAGTATTTAGAACAGCACCCTGAAGTCTCAAACAACATCATGCACAAGCATGATTTGGAAAAAAACCTTTCTAGCGTCAGTGTTATTAACTTTGTTAGCGTATTTCAGGCAACCAGTAATTGCCATCTTTTGAAACGGTCATCGAGGAGGACTTGTGAAGATCACACAAGATCCCTACAATCTGACGTGCATAACATCGACCGGTCTCCTTTTTGAAGTTTCAGCCATGATTACTATAAATGCTTGAAACACCTTGTGTGACAATCTAGGATTCAGGAACACTTGAGCAGTTTGGGAGCCTTTTCTAAATGATGTGGCCTCCACTCTGCAGTTTAGAAATATTTTACTGACAAGCTGGACTTTTGGTATGTTCATCAAGCTTGCTTACATTTTTAACAACATTCCGTGACTATACTAACTTGTGGATTTTTTTGCCGCAGGCAGGGTCTTGTATGTACCATAAAGCATAGGTAAAGTTGTGTGGGTAAAAGAGCAGGTAAGACTCTCCAGAAATGTTCTGCAGTCCCAGGGAAATGTAAACAGCCCTGTGTGTGTTGGCCCCGACGTCAAGTTCATGTCCTACTTCTCTGAGGTACCTGAGATGTCCCTGAGATACCTGAGGTACATAGCCTTTAGGTAATTGCCCATGTAGTTAGTATTACAACGAGCCTAGAAGTGCGTACAAGACCAAGGATCTCTCCTGCAGACTTTGAATAGTGATCCATCAGGCTGCCCAAATGTCCACTGTGGGAAAAAAAAATTTTCAGGATAGAGCTAGCCTTTTAATAGCCTTTTAATAGCCTTAGTGTTTTGAACAGGTGCTACATAACCTCTGCTCTGAAATTTGGAAAATTTGCAAATTGCAAGTTGCAAAATTTGCAAAATTGCAATTGAATTCAAGAAAATTGGTCACCAAACTCCCTGGCTTTGGTTTGTTGGGGTTTTTTGGTGCTACAGAGTCAGAAAGTGGGGAAACCTGGAGTTTTGTTTACTTACTCTCTCTGCTTTGCTCCTCTTTGTTTCTTTTCAGCTTTTCCTCTGCAGTCACAAGGATCAAAAACATTTCCTCGTAATGAAAACTGAGATTCTTAAGCATCTCTGGGTGTTCAGTGCTTGAGCTTGAAGTAGAACTTTTTACTTCCAAAAAAGTAGGTGCCCCCCAGGACCTCCAGGGCTGTTTCTGCTTTCCAGCCAGGCAGCCTGCCGCAGGTGCTGGTGCCGGGGGTTGTCCCTCCCCAGGTGCAGGGCTTTGCGCTTCCCCTTGCTGCAGTTCTTGGGGCTGATGCCTTGGCAGGGTACGACCCCAGGTTGATGCAGAGAGCAGCACCATTGGTGACTCGGCGCAGGAGGAGGGTTTGGGTGCCGCCGTAGGGAGGCTGCACCGGGCAGCGCAGGCTGGTAGGAGAGCGGAGCCCCGCGACGTGGGGCAGAGGGTGCGGTGAGGAGAAGGACGGGCCTGGGGTGATGAGCGATGGGGCACGGGCTGGCCCTGGAGACCCCCCGGCTGGAAACATCTGTCCGGGGACCAGCTGCAGAGATGCAGGCCTGGAGCTGGGCCGCACTTGCCTGCGGGCAGTTTATTTGGATTGATAGATCTGGGGCCGTCTGATGGACTTGCAGGCCGGCTGGCGCCCCAGCTGCTGGCCCGGCCCTGGTTTCGGCAGCTCCTGGGGCCTGGTCCTAGTTGGGCCGGTGGGGTGGCCTCTTGGGTGGCTGGCAAGAGTCCGGGGAGCTGCCGGCCCTCCTCTTCGGGGCTCGCCGAGGCCCTCCAGGGGAGCGGTCCCTGCCCCGGCTGGGAGTGGAGGGACCTGCCCCAGCCTCACCCGCATCCTCCTGCGGCTCTTCCTGCTCCCCGTGGGTGGGAACGGGGGCGTCGGGGGGGCTGCTGGGACCCCCACGAAGAGCAGCGCTTGAGGTGCCGGGGCGCTCCTCTTCGCCGGCTCCCGCAGGGCTGCCGGAGGGGCCTGGGCCAGGGGCAGGAGACCCCCTTCGGGAGGCAGCAGGCCGAGGGGCAGCCGCAGGGCTGCCCTCCCGCTCCTCGACGGCATGGCCGTCCTCGAGGCCCAGCAGGCGGTGGGCCTCCCTGCTGCAGCGCTGCACGGCGACGTTGATCAGCTGGTGTACGAACGTCGCCGCGCGATCCTGGAGGCTGGCCTGCAGCAGCCGGACCAGGACCCCTTCGTCCAGCCCAAAGAAGCCCAGGACGGAGAGGATGAGGTCCTCCAGCACAGCTGCCGTTGAAGGCTCCTCCGCAAAGATCAGCCCCAGCTGCTGTTGCAGCCAGGGCAGAAAGCGCTGGAGGAGAGCTGGGTGCTCGTCGAAGAGGGAGGCCCAGGTGTCGGGCTGGAGGCCGCCCACTGGAGGCCTGGGCCCCGACTCCACCGCCCGCGGCTGGGGTGTGACAGGGCGCGGGGGGCTCTGGGTGGCTGGCTGCCTGGGCGCTCCTCCTGCCTGGCGGGTGCTAACCGATGGTGATGCCGACCCAGATGGTGTGATGATGACCTCTTCGAAGTCATCATCTGCCCGCACCGAGTGCACGATGGACTGCACTCTCCTCTTGCAGAGGGGGCACTCGGGCTTGCTCTGAGCCCACCGCAGGATGCACCCGTAACAGAATTGGTGGAGGCACGGCATCACGTAGGCAGCATCATCCCAGCTGTCCAGGCATACTGGACAGCGGTCGCCTACCTCCATGGCCATGCTCTCCACTCACTGCGGTGGGCAGGGGGAGCCGGGGGTGATGAACTGCTCCCTCCCTTTGGCGCTGCAGCAGCGGGTGTTGTGCTGGAAAAGGAAGAGAGGCCACGGTCATTGGGTGGCCCGGCGAGGGGTGGAAGAAATGCCCAGGTCCCTCAAGAAGGAAACCCTCCCAGCTCCCCAGGGTGAGGTTTCCCCACCCAGCTCACCGCTGCTGCTTCGAGCGCGCCTCCTGGGTGCCCCGGCTGCCTAAAGCTGGCAGGGCCGGGGATAATCTGCTGACGGCTCTGGTGTCAGGCACAGAGAGCTGCAAGCAACAGCTCCCCAGTCAGGACACCAGCTCCAAGGCCTCGCTCAGCACTCCAGCCTCACAAGCTGCTCAGCTGGAGTGTGGGCATGAGCCAGCTCAGTGGGACTCAGTGCCCGCATAGGAGCAGCGAGGGTCGCCTGGTCACCATCGCTAGGTGACACAGCCCATCCGTCGCTGACAACAGAACCCATCGCTCGGGGACTCGGTGACATCAGGGTTTTCTGCTCTCTTTCTGCCCTAGCTGGAGGGCACAAGGGTGATCCCCTTTGCTCAGCACCCACCAGGCCTCATGAGGGCACTACATCCCACGTGGGGTCCCGGAGACACGTTGACAGAGCAGAGGGGCTCAGGGGAGGCAAGGAGGGTCTGTGGGGCTGGGGTTGGTTCAGCATGGAGCAGAGGAGGCATCGGGGCACCTCACAGCACACCCCGGTGCCTATGGGGAAGGTATCAAGGGGATGGGGACAGGCTCTTCCCAGCACTGCCTGGTGGGAGGGTGAGAGACGGCGGCACCTCCTGAAACTAGAGAGGTTCAGGCTGGAGGTAAGGGATCAAAACCAAAATACCTGTGAGGATCATGAAGCACTGGAGTGGGTTGCCCAGAGATGAGGTTGGATCCCTGAGCCTGCAAATCAACCTTCAAGACCTGAGTGGCCACAACCCAGAGCATCCAGATCTATATTCGTTGTCGACCCTGCCCTGAGCCAGTGCAATTCTGTTCTCAGCATGGCGTCCGATGAAATGCTGAGAGACCAAGTACTGGTTTTTAATACTGTTCCTCCCTGGTTTCAGGGGAGCTGCCACAAGGCACTATACGTGCCAGCAACTCATCTGGGCCCCATGAAACTCTGGTGAGGGTGAATTTTGGCCTCTGAGTTTCCTATGATATCCGATAGTGGTCAGAACTTCAAAAGTGCAGATGTTCCCAAATGAAAAATCGCAAAGCTGACGTCCTTAAAGAATAAGACAGCCACTTAAATTGCATGGCATATATTTCAGGAATGGCCTTGGGAAACACGGACACTTTCTTCTTCCCATCTCCCCTAGCAGCTAGTGCTGGAATATTTTGTGGAACATTTTAGGCAGCCACATGTCATCTACATATACGTTCCATAATGTAACGTCTCAATATTCCAGTGTAGTCTATAAGCATAGCAGCTCACGCCACGGTACAAAAGCAAACCAAACTGCTTGATGTTTTGGTTTAGCCTGACAACATCTGGCCACAAAACATCTTGTTCATGCTTTTGGAACTAGTCATTCTAACATGCCATAGAAGACCTTCTTAAGTGCCCACTTCATGAAGAAATGTAGCTAAGTGCAAGGTAGTATTTCTTTCTTGTAGGTCATATTAATAAATGAGTGTAGCAGTCACTGTAAGTGATCCAAACCATGCCACTGAGGTTGGCTCCTTTGCAAGTACGCTTTTATACCAAGTCTGCTCTAAAAATTCTGGGATGTAGATTCTGCTCTCACTTGCAACAGGGTACCTACCTAAGGACAGAATGCAGCATGTAACTTGCAATGTTACTTGCCAAAAAATCTTCCTTTATTTTTTTTTTCTTTCTAGTGTGAAGAGTTTTGCATACACTTAAATTTATAGCATACAATTAAGAACTGTGTACATTAATACTAGATCATCTTGTTATATGCATTCTGCACAAAAACGCACTGCAATTGACAGGTATTAAAATGTGACACAATTTGTACATTTTTAAATTTTGTTACGTAAAAGTATTTTTACAATTCAACATTAATTAAAGAAATACAAATAAAATATTTCAGTACAAAAAGATTTGTGTTGTTCATACACTGAACGTATTTAAAGATGTTCTATACCAGAAGTATTTTACAATGCATTTGAAGGAATTACAGCGTTTTAAAGAACTCTTTCACTTGTAAAACTGTGTCAAAATGGAAGTGGCATCCACGTCAGTCCACCATGGTGGAGAGAAAGCAGCAGTTTCCTTAGATGGTGATTTCCATTTTGTTTGAGACGTGTGAAAGCTGAATGGAGTTGTGGGTTTTACCAGGATGGGAGCATAAGGATGACTTCCTCAGTTCTCTCCACGGGAGTCTCAAAGGGTCAAAAAAAGGAAGGGATGAACAAGAGCACTTTTCATCTCTGCAGCAGAAGTTGCAGGACGTGCGAGAAGGATTAGGCCTCATCTTGTGAAAGGGTAAAGCGATGTCCTGGACCCTCAGCTGTGCAGATGCTCAGTGAAGGTTCAGATGCTGCTGTGCCCATCTTTCTCGTTAAAGGTCTGAAAAGCAATCAGATTTTCAGAGTGTGTGGTGACTTACAGCTGGAACAATGTTGTGTGCAACTCTGCGTGAGGAAGTTATCATAAAAACAGTCAAAGTAATCAGACAAATGGTTCAGCGTGTACAAATTTCTGTATGAGCGCATCTTACTCATCTTATTTTTGAACCCTTTTCTGCTTGTAGGTCTGCAAAATGCCTTACCTAGTGGCGAGTGTGCAAGTCAGTTTTGCCATTAAGGGAGGAATACTTCACTAAGGTGAGCACTGAAGGTACTGGAAGTGAGTCAGTGAGAGCTGCCAGGGGAGAATACCTAGGAAAGGGCATAAGACAGAGGCAAGCAAATGGTGGTACTTTTGCAGCACGCTCACCCAGCAGTTTGCAGCTCAGAGACTTCCTGAATGTGTCTTTGTGTGTGAAAGCTCTCCAATGGGCTTTTCTTTTGGGGGCTTGGATTCCTTGGTTTTGAACGTTTCAAAAGGTTAGTATGCACAAAACTGAGCAGCAAGAAGTTCCATTGCTTAATTACACCAAGAACCACCGCCTGCTTACTTTCAGGCATCCACCTGCTGCTTGCATTTCATGGCACCTTTCTTTTCATTACGCTATTATCCTAAAATACACCGGTACGTTGCATGTTGCTCTTATTCAGGCTACCCATATCTCTCGCTTTGATGGGGGTCACTGTATTTGCCACTCAGAAATTATGAAGGTTCCCCAATGAACAACCGCTGTAGAAGGTTCACCCAGTTGCCAAGCCGCATCTTTTGTCCCTTTATTCTTTCTTCAGATCTCTTTTCTTTCCTTGCAAGTGCAGCTACCTCTAGACCAAATTTAATCCGAAGAGGGCAGTATTTCATCGATTTTGACAAATAGTTTCCCAACTTCTAGTACTCTGAAAAGTGCGTGGTACAGCTTGTGGGGCCCTCAGAACATTCTCTGATGAGGGTTTACTTTTCAGCTCTGCATACTGCCCAGCTTCCAGAGCATGTTTTACAAGTAATGAACACATTCCTGCTTAAGCTAATTAAAAATAAGAACTTCAACCACAATACCTCACATTCAAAAAGAGAGTATCCTGGAGGATTTTTACTAGATCCTGGGGGAACTTTACAATGTTACAGGGCATCGTGAGAAACAAGGGTTAAAAGTAAGAAAGAAAAATGTAGAGAAAATACTTTGTAACAACTGCACCCGGTACTTAGACATATTAGAGATAAAGACTGTCTGCACTGACTCTCTGCTGATAAAGAGTGTCTTCACTGACTCTCTGCCAACTAGCAATAATGATTAGCACAAGGACGAATCGTAGAAATATAGAAAAGACTGCCAAAATAGTGCCCTAGAGTTAACCTGTCTCATTATAATCTCATTCTAATGCTAAGGAACACACCTCCCAGCTAGAGAAGCCCCAACCCAATTTAGCCCCCTACTCTCTGAGCATGCGTGGTGAATTAAAAGAGAACTGTAACTTTAAGATGAAGTAAGAAAAGTGTTAACCAAGAGTTAATTAAGGGGTAGAACCAGGAGGCGTAACTAACTTTGTTAACTGTTTTAAATACCTGTCATGATTTTAACCCGGTGTGCATGTTAGGAGGAGAAATCCCCTTGCACCCGGCGCTGCAATAAACCAATGTCAGCTTTATAACTCTGTGTGAGTTGTGAAGTTTGTTTCCGCGTGTCACCTGCCAGGACAGACTGAGCCCTGTCCCAGTCCAAACTGGATCCCCTGGCCCCCTCCAAGGAAAGACTGGGATCATTCCCAGTCCAAACTGGATCCCCTGGCACCTCCCAGGACAGAGTGGGATCATTCCAAGTCCAAACTGCATCCCCTGGCCCCCTCCCAGGACAGACTGGGCCCTGTCCCAGTCCAAACTGGATCCCCTGGCCCCCTCCAAGGAAAGACTGGGATCATTCCCAGTCCAAACTGGATCCCCTGGCACCTCCCAGGACAGAGTGGGATCATTCCAAGTCCAAACTGCATCCCCTGGCCCCCTCCCAGGACAGACTGGGCCCTGTCCCAGTCCAAACTGGATGCCCTGGCCCCCTCCCAGTACAGATTGGGCTCTTGCCCAGTACAGAATGGATCCCCTGGCCCCCACCGAGGACAGACACGGATCATTCCCAGTCCAAACTGGATCCCCTGGCCCCCTCCCAGGACAGGCTCGGATCATTCCCAGTCCAAACTGGATCCACTGGCCCCCTCCCAGGACAGACTGCAATCATTCCCAGTTCCAACTGGAGCCCCTGGCCGCTCCCAGTACAGAATGCGCCCTATCCCAGTCCAAACTGGATCCCCTGGCCTCCTCCCAGGACAGGATGGGACCTGTCCCACTCCAAACTGTATCCCATGGCCCCCTCCCAGTACAGACTGTGCCCTGTCTCAGTCCAAACTGCATTCCCTGGCCCCCTCTCAGTACAGACTCGGATCATTCCCAGTCCAAACTGGTCCCCCTGGCCCCCTCCCAGGACAGAGAGGCCCTGTCCCAGTCCAAATTGGATCCCCTGGCCCCCTCCCTGGACACGCTGGAATCATTCCCAGTCCAAACTGGATCCCCTGGCCCCCTCCCAGGCCAGACTGGGATCATTCGCAGTCCAAACTGGATTCCCTGGCCCCCTCCCAGGACAGAGTTGTTGTAAATATTCTGATTTTTAATCAAAATATGATATATAGAAAAGGTTAAATTTAATTAATAAATAAATAAGTTAGGATTGTTAAGTTAGAAACAATAACCATAGGAACTTCACCAGGGAGTTGCTGTTCCATACTGAGGAACTAACAGTAACGAGATGGAACGATGAAGAATTGAATAGAAAAGTGTTGTTTGAGTCCTGTGACAGTGTGACCTGATAGGCACCAGTGGTGCTGCTTGAAAATCCCCTTACCCTCCCATCTTTATATGAATATCAAGAATGCCAATCGATAGATATTAATAGAAATATACATTGATTATTCATAGGCATGGAAATTGACAGAAAATTATAAGCTAGAAAGTGATTATTAAAAGATCTAAAGTTTTATATATATATATTCTGTATAAGGGTAACTAGGTATGAGCTACCCCGATTTAATCATAAACTAGCTATGAACAATGTAGCACTGTGAATAGGTAGGATTTGCTTGTCAAGAGAATGATAAGTTGTAGGCCTGGTCAGTAAACCGGGGAAAACTTAAGAAGATTCCAAGAATGGAATTTTGCAACCAACCTGAGCATGCACAAAGATGGAGTTCAACTAAAGGACACCATGAGGAAGACTATGGACGACCACCAGAGGATGTCAGACGACCACCTCTGTACCTGAAGGTGCATGCCTCACGAGCATTTACATATATTAACGATTTCTCGGAAATTGTATGAATATGTTAATTGTTTCTTGGAAATATGATGAATATGTATACTTTGATTGTATATAACTTTTGTAGCAGAGAAACCAGGCACGCACACTAGGTGGAGTGATCCCCTGTGCGTCCAGCACTGCAATAAAGAAGTGTCTGCTCACCTACATGCACAGAAAGTAAGACTTTTTTTTTTTTTTTTTAAAGACCAGCATACCTCTGCTGCTCCTGAGGCAAAGGAGATTGTCAGAAAACAGCTGCCAAAACACAGCGCAATGACCGGAATAGGAACAGGAGGAACTCGAAATGACAGGAAGCAGAATGTGCAAGACAATCTCAAACGGCGGAAGGTACTCAAGTTAGTAAGTTCCTCAGAAACTTGTTGTCCAGGTGCAGAAAAAGTAAAAAAGATCTATCCTGAAAAAGAGAAGAGCCCTGTACGTACAGCACAATATTCTGTTATTCTGTCTTTAGATATGAATCAAAGGGGTATATTTGTAGAAGATCAAAGAGTAGTACTATCTTGTCTTTGTCTGTTTGCCATTTGCATGAACGGCTACTGGGGTTTGGACACGGAATTTTCCCTGCTAACAAGACCTTTACTGAATTTCTCCATCCTTCTGGCAGATCCAGGTAGCTGTTTCAGGAACACAGCTGCAGAGGGAGGGGGAAGAGGAAAAGGAGAGGAATGATTTTTAAGGGTAACCACATCGTAGCTGTCAAGTTTTTAAAAGGTAACGTGCATGGTGACTGCATAAGCTGTGCCAAATGCGAGGCGATAGGAAAAAATACCCTCACTCACTCCCCAGATTTGCTCCCAACCTTGACTGTATACCTTTTATGACCCATGATGCCCCAAATATGTCTCAATTTCTGATGATTTTTTTGGGGCAGGATCTTAGAGACATGGAGCTCTGCAAAAGAGTTGTTGCTCATAAGGCATTTTATAAACCCAGTAAAACAGCATGGGAAAGAACCCAACAACAGGAGGTGATATATTATGCTTCTTTTCCTCTTGATGACGTTTGAAAAATCCACATATCACTTTTCTCACTGAACATAGCTGAAGCCAATACTGTCAGAGCAGGAGCGGGGAGTGGGGGAAGGACAGAGAGAGAAAGTCTGATCAGTGTGTGCTGCTCCAAAACAGAAGAAGGAACCAACTACTAAATAGATCTCCTAATTTCCAGAAGGATTAGGTCTTACTGGAAAAAACCTCACAAATGGGTGAAACATTGCCACCAAACCAAAATTCTCCTCTTTGATTCACAATGAGCACAGGAGGTTGTGAAGATAGCAGTGAAACACAGAAAGTGCTGTCGATTGACTTTAAAAACCCTCCCACGAATGGGACAACAACAGTACTTTACAAGCTTTATCATAGTAATAATTTTTGAAGAGGGTACTGAACAGCATGGGGCAAAAGAAGGATGGGAAAGGACAGTCCAGTTAGGAGACATGTTCTCAGCTGTCTCTCAGACCCCCAGATACGAGGCTAGCAAGACATGCGACAAACACTGAAAGTAACCTGAAAAAGGCAGATTTTAAAAAGCGTTAAACTGAAAAGATGAAACCAAAAGAAAACCAAACCGAAAAACCAAAACCACACTCCCCAAACCAGAGCAATTGCACACGATGGAGGTGCTCCAACCGCGTACAGAGAAATCTAAGCTACTCATCTCAACACAATTTATGAAACATTTTCATAATCAAGCAATAAGGAAATTCCTTCCACGAACGGGGAAGACAGTCTAAGCTCTCAGTAACTATGGTATTGGCAGATTCACGTCACACCAAGCCAACTCATGCCAAAACAAACAAACAAATCTGTTGTAAATACTCTGATTTTTTAAAATAATCAAATATAATCATACAGAAAGGTTAAATATGATTAATAAATAAAATAATAAAATACAAATGCATATGTTAGGATTTTTCAGTTAGAAACAATAACCATAGGAACCTCACCAGGGAGTTGCCGTTCCATACTAAGGAACTAACAGTAACGAGATGGAACGATGAAGAATTGAATAGAAAAGTTTCGTTTGAGTCCCGTGACAATGTGACCTGATAGGCACCAGTGATGCTGCTTGGAAAATTCCTTACCTTTCCCATCTTGATTTGAATATCAAGAATGCCAATCAATAGATATTAATAGAAATAACCATTGATTATTTTAAGGATGGATATTGATAGAATAGTATAATCCAGAGAGCGATTAATAAAAAATAAATTATATATATTCTGTATGAAGGTAACTAGGCATGATTTATCTGTGATTTCATCATAAACTAACTGTTGAACAATGTAGCATTGTGAATCGATAGGGTTTGCTTGTCAAGAGAATGGTAAGTTATAGGCCTGGTCAGTAAACCAAGGAAAACTTAAGAAGATTCCAAGAATGGAATTTTGCAACCAACCTGAGCATGCGCAAAGATGGGGTTCAACTAAAGGATACCATGAGGAAGACTATGGACGACCACCAGAGGACGTCAGACGACCACCTCTGTACCTGAAGGCGCATGCCTCACGAGCGTTTACATATATGAATGAGTTCTCAGAAATTGTATGCATATGTTAATTGTTTCTTGGAAATATGATGAATATGTATACTTTGATTGTATATAACTTCTAGCGGTGAAACTAAGCACCCACACAGGTGGAGCGATCCCCTGTGCGTCCAGCGCTGCAATAAAGAAGTGCCTGCTCACCTACATGCATTGTGTAGGTGAGTTTTTATATTACAGATTTGTAACATGTTTAACAGTCAGGTAACCCAAATGCATGTTAAATATACAAGTTTTGCCCTTGTTCCGGATCTGTCTGGGAGATAATTCTCAGGAGGTCATAAACGGTATGTTCTGCTGTGCTTTAAAATAACCTGTGGCCAGAAATGTCTTCCTTAGTGCCTGCACAGAGCAACAACCTCCAGTAGCGAGGGCATGCTGACCCTCGGGCAGCTTCAAAGCAACAAATACTTGTAAATAGGTTAAAAATACAGTTCCCTGGTAGCAGCGTGCTTGTCTAAGTCCACCGCACTCTCCACATTACTCAGCACTCATTCAGAAGTTTTTGTGGGTAGGGGTGGATGAAATCAATATACTCTAGAGGCAGGTGCTAAAACTGGCCAGGCAGTTTATCTAAATAAATCAAAATTTACCTTTGAAAGGAGTGGCATGCCTTTAGATGTGGGGGGGGTGTATCGCTTTTTCCTTCTTTGGTCTGAGCACAGCACAGTGAGAGGTGTTTCCACCTGGGGGAGGGAAGCTCATCCAACAGCCATCATCAGCCTCAGGGCTTGTGGTCCTTGATGGAGGCCTAAGTGCTTGGGATAGCTTTAGTTGTGTGATGCTTCTCATTCTGCTCCCAGCTTTTCCCATTAACATTTGCTCTTTGGTTAATTTGTCTGTGCAGTGTTTAGTAAACAGTCTCCATTCATAGCTCTGAGTGCCCTTTTTTTTTTTTTAAAGGCAGGTAAACTACCTGTGCCTTTCTTTGAAACCCCATGAATAGCTCTGGAGTTTACCTTGGGGGCAGAGAAAACAGGGACCCTTTAGAGTAGAGAAGAGAATTTAATAGGGGAAGCACTTCAATGATATGCTGCTTGTGAGGAGGAAAGTACCTGCTTCAACTTCTTTTGGTAGCTTCCGCATTGTTTAGCAGTAACTACTTAAAAGACTGATTACTTCAGGGAAAGAAGAAGAAATCACTTGTGATTTCTGTGTCTGACTGAAAGAACTAACCTGAACATACAGAAAACTGATGTGAAGAGCCATTTTTGGTCATTATTGGGTAAGGGCCTGTGGGTGCTCTGCTGCATGCAGGTGTAAAGGGTGTTCAGGATTTTTGGCACCTGAATGGAAGAAGAGGAGAAAGAAGGGCTCGGTGCATCCTTTACCCCCTCCTGCGGGGCCCAGACACAGTCATTCAGCATATGAGCAGTGCCTGCTCCCGTGACACAGAGTCCAGACCTAGCTCGAAACCTCACCCCTTCCACCCTGCCTGATCCTGGCTCTCGTCTGGAGCCGAGCGTGCTCTTAGCAATTGTGCGCGCACACGCACACACAGACATGCATGCACTCACACGCGCAGACTCAGTCATGGCATGTCCCTGGGCACCGTATGAGCAGCTGCGTGCCATTGTGCACACAGAGGACACGGACACATTTCACACCCAACGCTTGACTAACTCTCCCCACGTGTCTGTAGCGATGCAAGAGCAAAACCAAACACGCTCTTTGAGACCCTGAAGATGCCTTGCAGGGCCTCTGCAAGGGCTCGTGACTCCTTCCAGAGGAACCCAGTTCTCCGGGGACACTTCTCCTTGCCTCTACCCTCCTTTCCCAAAGCGCCAACCCCTTCCCCACACAGAGGACCTTCCCCTGAAGGAAGGAGTGTTTGCTTGAGCCTTTCACAGCTAGAAGCCGTGGCCATGATAAGGACAAATAGGCAGCCAGGTCCCTCATCCGTGGAAGATCCCAGCTTCTCCCACAGCTGCCTACCTCTGGCCCGTGGTGCAGACAGAACCTGCTCTGCGCCTGGGGAAGCAGCAAGGGGTGACCCCACAGCCCACGGATGCGGCACTCCCGCTGCCCAGAGCGGCCGCGGGCTCTGCAGGGACGGCGCAGGGACGGCACAGGGACACCCTGCCCTGGCTGTAATGGCAGTGGCTTAACGGCTGGGTGAGCTTTAGCTCAGCTGGGCGCGATCCTGTGGGCTGCTACCCGTGGCTGCTGTCACTGCGACCGACCTTTGTCAGCGGTGGACAGCCACGGAGTTAGTCTGGGCTGAGCGAGCTGCTGCTGGCCCTGGAGCCCAAATGGAGCGCAGGAGAGCAGGAACGGAGGAGGAGAACAGGAGCCTTGAAAGGGCAGGCACAGCACGAGGCCAGAGGCTCCCAGGCTACAAACAGGCAGCAACTGGTGGCTAAAGGAAGGGCACCTCGCAGGCTGGGAAACACCACAGTCGGGGAAAGCAATGAGAGCAATGAACAAGTATGCAACCTATGGAAAACCTGGTGTGCCCAGCAAAGCTCAGAGTAGGGGGAATTGGGGAGAAGTGAGGAAAGAGCAAAGTGAAGCAGGTCCCAGGGCAGGGAGGACTGACAGTGACCCCGGAGGAAGGGGAGGAACGGCAAGGTCGGTGCCTCCCAGTGCGTCACTCGTGGGAAGGACCTGGACAACGGAAGACTTTGGACAAGACGGGCCCACATCCCTGTCACCAGCTGGAGCAGACCCCAGCAGCAGTTGCCAATGCACGACTCAGAGCATCGGCAGCCCCTCGGCTCGGCACACAGGCAGTGTTTCTTGAGCTCATGCCAACTGCACAGGGTGTCGTGCAACAGCCAACAGGAGAAAAGACAAAGTCAAATGGGAAAAAGGTCTCCTTTGCCTCCTGGACTATTTCCTTCCTGCATTGCACCAGGAAGATGGAACACCCACTTCCATACTGCCTTCACACACGCAGGTCTGACATGCAGCAAGCTGTCCAGGACAGCACTCAGAAAGTCTGTAGCCTGTGCTGGAAGGATGCATTTGCAAACAGCCTGGAGAGAAGTCAGGAACAGGAGAGACCGCGTCACAGCTCTGCTCCAGCAATTCGGCAAGGAAAGGAAACTTGACGGGACTGTTAGTCAGGCAATCGTAGAGGGGGCAATCACTTTTTCCTCCTGCTGTGCATACAGTGCTGTTTACATCTGACACAGCTAACCGATTTGGAAGTGTCTCCCCCCACGTCGTTGGCTCATATACCAAATTTGTATTCTGACAAGAGCACTCACACATGTGCGAACGCACATACACACATCACGGTATCTGCTCCAGTGTGTCTAAAGCACAGTCTTGCCTCAAAGCCTCCTGCTACTTGCTAACAACAGCCATCCTGGACAGCTTGCTCTGGAGACAGCGAGAGACTCTGCAGGGGAGCAGGGAGACGTGCAGGAGCCCAGGAGCTGGGCCCCCACCCCGGTCTTTTGGGGCCAGTTACCTTTGCTATTTTGGTACAGGTCTCCACCACAGTCTCCGTGTCTGGGCTGTTCAGCTCCTCACCAAAGCACCTGATCTCATCTGCCTGAGGCACCACCTCCATGGTCTTGGCTGGAGCAAACACCAGGAAAAAAGACGAGTCACGTCTACAGAAACCCAACCGCTGACCCCAGATACTGCAAAGGAGAACCCAAGGGATGGCGGTGAAAGCCACAGGGAAACCCAGGGCCCTCCTGAACTCGGTGCAGCAGGAATTCCCTGCTGAGAAATCCTGGGCTGGAAAGAGCCCTCCTCCTCCTGGAACCATTTGCTGGGGCTTCAGGGTTTCAGCAGCCTCTGCTCCTAGCAGCTCCATCCCCCAGGAGCCCCCAAACCCAGCACCCAGTTGGGCAGGGCTCCCTTCTGGGGGACACAGATGGTAGGAAGGGGGCACCAGGGCATGCAGGGGGGCTTTACTCACCATAAGCTCACGTTGCTCCTTGCAAGCTCCCAGCACATGGACGCAAACCTGCAGAGCTCTCTCCCGCTCCCATTCTTTGGCTGAGGTGAGCCAGCCCTTCAGGACCTGAGGCAGGGTGCATCTCTCTCGCAACAGGCATCTTTCTCTCCCTGAGGTCCCTCTCCAACTCCCTCCTTCTCTGGCCCCTTCCCAGCACGGCCCCCAGCCCCACTAAGCACTGGCACTGCAGCCTCCACCACCTCGCTCTCTCCAGCCGCCTCTGCCCTGAGCCCACTGTTGCTTCCCTGCCGGCACCTCCCCACTCCAGCCTTCCCCCAGGCTGCTCTCACCCAGCTCAGGGCTGGCTCTTGGCTTTGCCTAAATCAGGGCCCACTTCCCTGCCTGGCCTGCGCTCCCGTCCCCCAGCTCAGCCCCTTGCTCCAGCCAGACGCACAGCCTCAGAGCGAGGAGCCAAAGCCCCACTTTCCCGTAGGAAAGGTATCCACCTCCTAACACCCTCTAATGCCTCCACTCTCTGTCCCCACGACACTTTCCCTGTTGCACCATGGCCACTCACATGGACCACGTCATCAAAGCAGGCAGAGGTCTCCTCTGCCTCCAGAAGAGTTTCTAGGAGATGGCCCAGATCTTCCATGCATCTCATGTGCAGAAGCTGAAAGCAGGAAAGCAGAGCTGGGGGGCTGCCGGGGCGCACTGAGGTGGGACCCTGACCCAGGGGTGGGCAGGCACTGGCTGGTGGGTACCTGCGTGTTCACAGCTGCCCTCACTGTCTTCCCGACCTTGTTCATCCAGTCCTCGGAAGGACAGGACAAGACAGTCTGGCAGCACACTGACAGCAGCTTGCGATTTTCCTCCCTGCTCAGAAGTGGCCTCAGCTTGCTGGCCAGAGGAAAAAAGAAAACAGAAAGAGGATTTACTAGCCCTCTCCAGAGTGGCTTAGACCACAGCTGGGTTCCTCCTAATCGAGGGCCCCAAATCCAACACCCCCAGCCCATGCCAGCGAGCACTGCCTTCAGCACCAGCAATTCCTGCCTCCTCCCAGGCAGCAGGCAAACCCCCGCCCCCAGGTTAAGGAACCCTGGGGGCTCCCTTCCTGGGGGAGACACCCGACATGGGGGACACCCTCCCACTCCACAGCCCCAGCAGCTCCCGGCTCCATGCTCAAGGCCACTGGGGCTGCCCCAGACAGCTGGGATGGGGCACACTAGAAGTCCCCAGAGCCTGGGGAACAGACCTCACCTCAACTCCTCCAGGGCCTGGAACACTCCATACACCAGGGAGTCCCAGGGCTCCCCCTTGATCCAGTCCTGCAAGTCCCAGAGAGAGAAGCACAGAGTTGGCCGGGGCATGGGACAGCCCTCCCGCCTCCCCTGGGGACAGGCTCTGCTGCCAGGTCTAGGCAGACACTGCCCCATCACCCCCACGCATCCCCAAAGGCACCGCAGGAGGGACCCTGCTCCCCAGCCACAGCCACCCAGCACCAGCACTCAAGGGCCCCACCAGCTCCGGACACAGCTCCAGAGCTCGCACGAAGCCCACAGACCATCGTGCCTCTGGGGAAACCAGTCTGATGGCACAGCCCAAAACTCCCCCGTGCGACTGCCCCACCTACGGGTACTCACCAGCAAAGTCCACATCGCCTTCTGCTTTAAGGAGAGCTCAAAGCTGCCACAGTCGCCCACAGCCTGGATGGCACAGCTGACCTCGGTGATGCTCCGCACCAGGGCGAGCTTGAGCTGCATGTCCTGAGGCCAAAGAGAGAAAAGCACCCCTTCAACTCTTTGAAGGGCTGAGAGGTGGAAGAGGAGCATGGGCAGGGGAAACCCATGGGGGGCTGAATCTGCACGTTGAGGACAAACCCTTCCTTGGGAGGTCTTTAGAAAGAGACCGTCCACCTCGGTGCACCCCAGCCCCAAGGGGATGAAGCTGGGGCACCCAGGCATTCCTGCCCTGTGTGCCCCATGCTCCTACCCTCTGTTTAGCTCTGGAGAGCCGCAGGATGTTGCCCAGGTCTGGATCCAGCCGCACCTAGCCTCCTCTCTCAGAAGAAGTTTAGAAAGCAAGGGGGTCCTCTCTGAACCTCATGACTCAACGCAAGGGTCTCCCTGACAGTTTTGTCTGACCTGTCCTCTATGCAGTAAATAATCCAGTGTTCCTTGCCATCCAGTCTTGTTAAACCACTCTTGCATTTACCATTGAACTTTGTTAACTCAATGTTTTATGTCAATGAAGCACGTTGTTGCCTCTCTCTTACGAGTGAAGTGAACTCTCTCACCCTCTATCCGGACAAATTGATGTAGTCAGGCAGGATGGCAAGTTTATTTACTGAAGCATGGATGAGTCCCAACTTCTCAGAAGAATGATCTTGTGACAATTGACCTAATTGGGAAGCCCTTGAAGAGGTGCAAATGAGGAATGCATTAGCCCTAGGCATTCCCGGAGTCAGGATGCAAGGTGAGCCTACTAATATTATCTTGAGTCTGATTGAAGCATTCCAGAAACCAGGTAACAGTGAAATAGGGAACTCCTCCAGCAGCAGTCCCCAGAAAGGGAGACAACCCCTTCCTCCCCTTTAGGGAGGAACTCTAGGGCATGAAGCCAAAAAACGAGTGATGTCCAGAAGGCCATTGGGTCTGCCTGTCCAGAAAGTGGAGGCTTATCAGCAGATAAGTGATGATGGCCCATATATCTTAATTCCAGTTGGCCCTCAAGGACAATTGGTGAAGTTTTTAGTAGATGCGGAAGCACAAATTTCACTACTAACACAACAAGATGCCAAGAAGCTGGGCATGCGATCCGGATGGGAAAGAGTTAAGATCACCGGTGTGAATGGAGCAAGTGCTGAGTGTCAAACTGCCAAGGTCAATTTATGGCTCCTGGGCGAGAAGCGCACATCGACTACTCACTTTGCAATTACAGATCACCATGAAAATATTCTAGGTTTCGATGTTTTCAACAGACAAACCTGGCGCCTGCCAAATGGCAGAGTGTGGTCCTTGGGCTCCAACATCGATCCCAACCCCAGCAGAAAGAGGGAGGCTACAGTGCGTGTACTTTGTGCAGCCCCTGCGCTCCCTGAGTCAAAAATCACTAACGTACCACAATATCCGATTTCTGCTGTGACACAAAATGGAATTTCTTAAGTCATAGCTGATTTGGAGAAATGAGAAATTATCTCCAGAACCTACTCCCCATAGAACTCACCTGTCTGGCCAGTTGGGAAGCCAGACTGGAGCTGGCATTTAACAATTGATTATCCGCACCTGAATGCTAAGACAGCCCTGCTAACAGCTGCTGTACCAAACATTGCAAACTTAACAGCTACTTTGCAAGCAGCTGCACATCCATGGATGGCTGTGCTAGATGCAAAAGAGATGGTCTTTACGGTTCCCTTGAAGGAGGAGGATAAAGAGAAGTTTGCTTTCACTTGGGAGGGAATACAACATACCTTCAACAGACTCCCACAGGGGTATAAACATTCACCCACAATTGCTCCTGCAGCACTTGCTGAACTTTTACAGACAGTTGCACTCCCCCAAGAAGTTAAACTGTACCAATTATATAGATGATATCCTGACTAGAGGAACTTCCCCTAAGAAGGTGGGGGAAGCGGCAGCGGCAGTATGGCAAGCACTAAATAAAGCAGAAATTGAGATTCCACCCGGAAAATGTAAAGAAGTAAAACTTCTAGGTACTTGGTGGATAGCAGGCAGTGCAGTGATTCCTCCAGATACCTTAAGAAAAATCAAAGAGCTGCAAAAGCCCCAGTCAAGGAAGGACTTACAACAACTAATGGGAACTTTAGGATACTGGAGGAAGCAGGTACCTGGATTTTCTGTCATTTCCCAGAAAATGCTATGACTACCTAACAGGAGTTGCAGAGAATATGCAATTAACTGAAGGACACACTCAGGTTCCCAAATTGCAGATGCCCACAAACACAGAACCTTGAGTGCTACAACCACCTTTTAAACCTTCACCCATCCCAGATGCACCGCCCCTCGCTGAGGGTACACCAACAGAAAACATTTGGTTTACGGATGCTTCGGCAAAAAGGGTAAATGATAAACGGCAATATAAGGCCCTTGCATTAATTATTACCACCAGCAAACAACTAATAGAAGAAGGTGCAGGCAGCAAACAAGTAGGAGAAATAAAAGCAGTTGTTTTAACAGCACAGAACTAAGCAAAACTCATCTATGTAGACTCTTAGTGCTGTGTGGGCCGGTGCCACACAGTGGCTCTGTCAATGGGCAACCTTGATTTGGGAAGTAAATAGGTCCCCAGCCTGGAGAAACAAAGACTGTCAATTATTACTAGAGATAGCCAGGAAAACACCTTTCAAGATAGGATGGGTAAAAGCTCATGCCAAGGATAATCAACCAGCCACAAAGTGGAATCAAAAGGTAGATGAGCTAACTAACATTAGGAAAATCACCTTCAATCCCGAGTGGGATCGACGGGGAGAATGGTTGCACCGAAACCTAGGCCACACAGGAAAAGAAGCACTTCACTTTGCTGCACAAAGGCTGGCCTACGAACAGAAAAACTTGTGAAGCTGTTCTTACAGAACATCCCCAGTGTAGACTGAAATTACCAGCAGATTGTCCTGCTAAAGCACCACCTCTACGTATCAGTGAAGGGAAAACTCGTATGGCCTACATGGCAAATTGACTACATTGGGCCATTCAAATCCTCCGCAGGATATCGATACATCCTCACAGGAGTAGAAGCAGTCTCCGGCAACTTGCTTATGGCAACTGTCAGAAAGCCGATGGGCAAAATACAGTGCCAGGGCTATCGGTTTGGTTCTCAAATCTACCTACTCCTGATGTTTTCCAAAGTGATAATGGCTCACATTTTTCGTGTAAGGAAGTGCAAGATTGGGTAAGACAAGAGGAAATTAAATGGGTATTCCATATTACACTCCATCAAATGGGATGGTAGAAAGAGCTAATGGCTTACTGAAAAGGAACCTCAAACCACAGGAGGCTCAATGGGATACGTGAGGCTCACTGAGACTCCCCAAAGTGCTCCATCAATTAAATAATGGATACAGGCTTACTGGAAGCCCTGGAAGCCGAGCATTCTTTGTAAAAACTGAACTTAGCGCTCCATTTACTGGGAAAAGAGAATATCCGAAAGCATTACAGCCAGGGCAGCCTGCGATGGTCAATTTACCATCCATCCATACTGTGCCCATGACTTTAACTAAACCTCAGATCTAGCTTGGAAGCTGCCCTTGTTTTAAGCAGGAGTAGGCTAGAGATCTCCAGGGGTTCCTTCCTACCTCATCTTTTTTGGGGGATTCTCTGATGGCATTTATAACTTAACAAGGTATGCAGCTCAGTCTAGCATATATGAACTGGAATTATTTTTCAGCTCACTATGAAAGGGAAGAAAGATTTTTTGCCACAATACTTCCTTGCAGATCAGGGTAACCTGAATGAAAATATTATTATTTGCTCAACATGACCTTTTGTTTTGAATCAGAACAACAATAAGCTCTGTTGCTCAGAAATGGGGCTTCTGAGGGCTAGAAGCCAAATTCTCGTACAGATTCCCCTGGACTGACCCCACCACTGCTAAGTACAACACGTCACCTCTGGGAGGTGGATGCACTTACACATACAGCAACAGCTCTGCAGAAGCTGGGTTTAACAGCCCTTACTCCTGCCTTCTCTCTACCCCACGCACCTCCCTCCACCACACTGACACAGCCATTACAACGCCACACAGGGAACCCGAACGGGGAACCGACCTGGTGGAAACAAGAACCTGAAAGAAGCTGCACATTATTCCTCAGCATGTCACGTACTTGAGACTGCTTCTGAACATAGGCTTAATTATAGCAAAAACATTTCAACTGACAGAAATTGGGTCCTACTACACCAGCTCAGGTAGATTCCCGAGACTGTCATCGTGGTGGCTGCCGCAATACAAGATGAATACTCATATATGTCGTTAGCCATTGGATTTTCAGGTGCTTCTCCCAGGATCAATAGCATAAAACTCAAAAATTGTTCCAGAGCAAAGGTGCACATATTTTGGGAGAAGATTACTTTGATTTAAACCATTTACTGAGCTCACTGCAAATGCAATGCTCAGCTCTCCCACTTATTTGAGTCTGTATCCAAACAAATGCTTTTAAAGTACACAGAAAGACAGGGAAAAATATGGGAGAAGCATTTGTTTGAGGTCTACCCTATGTGAAGTCTAATGTGCAGGGAAGACTTTTTTTTTTTTTTTTTTTTTTTTTTAAAGACCAGCATACCTCTGCTGCTCCCGAGGCAAAGGAGATTGTCAGAAAACAGCTGCCAAAACACAGTGCAATGACCGGAATAGGAACAGGAGGAACTCAAAATGACAGGAAGCAAAATGTGCAAGAAAGTCTCAAACAGTGGAAGGTGCCCAAGTAAGTTCCTGAAGAACTTGTGGTCTAGGTGCAGAAAAAGTAAAAAAGACCTATCCTGAAAAAGAGAAGAGCCCTGTACCTAGAGCACAATATTCTGTTATGTATTTAGATACGAATCAAAGGGGTACATTTGTAGAAGATCAAAGAGGAGTACTATCTTGTCTTTGTCTGTTTGCCATTTGCATGAAGGGATACTGGGGTTTGGACACAGAATTTTACCTGCAAACAAGACCTTTACTGAATTTCTCCATCCTGGCAGATCCAGGTAGCTGTTTCAGGAACACAGCTGCAGAGGGAGGGGGAAGAGGAAAAGGAGAAGAATGCTTTTTAAGGGTAACCACATCGTAGCTGTCAAGTTTTTAAAAGGTAATGTGCATGGTGACTGCATAAGCTGCCATATGATCCATCCAGCTGTGCCAAATGTGAGGTAATAAATAAAAATAGTCTCACTCACTCCCCAGATTTGCTCCCAGCCTTGACTGTATACCTTTTATGACTCATGATGCCCCAAATATGTCTCAATTTCTGATGATTTTTTGGGGTAGGATCTTAGAGGCACATTGCTATGCAAAAGAGTTGCTGCTCATAAGGTATTTTATAAACCCAGTAGAATAGCATGGGAAAGACCCCAACAATAGTAGGCGATATATTATGCTTCTGAAAAAGTAGTCTTTTCCTCTTGATGACGTTTGAAAAATCCACATAACACTTCCCTCACTGAACATAGCCGAAGCCAATACTGTCAAGAGCAGGAGCGGGGAGTGGGGGAAGGACAGAGACAGAGAGAGAAAGTCTGATCAGTGTGTGCTGGTCCACAACAGAAGAAGGAACCAACTACTAAATATTTCTCCTAGTTTCAAGAAGGATTAGGTCTTACTGGAAAAAACCTCACAAATGGGTGAAGCATTGCCACCAAACCAGAATTCTCCTCTTTGATTCACAATGAGCACAGGAGGTTGTGAAGAAAGCAGTGAAACACAGAAAGTGCTGTCGATTGACTTTAAAAACCCTCCCACGAATGGGATAACAACAGTACTTTACAAGCTTTATCATAGTAATAATTTTTGAAGAGGGTACTGAACAGCATGGGGCAAAAGAAGGATGGGAAAGGACAGTCCAGTTAGGAGACATGTTCTCAGCTGTCTCTCAGACCGCCAGATACGAGGCTAGCAAGACATGCGACAAACACTGAAAGTAACCTGAAAAAGGCAGATTTTAAAAAGCGTTAAACTGAAAAGATGAAACCAAAAGAAAACCAAAACGAAAAACCAAAACCACACTCCCCAAACCAGAGCAATTGCACACGATGGAGGTGCTCCAACCGCGTACAGAGAAATCTAAGCTACTGATCTCAACACAATTTATGAAACATTTGCATAATCAAGCAATACAGGAAAATCCTTCCACGAACGGGGAAGACAGTCTAAGCTCTCAGTAACTATGGTATTGGCAGATTCACGTCACACCAAGCCAACTCATGCCAAAACAAACAAACAAATCTGTTGTAAATACTCTGATTTTTTAAAATAATCAAATATAATCATACAGAAAGGTTAAATATGATTAATAAATAAAATAATAAAATACAAATGCATATGTTAGGATTTTTCAGTTAGAAACATTAACCATAGGAACCTCACCAGGGAGTTGCCGTTCCATACTAAGGAACTAACAGTAACGAGATGGAACGATGAAGAATTGAATAGAAAAGTTTCGTTTGAGTCCCGTGACAATGTGACCTGATAGGCACCAGTGATGCTGCTTGGAAAATTCCTTACCTTTCCCATCTTGATTTGAATATCAAGAATGCCAATCAATAGATATTAATAGAAATAACCATTGATTATTTTAAGGATGGATATTGATAGAACAGTATAATCCAGAGAGCGATTAATAAAAAATAAATTATATATATTCTGTATGAAGGTAACTAGGCATGATTTATCTGTGATTTCATCATAAACTAACTGTTGAACAATGTAGCATTGTGAATCGATAGGGTTTGCTTGTCAAGAGAATGGTAAGTTATAGGCCTGGTCAGTAAACCGAGGAAAACTTAAGAAGATTCCAAGAATGGGATTTTGCAACCAACCTGAGCATGCGCAAAGATGGGGTTCAACTAAAGGACACCATGAGGAAGACTATGGACGACCACCAGAGGACATCAGACGACCACCTCTGTACCTGAAGGCGCATGCCTCACGAGCATTTACATATATTAATGAGTTCTCGGAAATTGTATGAGTATGTTAATTGTTTCTTGGAAATATGATGAATATGTATACTTTAGTTGAATATAACTTTTGTAGCAGAGAAACTAGGCACGCACACTAGGTGGAGTGATCCCCTGTGCGTCCAGCGCTGCAGTAAAGAAGTGCCTGCTCACCTACGTACATTGTGTAGGTGAGTTTTTATATTACAGAATTGTAACAAATCCAAAACAAAAAACACCACATGAAAAACAAACCAAGACATTCCCAAGCAGCCCAGTCTTCCATGTTCCCCTCACTGCACTTCTATGAAACATCTCACGAATCAAAGAAAGTTAGCAGAATAATGCTCTTCATCTAGTACAGAACGTTTCTTTAACTTTTTTAACAGTATATGAAGATGTCCAAGATTTCAAAGCATTACTTTTAGAACTACACAGTGCCTAAAGAGCACAGAAATAAGAAAACTCTCTTTCTAGAGTAATTTCTACACTGCAATGCTAGGAACCAAATTTTTTAGCAGTGCAGTAAAAGAAAATGTCAAAAACGTATCAGTCTGTAAGCGATGCCAAATGCCATTGAAAACACTTATGACCCCACTTTCTGTTACTGCTATTCAGTGTATATTCATTCTGTCACACAATTACCATCTGGAGAATTCAGAGATTTACATTTATGTAATTTTATAGTCTTTCATGGGACTATTTAAAGGAACTACCAGACAAAAATACAAAGAGACTGTCTCTTCTATTTTTAACCACCCTCCAAAAAACTAACAAGTTATGCTTTGCAAGGCAGTTAAATAAAGAAATTAGAATGAGTGCCTAATACTGAGCCCCTTCTATACAAATGATTCAATTAAACATGAATACGGGTTAAATACTTTCAATACTGCACATACTAAGAATTCCTTCCCACATTACAGAAACACACATCTAGACTCATCCTTATACTGACTGAATGGCTTTTACACAGATGAAAACACCAGTACAACAACAGGGCACAACATGAGCTTTGAAAAAGGAAAACAAAGACAAAACTAACACTGACAAAGAAAGGTATAAGATGAAAAATACCAGGTTAGATCTTGCAGTGTAGTATTTTTCTTCCGAATCGTCCAAAAATCACTACTGCCAGGCTGTTTGTTAGACAGAGATCAAGACACTCAAATTATTTACATTGTGACTGAAAGCCACGTAGACACAAAGGGAAAGTTTCTTGCTAAAAAAAAAGTTGTTAGTTGAAACTCAAACCATGTTAAGCCAGTTCTGGGGATGGAGGTAAAACACAGCGAAGGGTACGGTCACATTACCAGACACTACCGAGTCACACCAAAAGAATGGATTATTGTTCACCACCTGAGCTGTGGCAATGAGCGACAAACTGCCTCAGTTAGAGGCGAGTATGTGCCAGTTCCACATCTCCGTGCACCACCACCAATAACTCCTCATGCTGCAGCGGTCCAGTCCTTTGCCTTATAAACATCAAATTTAAGCATGCTTTAGTGAGACAGAAGCAAAAGGGTCAGAAGAACTGCTGTAAGGAAAAGGGATCCACACTGTTAGAGCTGGAGGAACAGACAGGCACCTCTTGCTCCCGCTTGCATTTAAAAGAGCGTGTAGGTTGTTACAAACTTCTCCCTCAGCCTGCTTTGTGCTAAGGCTCTTTGCTGGAACAGCCATTCTGTGAACAGAGCTCTAGTTCGCATTTGACATGCCAATTTAAATTGTCCATCGGTTCTATATCTAATGACAAAATACAGTTTTTCTTTGGTCTCCAGACCCAACATCATCATTTTCAAAATCATAGCTCTGTTTTATCTGGAAAGGACAGATCAGGACTGCATGCTTCATTCTGATACGAGCAGTGGACCAGTTAATTGCCCTCTTCAGAAAGATCCAAACAAGCAATCGGGGATCTTCCCTACAGGCAGGGAGATGAGGCAAGTTCTTTGGACAGGTTTCAAATACCCAAACTCCAACAGGAGCAGACAATACTAAGAGATTTCCTTATCAGCAGAATTAATCTGCATCGTTCAAGTCCCTTCTTGGAGCAGCAAGGGCTTCTGCCATTCCAAAGTGCAAAGGTCCTGATTGCTAACCCACACGGTAGGAAAAGGCTCTTCCTCCCTCCCAACAACACCGGACAAAGAAGTGCTCTCCAAAGTTGTGCTTTAGTCCCTGCAGAAAATCCCTCTCCCCGGTTTAGCAACTCAGGTTCCTAAGGTGCAAAGAAAACACATCTCTGCCCCATGAAGTTGTCCGCTAACTGGTTTGGTTTGGTCAGTAACTGATAAAGCAAGAAAGAAACAGAAAAAGTATTTTTAAAACTTCAGCTTCTCCCTTAACATCTCTTTGCAATTATGATTCTGTGTCTGTAGAAATAAATGAAATTCTTAAGGAGCCAAGCATTATAATTTGAACTATACGATGCTACCAATTGTATTTTCTTTATAATCCAGACAATGCAACAGGGGAGCAAAGCCGGGATAACTTGGAATCAGTTCAAAAATCTTTTGGAGTTTACGGTGATGAGTTTACAGTGAAACACTGACTTCATTACCATGTTTAACAAACACTTGTATAACCAGGGCTCCGAAATGATGTTGTTATGCAGTCATGTCAAGGTCTAAATAACATATCTGAAACAACTGCCTAAGTCCTACGTGAGATGTGGTAAGCTATTCTCCTCTGTCTCCAACAGGCACTAGAACCTGCAGACTACCTGTCCAGCCGATCACGTACAAACTCATACACCCAGAGCCAGCTGACCCACTACCAAAGGACAAGGCACCGGGAAGGAGATTTTAGTACAACGACAGAGCAGTACAAGGAAACCTACACCAGAAATCCCACTCACGTGTAGTTTGTAGCCTTCAGAAGAGGAATTACATTCCCAGCTACACACCCTTCCCAAAACCAACTCAGCAAAGCCAATGTCCCTCCCACCTATGCACTAAGCCAACTTTTTCACCTCAACACCTGCCTTAGAAAAACAGAGAACACAGAAGTCTGCAGTAAGGAAGCAAAGGAGTGTCTTTTTTATCCAGGAATGTGAAGAAACTGCCCAAGTGCACAAGTGTGGAAAGCAACAGTCTCCATAGAAGAGAGGAAGCTGCTGCAATCGCGTGCGTGAGGCAGCACAGACACCTTTTCCCTCACTGCTTGAGTTCTCACACCCCTTGTACTGACAGGTCCGTAGGATGAAAACATTGGCAACACACCTTCACAGAATACATCAACTGCCAGACTCGGCGTGGCTCAAGTGTCAATACAAGCACAAGGGAGAGAAACATTTGAATATGCACAGGCATTCTACAATTAAAAAAATAACTCTATAAATAAAGGGAATGATATACTTGGCAATGAGGTATAAAGCATAGGGGAAACCCACAAGACCAAGGGCTGTTGCTTAGCACATACATCACACCTGGCAGAGCCCACAAATAAGGGGTCTTGCTGCATATAGTGCAATGGCACCAAAAGATCCAGGACCAATATGCTACTTGTCAGAAAAATTCACTACCAACTTCAGTAGCACTAAGGAGGTATGCTACACATCTTGGATTTCTCCTCCTCCACAGACATTTTCAGGGAATAATGTGCAGAGCATAGCCCATGCTTGTAACTCACAAACTCACGATGTGGCTCTGTCTCCTCCCTCAACGGTGGACCAAATTTTACTTGACCAACTACAGAGGAGAAATGAAAACAAGAATCTAAGTTGGACTGTAATTATGTTACCGAAAATCGTAACCAAGAAAACTCTCCAAACCAAATGACAGTTTAGAAAGCCGACATTGGTTTATTGCAGCGCTGGGTGCATGGGGGATCTTTCCTCCTAGCATGCACACCCAGTTGAAATCATGACAGGTATTTAAACAGTTAACAAAGTTAGTTACACCTACTGGTCCCACCCTTTAGCTAACTATTGGTTAGGATCTTTCTTACTTCATCTTAAAAATACAGTTCTCTTTTAATTCACTACGCATGCCCAGAGAGTAGGGGGCTTATTTGGGTTGGGGGCTTTTCTAGCTAGGAGGTGTGGGTTTTAACATTATAATGAGGTAGGTTAGCCTTAGGGCACCCATTTGCGGCATTTCACTGACTTGGCTGTTTGGCCAAGTCTCAAGTTTGCATATCGGCCATTATCAGGAGACCCAGAGGCTATATCAGGTGCTAGATCTACTTTTGTCTCCAGGTAGACAACATTAACATAACCCAATAGAGCTAATCGCCACAGCCAGTCTGTTTCCGGGAAACTAATGCATATTTCAGTTTGTGTGATGCAGTATCATCTTAACTCATCTGCACAAAGTTTGCACAACTAAAGCTCCAAGGATTGCTCTGATTTAATTCAAGCTAAAGAATGAGGACAGTTTGGGGGATGGAGTCTGCTTTTAATGGCCAGCGATCAACCACCTCCTTTCCTGATTTCTAAAGGACTGTTTCAGTTCAAAAGCAAAAACCACAACAAGAGACTAATTTAAGGCAGAAAAATCTTCCTCTGCCATTCTGCTACCTAGCACAATCTGGCATCACTCCGAATATCCCTGCTGCAGTGGCATATGAAGCAATACCAACCAGCTCTCAGAAGAGCTCAGGTTGCGTCCTGTTCAGTTAAGATGAAGCAATAGTGGCATTTGCTGAAGTGCTGACAAAAGGGGCATTCAAATGCTTTACACTAATGTTTCTTTTGCATAGTCATCTAGAAACTATATCCGTAAGTGAAACAGCATAAGTTTTTCTTTTCCTGAATATCACTAAAACTGTTTCTATATACGTCAGCTATGCAGAATACGAGTTGAAATAAGTGAATATCAATGATTATTTTAAGAATAGTTAATGTTGTCATATGCTTACAGTTTATTTCAGAGCATGTCTTTTCTTCTCTCCCATTTCTACTTCTCAAATGAATCCTATGAGGCACTACCAGAGGCTAGAAGTGAACAATAAAATACTTCAATACCAAAATATATTCACTTGAAACCCAGTATTGTGTACCTGGTTTTTAGCAGGTTTCTTTAGCATAATAGCAACAAAGACAGACAGAAATCAAGCGGAAGCTAAAAATAAAGATTGCATGTATGTGATTGTACATGAAAGTTAGAATCATTTGGAGACATTTTATCTGTAGAGTGTCTTTAACTTCAAGACAAGGGTTTTTAAAACACTGGATTTGAGCAAGTAAAGACAATGCTGGCCAGCATTTGTCTTTGCTCAGATAACATTTCCTTTTTGGCCTCTCAGTTTAACGGTATTGATAGTTGGAAAGTCTTCACTAACATACAGTTAAGTATGAAGACAGGAAGCAGTAACAGAATATCTGTTTTCTCTTGTTTATGAAACACTTCAGTCCTGCACCGCTTATCATCTTACATAAGCGTGCTGTTTCTTCCCAGCTGTTAAAGCAGAAAGTCAGAAACTTTGTCTTTGACAAAACCGTAGGTGAAATGGAGTTTCAGAGTATTCCAAGAGAGAAAATAGAATCTGCAAGAAACACATACCAAACCGCTTGACAAAAACAACTACAGGATCGTTCTCTCCTTCTCATAAGAAAGCAAATGAGGAACAAAAGAACAAGTTCTACAGAGGTAGAACATGATTTTTACGAATGCTTGTTTTGCAGATGAATGGAAACATAATTCCACAAAGAAACAGAAAGCAGAATGCACGACAGAACTCGGGACTGGAGAATAAGTCCACACATACTGCTGCAAAATTGTTGAAGGACAACTGCAAACAAAATTTTAAAGTGTTTTCATCTCTTTCTCTTTGAGCGTTTCTCCCCCAAATATAATGAGTTTTGCTAAGGGCCTGTACATGTGACAGAGCAGCACAACCAAAAGTAAAAGCAACCCTTGAGCCTGTTCCCAGATCACAAAACATTCTGTGGCTCAAGAAATCATAAGCATTTAGTTTTGTCGGCAAATGAAAACTTAATCTGATTCTGTGATTAAAACGTATTCCTACCTCAGGATCATCGTCATCAAAATCACGGTAAGTGGAATGCTCAGGATTATTCATTTTATCCAAAAGTTCAATAGCAAGACTTGGATTTAATGGCTGGGTAACAAAAAGGATGCTGAAAGACAGAAGGAAAAACACAGATTAAAATTCCAACCACTCATATTAAGCATATTTTAATTTTAGAACTTTAAAAAAATCCCATACATAAATTTATACCTGTAGTAACTTTTCAGCTGTCGGTCTTTTTTTAGGATTTTTTCCTAAGTACCATTTTCACAGAATGATGGAAACTATTGGACCTGTAAAAGGAAGTGGTAAACATGAGAATCAATTGCCCAGTGAACTACATGATCATTATCTACTGAAACAGAAAAGTACTCGCCATTTCATTTTGTCCTTTAATTCAGGAGGCTGGAAGTTCTTTTCCATCATTAGCAAAAGCGCTCTAAAAAAACCAACAGTATTTCTGTGGTTTACATGGCAGTACATACCTGACATGAATGTTGAATACATTGTTTAGTTGGCAGGAAGAAGTCCATCCGTTTAAGAGATGCTTACCAGGACAACATGGTGCATTTATGCACCAAAAGGAGTTGTCACAATTTCTATCACGTTCATCCAGAACACTTACAACCCAATACCCTTGCAGTACCCCCAAACACCACAAGCACCCATGTAGCCACTACTCCAGATTTGGGGAGCTGTACTTACACACCGCGCTTTAACCTCTTGCTAACCTCACTGGATGTAGGTCAAACATTGGAGACTGAAGCTTAGCAAGCTCTATAGCAGTTATTCCAGCTGCCCACAGATCACAGAGGTGGTTATAGACACCTTTTCTTCCTACTGCAGCAACTTCTGGCGCCATCGTAAAGGGTAAAAGACATTTGTAGATAAAATTCTCGCCACAAATCAAACATTCTTCTGTACGCAGCAGTTTACTACTCTTTTTCCTAAACCTCTCAACCTGTACGCTCACAGCATATACACTTACACAGGTGGATATATACACATGCGTGCACGTGTGCGCGTGCACGTGTGCGCGCGCACGTGTGTAAAAAGTTACGTAATGTATACATGAAGTTCTCCTTAATCACCTTCTAGTAACTAACAGGCAGTTTCCAAAACAGCTATTTAGCAGGAAGTGGATGAAACCAATCTGCCTCAGGCTGTTCTGCAGGCACACAACAAACTACCACTCCACAACCAAAGAGCCTAAGGGGTAATTATTCAGCTACAGTAAAACCCAAATAATATCCAAATTCACACACTGCCCCAGAAAGTGATCAACTGACCTTGAAGAGAAGAATTCTAACCAAAAAGAAGTCACAAAATGTCAGCTTTCTTGTATCCTGAAGGCACAAGACCTGCAGACTCATTGTCACCTCCACACAGAGCACTCCTTGTTCGTAAAGTCTGCCTCGCTGTCATGGCAGAAGACCTCATTTAATTTAACAAAGTACCTTCACATCCTCAGGTGGCAAAAATTAACAGACATAACTGACACATAATTAGGAATACCTGCAGAAAATGATTCACTAGGCATTGTCACATGTTTTCAACGGCCAATATGACCACTACAGCTTTTCCATGCTGGCCCTTCTGGTATTTATTTCAGTGCTCTGGAAGGCACTACGCACATGGTAGCTACCGAAAAGCTTTACTCAGCGCTACCAGACGGTTTCTAGTTAAACTCAGCAGCAGAAAGACAAACAGGGGAGAGGCCCCGGTCCTGAGTGCAAAGGGAGCAGAGAACAACCCAAAAGCTATCGGGGGCAATCCTGGAAGCAGCGACAGGCCGTCTGGCAGACAAACACCGCGACCTCTGCATCGGGGTCCCGCAGATCAGCCCGCCACCCAAACCACTTCATGAGCGCTATGCCAACGGCTCTTCCCATCGCCTGCACGGGGGAAGAACAGTCACAGGCAGTAAAAAGAGCAGAATTAACAAAACTACAGATCACAGCCTTGACTGCACAGTCCTTATAAATACCTGGGGAGAGAAAGAGTCTCTCTTTATCCCGAGGAGAACCACTCGTACAAAGACTAGAAGAGGTACAACAGGGCACAGCGAGTGAGCAAGGGGCAGAGCAAAGGAGACATCACAGGCACAGCAGAGCTCTTAGCACCCACGCACCCACCCACCCCACCAGCAGAGACCCAGGCACCCCTCTGATTACCAGCTCTGCAGAACCAAGATTGAATCGTGCAGGGGCTGAATTCTGCACAAGAATGCAGCAGCTCTAGAAAACCGGACCACCCCCGAGAGTCATTCCCAGGGACGGAGGACCAGCCCACCATGCCATCCTCCCCAGAAAGCACTTGGTCCAGGATTGGAGCTGTGGGACACTTTCCAGGCTTGAAAGACAGACATGAACATGAACCACTTTGATTCAGCTCAGAATAAAAGCCACAAGGTTACAAAGGAAACATCTCCTTGCTGGTCATCAACCTGCCCTCAATCCTGCAAAGTCTCCGAGACACCCTGAACTTACACCCGTGGGTAGTCCTCTTGACCCAGCGACAGCATGACAGGGACGAGGAATACACAGGCCAATTCACTTAAAAACTTTGAAGCTGGTCAAGGAGGGAGAGGAGGGGCAAGGTATTTCTACTTCTCATTTAGAATCATGGTTAAATTTGATCCTCAAAGCTGAAGGCCGTCTGTGATCTCCCAAATACAATCCCAGCAGCACACAGATGTCAGTCTGTCTTACCTGAAATTCTTATTCCAACACCGACAGAGGATGTGACCTGAGCAGCTGAGGTTTACAAGAAGTCTGTGCACTCAACAGTGAAGTGACACAGGATATACGTCTGGATCCACGTCGCCTGAAAGAAAATGACTCGCCGCTAAAAGGCACACAGGAGGTCCAGAACTGGACTTCAGTTTCAGGGGGGAGTGGGGTTTTTTTTGGGGGTGGTGGTGTTACACAAAGACGTACCTGTCCAGTGCCAGTGCCAGCAGAACACAAGCTGTCGAGATCTCTGTTTCAAACGTTTTTGAAGCCGTTTTCAGCACTAAACAAGCATCGAAAACACACGTGGGGGAAGGATCCTTCAGAACTGATGACTGCCAACTAGAACCGCAGCTGTCAGCAACTAAATGAAGTAAATCCGACATGAATTTCATACCTGGACTTGAACTGGGGCTTCTGGCCCCCGCGCACCCACCCCGCGAGCAAACCCGAGGGGTGGCCCGAGGGAAGGAGGCAGGGCCCCCCTTCTCTCCAGCACCTCCAGCCGGGGCTTCTTCCGCAGCCGCTCCCCAGCCCCGCGTCTGCTCCGCCCGCCCGCCCGCCCCGCTCCGTGCCGGAGAAGACCTTTCCCCGACGCCGTCCACCCGGGGAAGAAGCGGAGCCGAACCCCCGCGGGAAGGCGTTCCGGGCGAGCGCTGCCCGCAGCCCCGCAGCCCCTCAGGCCCGCTCGCCCCGGGCAGGGCGGAGGGCAGCGCAGCCCTCGGCTCAGCGCGGGGGGCGAGGGGACGCGGCCCGGCCGAGCGGCAGATGTCCCTGCCCGCGGCAGGGGCGGCCCGGACGGCCCTGAGGGGTCCCTTCCGACCCAGGCCCGGGCCCGGGCCAGGCCCGTGGGGCCCCGCGCGGGCGGCGGCACAGCCCACGCCGCGGCCGCGCCGGGGAGCGAAGCGAACGAGGCCGCGTTCCCCGCCGCTCCGGGCCGGGCCGCCCCCCCCTCACCTCCGCCGAGCCGCGCCCGCCCCGCCCGCGCCAGGGAGGGCTCCGGCAGCGCCCCGCCGCCCTCAGCGCGGGCCGGGGGGCCCGGCGGGACCGGCCCTCCGCGGCGGGGCCCCTCCTCGGGGGCGGCTCTCCCGCGGCGAGCCCGCCCCGGGAGCGGGCCGGCGGGGCAGGGCGCCGGCCCCCGCCGCCGCCTCGTCGGGGCCGGCGGGAGTCGCTCGGGAGCGCCCGGCCTGCGGGAGGGCAGTCTGCGGACCCCCCCGCGAGGGGTTCCGCGGCCCGGGGGGAAGCGCCGGGAGGGCAGCCGGCAGCCGGCAGCTCCCCCCCGCCGCCCCCCCGGGTCTGCAGCGCCGGGGGCCGAGCGCGGAGCGCAGACGGGGCGAGCGGGCGCCCGCGCTGCCGCCTCCCGCGGGGCCCTGCCGGGGTTTCCCCGGGGACGACCGGCGGCTCGAGAGGCGAAGGAGCAGCCGCCCGTACAGCGGGAGGGAAAGCACCGTCCCTGGGGCCAGACCCAGCCCTGCCGCGGCGGCAGAGCTTGGCGAGGGGCGAATCCGGTCCCTTGGCCGGGAGGGGAGTGGGGCGGGAAGGTGCGCGCTGGGTCACCCCTCCTCCCCTGTCTTTAATGCACAGCTTTAGCTCCCTTCCCCGTACCCAGCTCCGCCGGAGCTTCACCAGAGGTTTCTTCTTTGCAGGAAGAACCCGCAGCACAAGCTAGAACACAAGCGCCGTGCACCTCCAGGTAAGCCAAGTTGTTTAACACAGCTCAAAGGTGGGGGGAGAAAGCCAACCCCAACCCAGCAATGGATGGAAAAAAAAGGGAATGAAATGCTTTCAGCTACTGTAAGTGAAGAGCACTGTATTGGCAGCTTGCTGCGTATTACGCTTCGCTCTCGCGAATTAAAGATGGTATAGTGTGGTATTACCGGATCTCTGTATTCTGCTTCCCCCCCTTCAGAGCTGGAGTCTCACAGTGAAAACAGGGAATATATTCAGGAGTTACTGAAGTGTTTCTCAGCATTTCCAATGGACACTTTGCCTTTTTTGGTGCTTTTTCTTGATGATTGGAGTTGGAGACTTTTTCCGCTTGAAATCCCAATGCAATAAACAATTGAGAGCGGAGCAGAGCCGTCATGGCAATTTAATGATAATGTGTTTTACTGCAAACAATCGGGATTATGACATTTTTAAGGAGAAATTGCACCCCGGCTGTTACTGAAATTCGTAACCAAGAAAACTCTCCAAACCAAATGATAGTTTAGAAAGCCGACACTGGTTTATTGCAGCGCCGGGTGCATGGGGGATTTCTCCCACACCGGGTTAAAATCATGACAGGTATTTAAAACAGTTGACAAAGTTAGTTATGCTTACTGGCTCTACCCCTTAATTAACTCTTGGTTAATACCTTTCTTACTTCATCTTGTAGTTCTCTTTTAATTCACCACGCATGCTCAGAGAGTAGGGGTCTTAACTGGGTTGGGGGCTTTTCTAGCTAGGAGGTGTGTTCTTTAGCATTATCATGAGGTTATAGTGAGACAGGTTAACTCTAGGGCACTATTTTGGCATTCCATTCTATTTTTCTAAGATTCGTCCTTGCGTTAATCATTATTGCTAGTTAGTAGAGAGTTAGTGAAGACATTCTTTATCTCTAATATGTCTAAGAGCCAGGTGCATTTGTTATCAAGTATCTTCTTTACGTTCTTCTAACTCTTCTTACTTGTTCTTAACACTTGTTTTTGACCTTGTTTTTCAAGATGTTCTGTAACATTTCCCCCCTTTGAAACGTACGGATATATCTTATAATGTCCAGAAGTCTGAATCCTTCTTACTTGGATTTCAGCAACTAAACAGAAGGTGATTAACCTTGTCACACATTCTCAAATCTATCCCGTCCTCTTACAACCTGGAAAAAGAAATAGAATATAAAATATTCCAACTCTAACCTGATTATGCACGCAATAATACTATTAATACCATAATACTATCAATATTATTAATAATAATTTCTAAGAGCCTTACTGAAGCAATTGTGTGGAGAAATCAGTTATCTTATGCATAGTCGATACCAAATCTTCTCAGTGGTTTAGATAGTAGTTCAGTCTGAAGTTCTGGTATTATCATTATATCAGTTCAGCGATGCCGTTAGGGTCATTAATTGCTCGTATGTGATCACGGTTTAGGCTTGGCAACTTTGTTTTTTTTCTTAATTCTTTGGTATCAGTCCCCCCTTTTGAAGTAGTTAGATTTTTACTACTTCCATATGTTTCTTTCAGTGGTTCTTTTAGTACAGCCTATGCAGATTCCTAGAATAATCACAATCACAACCACATGAATTACTCCCTCCAACAATGTAGCTCACCATCCTTTTAGAGACCACCCACCTAATTCTTGGAGAATTTTGATAAACCAATTATTTTCCGCTGCCTCTTTTATCGCTCTATTGTCTTTTCCTACTTTTCTCATTTTGTCTAATTGTTCTTGCAGGTTTTCAGTGATATTTGGGATGTGGATACAGCAGTGCTCTTTGTCTAACGTACGATATCCACACACTCCTTGTTCTTTGACTAATAGCAAGTCGAAGGCCAGCCTATTTTGTAATGTCATTTTAGTGTTAGCTTGGATTTGTTTGTTGATAATTTGGAATCCTTTCTGAGTGGTTCTTGCTAAGGCTTCCACCTGCCAAGTCAGATTTTCTATTAACATTCGATTTTCTAAAGCCCTGGTAATGGGAAGCTTTGGAGTGCCCACTCAAATTGTACTGCTGCAGAAGGCTCCGTCCAAGTATCGGGGTCCTTTTCTGTCTCGGTATCTCTTTTAATTCGTCCCCAATATTGAGCTTTGATTGGATTCTTTTTCCATATAGGACATAAGGTCAGTAATCCTAAAATTACTTGTCTAGTTATTGTACTAAGTCGTAGTCAGGTAGTCCAATAGCCATCTGATGTGACCCAGGTCGTGTAGCCTGGGGTTGGAACGTCTTGTTTACAATCATTAGTTGAAAAATTTTGTTTTTTACAACGTTCTATCATTGTCAAGGTAGAATTTAGGATTGCTATTTCACTATAATTTAGAACATTGGGGCACATCCAATTGGTTCGGCTAACATAAGTAGCCTTCGTTCCCCAATTAAAGCACCAGTCCACATTCCCTTTATGTTTCCAATGTCCTTCCAAAGGTCTAGTCCAAATTTTTGAGTTCTGTTCTAAGGTTAGTACATTCTGGAGCGGAGGTTACGTTAGGTACTGTATTATTAGTGGCACAGAGTTTCAGTAATCCTGCGGCCTGTCCGCCAGAGGCTGCCAATGCTATTTGCAGAAAATGGCCATCTAAGGGGTGTGATCCCTTGGGACGTTGTTTTTCCGAGCCTCTCCCAAATACTGTTCTGTTGTCCCCTCATGTCCAAAAAGTAGCATCTTGTAATACATCGCTTCCTCTCTGTCTACATTTCTTGTCTTTGTCTAAATAATAAGAGACACTGGCCTGCTTAAAGGCTCCTGTGATGTTGTCATATTCCTCTAGTAAAGATAAATTTACCGGTATAGTGCCCCATGGGATGGGCTGACTGGCCAAGTGAGGGATTGGGATGCATGCTGTAACACTGGTAAGATTATGCATTTTACCAAACCCTTGTATCAAAGTTAGCGTTAGGTTTTCATCCAAATCTGGATTGACCTCTCCATCTGTATTGACTTCCGCACTTCCTGACATGGCTGCAAGAGATATAATCCAGAACTTCATGATTCCTGCGTTAATTGTAAACGTAAAGGTCTCTCTTGTTTGACAGACTACTGTGGTGACGCGACTGGCTTGATCCTGCTGTGCTGTGTCCACGGAGCGACTCCCTCAAGCTTGACAGCAGTATGGGTGGTGAGTAAAACTTGAAGAGGTCCTTTCCACTTCTCTTTCAACGGCTCGTCTGACCATGTCCTCAGATACACCCCGTCCCCTGGTTGGTAGTGATGCACAGGCACGTCCAAAGATAGTGGCGCGCTCACAGTGATGCACCTGTGGAGAGAGGACAGAACCTTTCCCAGAGGGATAACATATTCTTTTAGGTAATGTCTTCCTGCAATTTCAGGATTAACTCCTGTTTCAGTCATCTGATAAGGTTTACCGTATGTGATCTCAAAAGGACTAACCTTTTCTTTGGTTCTAGGCTGGATGCGTATCCGTAGCAAAGCTAAGGGGAAAGCATCCAGCCATTTCATCTGAGCCTCCTGGCAAATATTACTTCTCTGTCTTTTTAGGTTTTGATTCATTCTTTCTACTTTTCCACTTGCCTGAGGTCTCCATGGGGTATGGAGAGCCCATTTTACCCCTAATGCTTTAGTCAAACTTTGAACAGCTTCTGCTATGAAGTGTGGGCCCCTATCTGAAGATAGTCCTATGGGTACCCGAAATCTTGGTATTCTTTCCTTCAGTAGCACTTTTGCTACTTCTTTTGCCTTGTTGGTGCAACAAGGGAAAGCTTCTGGCCAACCTGAGAAAGTGTCTAACGTTACTAAAAGATACCGGTACCCATTTTGCCGCGGTAATTCGGAAAAATCTATTTGCCAATAGTCTCCTGGACTGTTTCCTCGCTTTGTCACCCTTGGTAAAGGTCTTCAGGGTAGGTGAGGATTATTCTTCAGGCATAACTCACATTTCTTCACTATGCTCTTAATTATTCCAGTCATTCGAACACTTAGCACTTGTGTTTTTAGTGCTTCCACCATGGTTTCAATTCCCCAGTGAGTTTCTTGGTGTTGTCTATTGGCTATTTCATGCACGATTTCTTGTGAGCTTGTCTCGCAGCTCTGTCTGCCTTGCGGTCCCCTACATGCGTTGGGCTATTTCCAGTTTGATGTGCCTTGCAATGCATAATTGCCACTAATCGGGGTAGATTAATTGCTTGTAATAGTTGTTGGGTCCTTGGCCTGTATTTGACTGGGGATCCCTGCGATGTTAGAAGTCCCCTTTCTTTCCAAATGGCTCCGTGAGCGTGGACCGCTCCGAAGGCAAATTTTGAATCTGTCCATATATTAACAGTTTTACCTTTTGACAGTTCTAATGCTCTCAGTAAGGCTATGAGTTCTGCTTTCTGGGCTGAAGTGTTAGATGGCAGAGCTTTGGCCTCAATGACTTCCTTACCACTTATTACTGCATAACCTGATTTTCGTGTTCCATTCCGCATAAAGCTGCTACCATCTACGAATGGGTCCCAGTCCGCATTTTCTATTGGTAGGTCTTTCAGGTCTGGTCTGCTGGAGTACGTCTGTTCTACCGTTTGCAGACAGTCGTGTGCTAATTCTTCTCCACCAGCATCAGTAGTTAGGAAGGTCGCTGGATTCAGGATCGTGGTTACTTTCAGCTCCACATCGTCTTGTTCCAGAAGAGCGGCTTGATATTTCAGCATCCAGCTTGGTGACAACCAGTGTCCTCCTTTTTGTTCCAGCACTGCTGTAACTGCATGGGGTACCAATACAGTTAATTTTTGCCCGAGCGTCAATTTTCAGGCCTCTTGGATCAGTAATACTGTAGCCGCCGCTGCTCGGAGACATGCTGGCCATCCTTTGCTAACATTGTCTAGTTGTTTTGAAAAATCTCCCACGGATCTTCTCCATGATCCCAGCTTCTGGGCCGATACCCCTGAGGCAATATGCAGTCTTTCATGCACAGATAATTCAAATGGTTTTTCCAAATTCGGAAGGCCTAGGGCTGGAGCATTCATTAAGGCCTGTTTCAATTTTGTGAATGCTTCTCTGCACTCCTGAGTCCAGACAAGGAGATTTCCTCCCCTCGTACAGCTTCCTATAGGGGTTTGGCAGTGAGTCCAAAATTTATTATCCACAGGCGACACCATGCGTCCATTCCGGGAAATGCTCTGAGCTCTTGTTTGGATGTAGGTTCGGGCGTTCTGTGCCTTTTTCCGGGATACTTTGTACCCTGCCAACCCTAAAAAGTTTAGGAGATCTATGGTAATTTGTATGGAATCTTCCTTGTTACTTGCTGCTAGCAGTGTGTCATCTCCATATTGCAGTAAGGTGATCTTTTTATGCATCTTTTGCCAGTCTTCTAATTCTTTGGCTAATTGATTTCCAAGGATCATAGGACTATTCTTAAATCCTTGTGGTAATACTGTCCAGCACAAGTGAGTTTTTCTACCAGTCTTAGGGCTTTCCTACTCAAAAGCGAACGGTTCCTGACTCTCAGATGCTAACGGAAGGGGTGTTTTATTCTGACTGACATTCTGTTAGTAATCCAAAATTTACAAATTGTTCTATTAATGGTTCTAAGCCTTTTCTTGCTTCTAATTTAATTGGATACTGTTTTTGTCTTACCGGTCTGGCGCCTGGTTTCAACTGAACGATTACTGGTTCTGCCGCTCGGCATCGTCCTGGTGTTCCTGAAGGCCATACTAGAGGGGTTACAGCATTTTCAACTTCTTCTGGTATTTCCTGTAACTCGGCTTCCTTCTGTAACATAAAAAGTTGAGGGTCCAAAGCTTTATTTTCAGGAATATGGATTTGGATTTTTCCTTTTGAAAAAGTAATTTGTGCATTCAATTTACTTAATATGTCTCGTCCTAATAGCGGCACAGGGCAATTAGGAATATAAAGAAATTGATGGGTTAACACCCTTTTGCCAATTCCAAACTTCAAAGGCCGGAAAAATGGCCTATTTTCTTTCCGCCCTGTGGCACCAATAATTGATGTGCTTTGATTACTCAAATTAGCCTTGCCTGTATTCAATACTGAGTAAGTGGCCCCCATATCTACTAAAAATTTTACTTTTTCATTCCTCAACTTTACTATAACCAGGGGTTCTGTTGGGGAGGGTTTCTGAATCTTCCCCCGATCTCCCTCAGTCTGACTCTAATGTCATCATGTTAACAGCCTGACTTGGCATTTCCTCCAGGCCTTGTCCTCTTAACTGTGGACGCTCCCTTTTCCAGTGTCCTTTCTGCTTACAGAAAGCACACTGATCTTTCTCCAAGGATATTCCGGCCCTTTGTGCTTTACAGGGAAATCTCCTCCCCTTCTTAAATCTGTTATCACGTATTTAAGAATTATCATTAAAATCCACATTCATCACACAATCTTTACAAACTTCACTCGCAGCAACAAAAAGAATTCCCCACGCCAAAATCAAACCCACAGTTACAACAACAGAAATCCACATTCATCCCACTCTCTAACATTGTCCAGTCCATGCTTTGCCCATTGCCTCTCCCAATTACTATCCTTATCTCAAATTCCTCCTCCTGTTGCTCTTCTTCCCATTTCTCTTTATATTTCTTGCATCGCCTGCCGATGCTACATGCTGAACAACAACGCTTAGGTGTTTTCTTATTTTCTGCCTCTAGCGCCAATACAGCACTTTCACCTTCCATCAAGCCACGCTCCCTACGTATATCATAATTATCCCGCAACGCAAAGAACAAATTCACATATGGTATCTCATGCCATTTTCCTTCGCATCTACAGAACAGCATTAATTGCAACACAGTATTGTAGCTTATACTTCCATTCTTAGGCCATTTCTCCTGATCATCCGGAGTATACAAGGGCCACCAATGACTGCAATATTCTACCAGCTTTTTCTGAGCAAGGGATCACCCCCCAACTTGCTCCAGTGGTTTAGTATACACCCTAGAGGAGAGCGCTTAAGAATTCCCCCTTCAGTAGACTGTCCATCTCCCACTGTATAAAATTACCACGTACGTGTGCCCAAGCCAAACCAAAATCCAGACTCCGGGCGTCCCCGTAGTAGTGTACGGATTACACAGTCGTGCACTGCCAATACCAATAGCTCAACAACGCGTACTTAATTCAGATATGACTTCCTTGCAGGCAACCAATATCAATACCAATCCAATATCAATACCAATCCCAATACTAATGCCAATACCAATGATGTCGTTAGTCTCCCAGAGACTCTTCTCCAGCCTATGTTGGCCGTGCATTGGTTTACGTGCCTCCCCCCTACCCCCCCACCCTACCCCCCCACAGTATAGACTCTGCAGGTGTGTTCTCTTCTCCAGCCTATGTTGGCCGTGCATTGGTTTACGTGCCTCCCCAGAGAGCTGTCGCAGAAACTCACCCGACCAGGGAATCGGAGGGCCTCCCCGAAAATACTCCGGTGCGTGCTGGAAAATCGTAGCGAAGAAAACTCTCCAAACCAAATGATAGTTTAGAAAGCCAACCTTGGTTTATTGCAGTGCCTAACATGCACACTGGCTTAAAACCATGGCAGGTATTTAAAACAGTTAACAAAGTTAGTTACGCCTACTGGTGCTACCCCTAAATTAACTATTGGTTAGTACCTTTCTTACTTCATCTTAAAGATACAGTTCTCTTTTAATTCAGTACACACGCTGAGAGTAGGGGGCTTATTTGGGTTGGGGGTGTTTTCTAGCTAGGAGGTGTGGTTTTCACATTACAATGAGATTATAATGAGGCAGGTTAACTTTAGGGCACTATTTTGGCACTCTGTTCTATTTTTCTAAGATTCGTCCTTGCATTAATCGTTATTGCTAGTTAGTGGAGAGTTAGTGGAGACAGTTTTTATCTTTAATATGTCTAAGTGCCAGGTGCGTTTGTTATGAAGTATCTTCTTTCCATTCTTTCCATTCTTTTTCACTTGTTTGTGACCTTGTGTTTTGAGATGTTCTGTAACACTGTGGCAGTACCTTGCTGCCTGAACTTCATCCAGAGCCTGCCCATCTTCTTGTGCATTGTCTCCAGGCAATCCCAGCCTCAGTTACTGCCCTGCTAACCTCTATGTCAGACATTCCCCTTGAAATGGGATTACCTTCTTGAGGCTTGTCAATTTTCTTCTGCATTTACAGAAAGAGAGCTGGCTGGATTAAATGGTTACATAGTATTAAGGATAAGGAAAACCTAGGAAGCATTACACTTGTTGGGGCCAAGGACTTTGTTTTAAAAAGCAGTGGGGAAAAAACCATTTACTCTTTTTGGGTTTCATGGCTGTACGGCTAATGTCAGGGTCTCCAAAATGTAGGCATTTGAAATCTTGTCTTGATTCAGAGCAGGAGTAGAGAAACAGTTCAGGGTTTGGAAGTGAGATGTAAACTAAGCAAAAAGTGAGGAAACAAAACAGATTCCCAGCATGGGAATAAAAGGGAGAAAGGAAACCCAGGGCTGTGCCTTGAGGTCTGTGCTACCAGAAGGATCAATGTTCTCTCCTGCAATGGGGGATTGCATTGCTCAGAGGAAGTCAGGGGGAAACATGGCTGAAAGGGGCCAACTTTATTGTCCTTCTTTTTTCAGAAGAAAACAAGTATGAACGCTGCTTGGACAAAGAGGATTATGGGCTGCCTATTTGAGACTTCATGATTGGCACTTCATGAGGTTGCGGTTAGGTAAGTGATCTCACTGCAGTTATTCAGGAGGAAAAGTTTTGATAGCATCTAAAATGAATGAGTGTTGCAGTTGTATTCCTTTCTTTAACCGAGTGCTGGAGTTTTTCCTTTATGGGTTGAAGTGGGGGTAGTGGATGCTCCCATCTGCATCCCTGTGGTGGTGTAAGCTGTCTGCGCCAGCACTTCCCTGCTCTCCCTGGATCCTCATTGCAGCTCTGGTCGTAGCCTTTGCTGTGGCTCTGTCCTCTGCAAGACGCCAGACATGTCCAATTATTCTGTGGGTTTGGTCTGGTGAGTGCAGCACTGGTGACAGGAAAGCTATGTTTCTGATGTGCCTGTTTCAACCCCTCGCCAGGGGCTCTGGTGTTGGTGTTCAGAAGCTAGACAGTGCCTGTGCTGTCAGGTCTCATCTCAGAGCCTGCAGCAGGGCTTTTGGGGATGCTGGCTGATAGTGCTCTGTGTCCCTCTAGCACTGCAGCAAAGGAGAGGTTACTAATGCAACATGGCTGCCTGTTGCCCTTGGCTGTATGCTCATTTGTTTCTGCAGGAGGGTAAGAGCTATGTAAACAACGCTTCTCAGGGGTTGGGGGGAAGGTTTTGGAGCCCTGTAGAGCAGCTCCCTGCATGGCTTAACTGTTACCTGTGCCTCTAAGGAGACCAGGGCCAAGAGCCTGCTTTGGTCAGACCCTGCTAGGGTGGAGAAGGGTGGCTTGTCTGAAGTGCTGAGGTGGGTGGCTTGCTTCTGCGCTGGGCTGTGTGCAAGTGTGATCCTCCCCTCTCCGTTTTCTTGGGACTAGCTGCAGTCTGTGCTGCTTGAAACGTGTCCTTTGAGCCAGAAACACAGGCAGCCAACTGAGAGCCACGTGTGAATCGGGAATGGTGGCTCCAAGCTGACCCTAATGGTGAGAGTTGGATATTGTGAAGGAAAACAGAGGCGAGCTCATGGGGCAGAGAGGGTGTTGGCAAGGGGAGAGGGGCTTGTTGGTCCCTGTGGGGTTGTATGTACAGCCCCAGGAATGGAGAAGGAGCAGCGATGTAAACCCTGTAGCTCCTCTGAGTTCATGGTCCTGAGCTACCGTGGCGGTGTGAATTTCAGCTTCTGGGCTCTCTTTTTGAAAGCGTGGGTCTCCCCTGGGGAAGATGGCTGATGCTTCATTTTGTGGCTAGCTTGCAAGTGTTCTTGGAACTGATAAGCCCTGTCCTGAGGAAGAAGCCTGGAAGAGACGTGGTCTTCCCTGTCTCAGCTACAACTGTGCATCTGGCAGCAAGCTCTGTGAGAGGGATGGTCTGTCTTATGACTTTCCACCTGCAAGCATGGTGAAGCCCAGGACTGGGTCAGAAAGCGGTGGCTGCAGTCTTCTACATCCTGCAGGGCATCCTGAACCGTGTGTGTAGGTTTGCAAAGTACGTACACCCATGTTGATTTTAATTTCAGGTCTGTTGCTGTTTAAAAATGGCAGCTGGGCAGGGCTGCCTGGTGTCTGTATCCACCAAGAGCCATGGTTATGGTGAAGAAGCTACTGGACAAGCTGGCTGTGGCCTCCCCCTGCTCAGCTGCCAGCACTGTGGCTGGTAGCGTACACCTGCAGCGACACCTCCCCACTGTGCTCTCTGGGAATGCCGTGTATTCCTACCCCTCAAAGTCCCCGTTAGCTCGAAAAAGTAATAATCTGCAGTGTTCACCTTCTGTGCCATCAGAAATGAAGCAGCTTTGGCAGAACGTGTGTGTTTTGCAAAACGCCGGAGTCCACTGAGGGCTTTGTGTGCAAAAGCCGAGAGAATCCAAGAAAGCTGCTTTTTGCAGAGAGCAGCGGTCCCCTTCAGCTTGCTCACGAGGGTCTCCGTGGCTCCCCTTTCATGGGGCTGCATCAGCTATTCTGTGCTGCCTGCCAGGATTTCGTCTGGGTGTTTAAGGCCCTGGCAAAGGGAGTTGACCTCCCTCGGGGCTGGGAGCAGGTTTTGCAAGGGTTACCCAGGCTCTCCCTGTAGTGATGGGTGCTGCAGGGAGGCTGAAGAGCCTGGCTGAGCGCAGGGATAGAGCTGGGGCCCTCTGGGTGCTGCGCTTCTGTAGCCTGGGTGGCTGAAATTAGCTCCTGCAGAGTGTCTTGGTGTGGTCTTCCCAAGTGGTGACCTCTTCAGGGCTGTCATTTGGAATTTCCACAGTGATAAACCATGTTGCTGTGTGTGCTGGTGTAGTTGCCCTCCAGGTGATGGGCTTGGGTCTGTCCAGCCCAGGGTCTGGCAAGAGCGGATGGAGATTTGCTGGGAGTTGAAATAAGGGAGTTAATGTATGAGAGTTGGGATGTGGGAAGAGGAGCCAAGGAGAAAAAAGCTTTGGAGTCAAGGCATGCGCATAAAAAAATGTCAGCATATGTTTCTCCCTGTCCGGCATGTTTGAGCTCCCCTGTCCCAGGCTTCTCTTGTACTGTGAGTTCTGCTTTACTTTGGATTGAACCTGTCTAGGAAAAAAAAACCGCCTAAACTTTGTGCAACATCTGTAAGATCTCGATGGTCTTCATCTAGATGAGAAAGTACAATGAAATAGCCAGGCTATGGGATCCATATCCCAATGTCCACCTGGTAGAGTGGGGGTGAATAAGCTGGCCTCTGCTGCTGTGAGGCGGACGGAAGGAAAGCAGTGGCTGGGAAGAACTGCAGGTCACATCTTGCCCCGGTTACCTGACCTCGGAGCCCTGCGTTTCCCTCTGTCAGTTAATGACCGGCTCGTCTCTGTGGCAGTGTAGGGAACATAAGGCAAAAATGAGTTGACGCATGGTGGGAGGAGGATGAGCCCAGGTTGTGCTCATGCTGAAGGCACCGGAGGGTGATGTGCTGCATACCAGGGGTGACACTTTATTGCGTGCATTTGTATTTTGTCGCTCAGTCCTTGGAAGAGACTGTACGCTGAGAGGCAGACGTTGTGCTACGTGCCTGTCCTGTGGCACTGGGTGAGCCCTGCCTGAAGGCTTGCTGTTCCCCAGGAGCAGAATGCACGTGCCCCCAGGTGAAGTGCGTTAACGGCTGTGGGACTTCTCAGGTCTAGTTGTTTAGGCAGGAGCCTTTTTGTTGGAGAGGAAGTGTGGGGAAGAGGAACAGGTGACCTGTTCTTATAGATAATGATTTCACACTTTGCAGTCCTGTGGCATTTGCCCAAGGCTCAGAGTTTGAAGTGTCCTGGATGGCTTCTTAATGAAATACCAGTGATGCTGACTGTGAAGCAGGAATTAACCTCCAGATATCTGCTTTGGAAGTGCTCTTGTTTGTCATCGTAGGCAACTTGAGTTTTCCACCATGATGGAAACAGCCGGTTCTGTTTTCCTAGTCGCAGAAGCATCTCTGGCCTTGAAATGGGCATGAGGGATTTGAGGAGAACTCTGCAAGCCCTGAGCTCCCTTTAGCCCTGTGTCAGCCCCTGCACAAGAGTGCTGGGCAGAGGCACTGGGGTGAAATGCATCCGTTTGAGTGGACCAGGAGTGTGCCCCGTGATGGAGCTCAGAGCCCATCTGGAGCTCCTCAGTGAGGGAGTGAGGGGGAGCCTGGCTTCAGCGAAGAGTGTAGAGCTGTGTCTGTTGGGCTGTGCTTGTCCGGGTGTACTTATTACAGCGTTTCCCTGAGAAATGACAAGGTTGGCTGTGCCGGTTTGTGCATCGGTGTCACCTGTGCCGAGCGCCCCGCCACAGGCAGACTGGGAGGCGTGAGGTGGCAGCCGAGCAGGTGAGCCGGTTGGACTGGGGTGCGAGTTATCACCCATTGAGCAGGAGAGGAGCAGATAGTCCCTTTTGAGGGCAGTGCTGGCACCTCTATGGGGCGTGTGTGAGTTGATTTTTAGGCTCTATTGACACACGGGCTGTGTCCAGGTGACGTGTGGCTCTTTTCATGATCAGTGCTGCGTGCTCGCTTGCTTGCTTTTCCCCATGGGATGCAGATGTGACTGCACCGGGGCTGCGGGTTAAATGTGGAGGGGGATGGAGGCTGCCTGCCTCGCCGCTGCTGGTCTTGCCCCCCTTGTCTCGCACGTGGGCTTTCAGATGTTTTGGCCTTAAATCTTTGTGTGGCCCAGTCTGTAAATGAGGCACAAGACGATTTATTCTTGCTCTGTCTATAAAATACCGTGAAGGCTTGTGATGCAAAACGCAACAAATAGCCTAGCTCGAAGCGACTGCACAGCCAACTCACCCTAACTATCCTTTCCTTGCCTTCTAAATCCATAGGGGATTTCCTGAGAAGCAATTCCTGCCTACGTCGAGGGAAAATCCAAAGGCTAGACTACTCCAGGAGGGTGCAGCTTGCTCCTAACAGGTTGTGCAGCCTTGCCCCCTGACTGAAGGGTGGGAAATAACTCGGTGAAGCCAAAGTCTGCTCTGTAGCACCTCGGGGTTACAGCCAGTGCTGTAGTGTTACAGGAGTAATCCAGTCCATAGGGAATATTTGCTATTCTGGCGGCCAGTAATGTATGTGTGCTGGACCATTGGGTACGAGGCTGGAGCCTGCCAAAGTGAGGCCGTGGGGTGGTGGTCCTGCCTCTGCTTACCTGTCTGCTGTTTAGCACCTTTGAATTCAATTAATGTTGATGTTTTTCCAGAGCTTGAAACTCCTTTGAGATCTGGGCATGAATACGCATAAATATTTCACTCGGAAGGTTTTGAAAATTGAGATTAAAAGAGCTTGGCTTGGCTTGAGGTTCACAGGAGCTTGTCAGAGAACTCGGCTGATGCCTGACCTCTCAGGGTCCTGGCTGGGGAAGGCAGCTGGTCAGGATGTGAACATCATCAGCTCTGACCCTGCCTATGGCCGCTTGCTCCTGACCTGCAGACCGATTCGTAGTCCTTTGGTTTCTGCTTTTCCACTCCAAAGTTGCTGCCTGCATGGAAGATGCGATGCATTGCGAACCAGAATGAAATGTGGTCGAGATGCCAGGAAAAGAGTAAATAAAAAGGGAGAGTTGATGCAAGTAGCAAAGCCAGGATAGCAGAGATCAGGTGCTGGGAGAGGCAGTTGGGAAAGGGAAAACAGTACTGTAAATACTTAAGGCAGGAGCCACAGTTGTGAATTATAGCATGTGGAGCTGTGGAATCTCCAGCAGACCCTTGGAAGGGAGCTTGGTCCACCTCACTGACAGCTGAGGGTTGAAAGTTTATTAAAAGAAAGAACAGGAAGGTATAACACTAGGCTCCTATTAACTATCTCGGCTGTGGTAGAGCTTTTGTAATAAATGGCAGGATGAAAAGCTGGGTATGGTGTGTTGTAGTGCAGAGTATCTGCAGAGTATCCCCAGCCTTTAAGTTTGGAGGGCGATGGGTTGGTATCGGACCAGCTCAGAGGTTGGTGCTGCTGCTTCAGCACAAGTGATGTGGGGTCCCTTGAAATAAGAGCACTGGCACGTGGCATAGTGCCAGCCACAGGATCTGTATAGACATGAAGCTGTGCCTTTAGGTGAAACTTCCCGTTTTTTTTCTTACCGCCCATCAAGAAATTGGCTGTTTATTCTTAATTTCCTGTCTTTTTCAGCACAGCATCATCAGAGAGCAGTTTAGTTTTATTGTGATGAGGGAAGCTGTTGGACACATGCACAAAGGGATCTGGATGCTTAAGGGCCATAGCAAAGTGCTCACCTTAACTTTTTCCTGAGCGCAGCTTTTGCCAAGCTCACGGGCCCTGAAGGGCCCCGCTGTGCCTGTATTTGTGCTGCTGAGCCTTCTGAATTTTCCAGGTCCTGGCATGACTGTGTGACATCTCCACACACGTGTTGGTTGTGAGCATTTTGCAAGGATGGAGTTCAGGGATTTCTGATAACTCCTCCCCACTCTCTTCAAAGGCTCAATCTGGCTCAATCCAGCAAAACTAAAGAGAAAACAAATGCCCAAAGAGAAGTAATCCCCAAAACATGTCACATCGAATCATGAAGGAGAAGCTAATGGGGCAGAGCCACTTGGTTAGAGCGTGTGTATTCCGCTCTATATCATTAATTTCCTGGTGTTAAATATTTCAGCAGAAACTTGGGGACTTCCAGGACTATCCAGGTGGCTGTGATCACAAATTATTCATCAGTGGCACTTGACCAAGAAAAGCCTTTCTGAAGAAAGGCATTTGTGTAGCTCTTGCTGGTGTTTTGCATTTCAGCTGACTGCCTCGGCCTTCCTGAAGGAGATGTCTCTCACCACGGAGCAGAGGCTGGCCAGCACTGGGGAGATGAGGCGGCCCCGGATTATCCAGCTTCTAGAGAGGAGTGAAAGCTCCCATCGAAAGGTAGCCTTTTCCTTGCTGTTTGATGTGGCATTTGAAGAGGGTGCGTGCTTGTGACAGGCTCGCCTCCAGCTTATCTGAATGCTTCAGTGACTAGGTCCTGTTGTCCTTTCAAACTGCTGGTGGTGGTGGAGTTCCATCTGCCTTCTGCTGGGGGAAAGGTAAAACATTTTTCCCCAGTGAGACATTGAAGTCCTGATATGCTTAGTAGCCAATACAAATAACCTCTGGTGAACTTGGGTTTTGCTGGAATTTAGCTACCAGTGCTAAAGCCCGATACTGGGGGAAGGCTGGGGCAAGACACCAGGGTGCGAGCTTGCCATTTTCCATCCTCCTGCTGAAATAGCCACATCTCGCTTTGGTGTAGCCTCTGTCAAATGCTTGGGGTCATAGGACTCCCTCAGCAGTGGCAGCATTGGCCTTCGAAGGCTGAAGGCCTATGGTAAGTATTAAAGATTTAACGAAACCAACTGCATTAATGCTTTGGGTTGGAACAATGTGTGGGACCCTTGCAGGGTGTTAGAATTTGCAGGCTGCCAGATATACAGGGGAATGACCCTGGGCAGAGGGGCGTGGATGTGCTCTATCTGGCTTAGTGTTTACTTAGATGTATGTTTAAAGCTGCTTTTCTTACAGGACTGCTCAGTACAACACGCAGTCCAAATGGGTAGATTACTGAGGTAGGCTGTTGAGTGGGAAATTGCCAGCCAGAGACCTGTAACAAATTGGTTAAGGATTGCCCTAGACAGCACGGGAGGTTGGGAATGTATCAGACGAGTGCGCAACTAACTGGCAGTGTGTTGCAGCTACTAGCTTTAGCGCGACTGTGACTTCTGTGGAGAAGCAGGAGACCTGCCCGTGTCTTTTGAGTGGGAAAAGTGCAGCTGGAACAGGGGAGGCAAAGCAGGGAGGAATTTCCTCAAAGTAATGCCTCTGCTCTGTCAGCATTTGCTGTTTGTGTATGTTTTCAGCCATGCTTCTGCAGTGGTATGAAATACAACAGCAAAACCAGAATACAAAAAAGCATCCCATTAAAGCCCATGGAAAAAGGAGATACCAAGTCCAGTCTTGTTCAAGTTGCCCAGTAATGCTGAGAAAAGAGCTAAACTTTATCACCATCCACTGTTCACCTCACTTGTCTTTTTCCTAACTAGTGTGTTACCTTCTTGTTGGCCTTACCCCCTCTGGTACTGTTCTCTTCTTACTGGTTTCTAGGCTCTATATCAAAATATATATTTGGGGATGTGTGGGGCTCAGTCTCTCTGTCTCAGAGTAAAGATCATCCCAAAATGGTTTCCCATGGAGTCTCACGTAAATTCTTGGGTTTCGCTTTCTCCGTGAGCGCTTGTGGCTCTTTCAGTAAATGCTCCGGCGCTGTGTGACCCCATTAGCACAGGGCTCTGCTGCAGGTAAGCACTGCCTTGCATTTTGGAGAAGGAAACCTGGAGCAACACCTCCCAAAAGAGCTTCTTAGCTTGAGCCTGCTGAGCATGATGCTGAGCTCAGAACACAGGTGGATGAGCTCCTGCTTCCCTAGTGTGAGCTGGGCAGACGTACTCACCAAGAGACTGTACTTCACTGGAGATCAATATAGGAGTCTCATTCATGAATCTTTCTCCCAGCAGCTGAACCTCTCACTGCCCTCTCTTGCATCTCCAGGTCTCCTCAGTTGACCTGGAACAGAGCTTGTTTCAGCCTTTCCCATCCGAGGTGGTATTTCAGAGCTACGTCCCCTGCGAGGTCTATGAAGTGCCGCTGATTCTGAGGAACACCGACAAGGTAAGTGCTGGGAGGTGGAGGTTTAATGCTGTGCTGGAAGAGGAGAGCAGTGTAGTTCGCGTGGTATACAGCATAGCAAGGTATCTGCCGCAGCACAGCATGTCAGAATAAAAAGCCTCACCACCTTTATTTTGCAAGATGGTGGAAATCTTCCCATGCTGGGGCTTCTCCCCCTGATTTTGGCCATGTGTTGGTGGTATCTAGCAGCAAGGAGCTTTTCTAGTCTGCATCCTTCCCCTCGAGAGCCCCGGACTGAGGGGAATGTTGAGGGCTGTACAGTTCTTGCCTGCCGCATGCTTGACCTCGAGCGTGTATCATGTCTTGGTGGCTCTTTGGTTAACCTTGGCTTCTGGCAGGGCATCTCTGCCTCTCACAACCTGTTTAGCTGCCTCTGTGCAGCTCAGTGTCAGAGCACAGGGGTTGAGTCTTCTCCACTTTATGCTGGAATAAGTTAGAATTAGTGGTGTTAGACTCCAGGAAGGGTGTTTTGAAGCAGCAGTGGAAACGGACTGATTTAGCAGGAGCAGTGGGAGGCCTTTAGGGGCCACTTTAGGCTCCTGCTAAGTGTAATTCACTTCTGCCCAGGTTCTTGTAATGCAACGTGGCTCTCTGCTTTCGCTTTGGAGAACCACAGCCCATCCACAGTAACATGCTCTTGAAGGTCTCCACCTTTACTTGAAAAAATTGTGATCGTTTTGAGATTTCGCAAGAAAGTTGAGAAGGGAAAAGGTTGAAAAAGTCAGCAATTTTGTTCCACTGTAAAGAGGAGGATTGAGACCTTTTAATTTCAGCAGGGGAAACATTTGCTGGAGTGAGGCATATGCCAAGAGCAAGCTGGTGGGAAAAGAGAGGAGTGAGAAAAGGAGCTGAGTTAGAAGGTGCTCTGGGAGAGAACTTTGTACAGGCAAGGGTTTCTCTTGATATGTAACAGTAAGTGTGCCGGCAGCAGAGAAGGATCAGAAAAAGAAAGGTGTAATTAAAGACACTCTTGTGTACTGAAGAGTAAGATCTATCCATGAGAGGAGGGCAGGATGGGAAGATGGAAGTGTGCACAAGAGCGGGTGACTGAACTCCTTCTCCAAATCTGCCTGTTGGTGGACAAAAAAAAGCTGTTGGGGCATATGGCAGGTGGAAGAACAGCAAGAGAAGTGAAAGTATATTCTGAGATGACAGGTTTTGACATGGACACGGTTGAAAATGGAAGCCCCTTTGGCAAGGAAGGATGCAGGCGTGGTCCCTCAGTTATTCCTGGAGAGTGCTGCGCCATCCCTGGTCTGGCGTTCAGCTCGGGGATATTGGAAAGATGCAGTGTGGATGCCCATGCCCCAGGGATACCATTTGTGTGGTCCACAGTGATTCTGGGCACTCTTTGCTGTAGGTATCCTCTTTCCTGATTAAAGTGTGCCTCAGTTTCTCTTTCCCTATGGCTCTGCTTCATTCCCACTAAGTCTTTTGGCTTCAGCTGCTCCGTTATCCATGTGGCACTTCAAAATGTTTGTCTTTGCCAAGTAGCAGCCAACAGGCAAACAGTTAATTTGCTCTATTCCTGCTTCCTCAAGTGGAAAGGAGCATCTGCATCAACATTTCTGCCATTCCCAGTAAAAAATCATAAACTTGTACAGCTGCACCTTGGGATTTGTATGCCCTGTAGATGGGAGGCAATGTGTGAACTGTTGATTTTTTTTTTTCCACAATGAATTAGTTTTGAAGCTAGTAAGACTTCAACCATTGGACAGCACTGTGGTAAAAGTAAGATCAGCTCTAAGGAAAATCCTTAGCATATTTAAGTACACACAGATAGAGATGATAATGCCAAGAGAGGTTAAATCATATCCGTATGTTTTGGGAATGTCCTAGAGAAAAGCAACATTGTGCTGTGTCTCAAAGTTTTCTCACCAGTTTCCCAGATTCCTCTGAATCACGCTGACTTATACTGCATGGTAGCCTGAGGTTGTCTGCTCCATCAAAATCCAGCTGACAGCAAAGTATATTCCAAAGAGAGGCTCTGTAATCATTCAAATACAGAAGCGCTTCGCCATACACTTACTGCTCTTACTTGTGTGTTGTAAAATTGCTTTTCTGTCTTCAGGCTGCTCCTCGCCACCCTCAGATGTTCTTGGTGGCTTTTGCTGAAGGTCTTGGCCATGTGCACTCCTCTCCCAAGGGACATGGTGACCAAAATGTTTGTCTGCAGTGTGAAATTGGCTCTGGGAACTCACTGCCCCAGGGGATTGCTGGGAGCAAAGGGCGTTTGGAGAGTTCAGGACTGCCTCAGTCATGGGTTATCAGGCTCGGGTGGGTGGTGCAGAATGAATCTCCACTTTTGCCAAGCCTCACGTGGGTTCGTTGTTTCTCAGTGAAGCTGCCTGTCAGTCAAAATCACCTGTTTTAGACTTTCTGAGATGAGATTTGGTGCTCAGGGGTTGATACCCGTGTGCTAGAAAACACCTGTGTGCTGTCTCTGTGCTTGTGGCATCCCAGAGGGCAGAAACTTGCAGCAGGGTGCCTGCAGGGACTCCCGGGTGTGGGGAGGAATGCCCAGAGATCTGCCTTGCCTGCATTGGCAGCTGCCTGGCTACAATCAGCAGGCAGTGAGAGCCTCCCTAGAGCTGAGATTGGCTTTTAGTAATGAAACCACAGTGTAAGTCAGTGCTGGTCATGTATCTCAGGGCAGAAAATGCCTTTGAAGCCCATAATTGATAGGCATAGGCTGGGGGGTCGTCTGGCTTGCCATTAATTGGGTAAGTTGACTCCTCGGTCTTCTGCATCAACCTTTCCTTGTAGAGTATCGTGCTTGTTCCTTGCTTCTCTACAGCCCCCTTTAAATTCTCTTAGCCATCTCCTTGTTTGTGGGGTTATCCCTTTGTTTTCCTATGTTCCTCCTTTTGCTCCTCAGCTTGCTTTTATTCCCAGTAAGGCCACAATGTCTGTGGTCTCCTTCTCTTGTTGGTCTGCCTGCACAACTCTGTAGCATCGCAGCTTGACTGCCCAGCTCAAACCTGGTAGGTTAGAAGTGAATTTCTTCCTTGTCCCAGTATAGCACGTCCTGTTTTGCCTTCAGATGATACGTTCCCCCTTTAGAGGTGTGATGGCATGGATGTGCGCAGGCAGAAGCAAGCAGGTTCTATGGGCTTGTTGACTATGTGGATGACTTGATTCTGGTATCGTATCGCCATGCTGCTGGTGTCTTATCTGCTTGGCACTTCCTTCACAGCAGGGCATTGCCCTACTGCCTCTGGCCTGGAGCTATTTTGCCCCGGCAGAAGGGATTCAGGTCCACCCTTGTGTATTATGTGTATGTACCTCGAGAGGTAAAAGTGCTTTGGAAAAGTTGTTGAAGAGGGATGTCACCAGGGCATGGCTAGGTCTCTTCTCCTCGTGTTTCCACAACTGGCAGTCATAGTTTCATGTCTTTCCTGCAGGTTCCTCAGCTGGTGAAGGTCATCTTGGAGAGCTCACCTTATTTCAAGTTGATCGGCCCCAAGGTTGTGTACCGTAAGGTAGCACCTGGCCTGTGTTCCACTTTCCGCATCCTTTTCACCCCTGAGGAGAACAAGGTGAGACTGGAGGTGCCAAGAGGTTGGTGCCTTCAGGGGAAGCTGCACCTGCAGGGCCGGATTCAGACCAGGGCATCTGGTGTGGGTTTTGTGGAACTGTCCTGGTTTTGGTGGGGTTGCACTGGATCTGGAACTGGGGGAAACTCTTTCCCCATGGTGAAGATTATGCTCTCATAGGCTGGAGGCTCTTGTGTGTTTCAGGCTGTTTTTATCCTTCAGCGCTGGCACATTTGACGTAATGTCTATTGGCTTCAGGGATAAGAGAGTCTACTGTCTGTGGTGGGGCAGCCTCTCAAGGTGTCGGTTTCTAGTATCTGTCCGTTGCTGCATAATTATGGGTTTGCTCCACTAATTACAGATACAAAGGTCTGTTTAAAAGTGACCTGTTATTTGGAGGACCCGAAGTGAGCCTGATCAGAGTGAGGACCACCACCTTTGAAAACTGCTGTCACCTTAATGTATATCATGTTGGACGCAGTAGTGACACAGCTGAACGTTGTGTCTAAAGTAATCGCTTTTTTTGCACATTGGTTCTAGTCCACACCCTGCTGTGAGGTCTGCTCCAGGCTGCAGCTGGTCACATCTTGGCATTGCATGGTGCTGCTAGGCACTGCACAGGGACTCGCAGGCTCTGCTTTCCCTCCCTGTGCTTTCTTGAGTGTTCGTGAGGGAAGGTGCATGTGGAACAGTAGGAAAGTGTCAGGGAGGGGTGTTGATAAGATGTTTAGCCATCTCAGTGGTAGGAGTTTAATTCTTATGGAAAATCCTAGAGGCACAAGTAGATCCAGAGAGCTTTTCTCTTTCCCATCTGTCAGCCACTTCCCTGCCTGGCTCTGGACTGGAGCAAAGATGATGCTTTTTCATCCCCTGTGTTTCCAAGCCTTGCAGCCGTGCTGTCCCTGAGGATACTTGCCTGCCTGCGATCCAGCTGCGAGTCTAGGGGAGAGGGAGTGCTGTGTCCATTGCAGGGAGCCAGCCTGGTGCAGAGACACTGACCTCTAGATGTCCTTAACTCAGCAGGAGGGTGGTGTGCTGCAGATGACAGTGAGACATCTGCCTGGCAGAGCACATCTAGGAATAAAGGGGCAGGTACAGTCTGCAGGCAGACACCTTACTCCAGAGCCTGTAGTACTGGCAGTGGTACTGGGCAGTAGTACTGGTGTGGCTGTGTCTTCATGCTTGTTATTGTGGTTGCTCTGTCCACTGGCACCTATTCCGTGCCACACATGCATTTGCTTGGAGGTTTGAACATCAGTGCTGTGGCCCTGGCAAGTCTGATTCTCCGTGCAGTGATGTGAAGGGTCAGTGCTGTTACCGGGAGGCTTGTTAATACAGAGGATTTAGTCCATGGCACGGAAGGGAGGAAGCATTGCAGGCAGACAAAGACAGGCAGGCTGACTCCTTCCATCAGCATCCTGCCACCTCTGAGCACTGTTTTTCGCATGACTTGGTTGGAGAGGCCAGGTTAGGGGATAGCTCTGAGCCAGCTGGTGTTTCTGCACCAGGCCAGAGGTGCAAGATCTCTTTGGGCATAGCTGTTTTCTCATCTTCCATTTGCAGCTTAGATTCAGTTTAACACTTTGTCCTGTCCTCAAACAGTATGGATATAGAAAACTAAAGAGGAAATGCCCTGTGGTGCCTGGCTCCCCATGCTTGTGAAATTACTTCACATGAACCATATTTAGGGTAAAAATTATGTTGGCCTAGGGCAGATTTCCATGCTACCCAAGTGACACAAGAGCTTAATCTCACTGAGGTAAGCTTTGCAACATACACTGGTGCCTTTAAAATGTGATTTATTAGTATAAATTAGTGTTCATATTTGGGGTGGCAGAGGTAAACGGGCACCCATGAAGGGCGGCAAAGTGCTGCTTTTCAAGTTTTGAGAGGCAGCCGAGCAACACGTGAACATCACCACAAGTAGAAGTAGGGTGACATAACCCCCAAGAGCACTGATGTCCAATACTTTGTCCCTTGTCTTGCCCTTGAACAGGCGAGTGTCTGGAGTAGGGAGCTCTGCCAGCGAGAGGTCCTCCGCACAGCTTCGGCGACACTATGGCGGGTTTCTGCTGAACTGGGTTTTGTACCCCTTGCAGGGGTTGTGCAGGGCATTGGGAGAGGGGTGTGTGCTGCTCGGTGAGGAGCATGTGAGGGTTTATACAGCCGAATCAGAATTTTGTACAAATCAAACATTTTGTCTTGTCCTTGGTGGAGCGTGAGTCAGCGAAGTACCCGAGTGCTGTAGCTCAGCTAGAAATGCATGAGTAGCGCGGTCAGGAGGTGCACAGCACCTTGAAAACCCCTTAGCGAAGAGGCAGGCTCTGGGAAATGGTTCTGTAAAGTCACCTGCATTGGGCTTGCAGTTGCTTGCATGCAGAATATCTGTGGTTTAGCTGTGGAAGGCTTATGAGTGCTGCCTTGGCACAACCTCTGCCTCTCTGCTGCTCCATGATCCACCAGGATTGTGGACAACCCAGTGAATCAGGATGCAGGTACAAACCCCTCTGTCAAGGTTGGCGAGTCTTCCTGGTGTGGAGCTGGTTTCTATAATTCTCTTGCTTGGAATCTGTTTTTCCCCAGGGTACGTCTGACTTCAGTGAAGTCAGTCATGCTTCAAGGGAGTAAAATTGCGGCTAAGCCCTAAATAAAAAGACCATGTGAGTTGTTAGTGGCTGAAGGCCAAAGGACCCTAGGAACAGCAAGAATGGAGGCCACCTGCCAAACTCCTCGACCACAGATGGCTAAAGAACTCCGTACATTTTTAGGGAAGACAGGATGGTGTCATCCATGGATCTATAACTACGGACTCTTGGTAAGACCACTCTATAAACTGTTGAAATGTAATCCAAAGGACCTCACCTGGAATGGGGAAGCAGTAAGAGCATTCCAGCAACTGAAAAGGAAATTAATGGAAGCGCCTGCTTTGGGGTTACCAGATATTACTAAGACATTCTGCTTGTTCTCCCATGAGAAACAGGGAATAGCCCTGGGAATCCTAGCCCAAACCTTGGGACCATATAGAAGAGCAGTGGCGTATTTCTCCAGACAACTTGATGAAGTAAGTAAAGGTTGGCCTAGCTGCTTCAGGGCGGTAGCAGCATTGGTGCTAAATATTCAGGAAGCACGTAAATTTACATTGGGGCAATGTAAATTGGACCAGAGGTGCAGTCATTGGTCCCAGACAGTAAAATGCAAATTGATTGTGAACCCGGGTATTCCAAAGAAGATCAGAAATTAGTTGAAAACGTAGGTGGAGAAATAGAGAAAGGTAAGTGGGAGATAAAGAAACTTGTCTTAGGAACCAGAGCCCGAGGTCTTGGTGGGCCGGTGCATAATATTAAGCCTGGTGATTATGTGTATGTGAAGTCCTTTACAGATTCACCTCTGAAACCGAAATGGGAAGGCCCCTTCCAGGTGCTGCTGACATCCCATACAGCGATCAAGATTAAAGAGCAGACCTCGTGGGTGCATCACACCAGAGTGAAGAAAGGCCCTAAGCCACAATGGGAATCGACCCCTATGGGACCATTGAAGCTTCGCATTCAAAAGCGATGATATGGATTCTTATGACTCTGCTGAACTGTAACCACTGTTGGGAGTGGCCTTGGAGAGATACTTATTTTGGGTATATGGGAAGCTCGAGAAAGGATTTAAACGGGTTGAATTTGGCAACTGTGGTAATATATAATAATAACATGACACTGCGACCAACTGAATGGGAAAGAATAGATTTGGTCTATACCTGGACGTTTGAGAAAGGAAAGGAGGTCCAGAGAGGTTGTAGACTCCTTAATGTAAGTAACCCGCCTCCTCTCCAGACCCAAATTACTGCCAAGAACAGTGCTGTCTGGGACTCTGCCAATAGAACAGGCAGCACGATATGTGAAAGCAAGGAGGTTTGTTGGTATCCCTTCAATATAACTCAAACGGTGACCATAGTATGTCTGGGGGCAACTCAAGAGGGGGCCCAAGCTCTAACTTTTAGATTTTGGTTGCAGACACCAGAGGAAACCACCACTCCCCCTGCCTACACCACCCCGACTCAGGCTACTAAATCAAGTCCCACAGAGCCTGAGCAAATGGGACCATAAGTGTATCCAACAGGACCATACGTAATTCACTATGTTGGTCAGCAACAGATAATGTCTAATCCAATATGGTCTCTTAAACGAGTGGAATTATTAATACAGAACGATATTTCCACCGTTCAGCCAGGTTGTTCGTCATTTATAAGACCCTTACATACGGGGTGGACGTCATGGTTACATAAAAGGACCCTTCCTTCCTGAATGAGGAAAAGGAGACATGCAATTGGTGCAGTAGGAACAGGACTGGGAGTTTTAAATAGTATAGATACTGCGATAATAAGGAACAAACTCGCCACGGTGACCAGTGATCTGAACAAAATACAGAACCCTTTAAGATCTTCCCTCCTAACTTTAGGAACTGGCCAATGGCTTACAGCAAATGTGTTACCACAGTGGGATAAGCTTAATGAAAAGGACAATGACCTAATTATAAATGCATTAGACGTGGCTCAGACTAATGTTTCTACAGCACTTAGTTGTATCCAAGCTCAATTATGGATACAGACAATAGCAGCTGCAATCATTAGGGAAGGTGGAGACGGAATCCTACCAAAAGAAATCCGAAAGGTGATTTGGAATAATGCAACGGAATTTGAAAGGAGATTCCAATCGTGGTGGCATTTGGTTAATTTTACCTTTGACCCTACTAACAACATAGCTAACATAGCTAACATAACAACAGCTTTTGTACGAACAATATATAAAGCTTTAGTACATAACATATACCCGATTGTTGTGCTAGGATTAAATTACCACGGAACTGTACTTTATCCCCCAGAACATAGGGTATGGGCTATGAAAACCAGGAATAAGTGGCAAACTATTGATGTCGAGGCCTGTGTCGTACGAGACCAGCAAGGATTTATTTGTGAAGGAAACACCATTAAAGGGCAAGATACTTGTCTTGACACTGAACAAAATGTTTGTCACTTTGAGGTGCATCCCAACGAGACCCTAAGAACCATCATAATTTACAGGGGTATCGGATGTTTTTGTCTGAGAAGTCAGTGTGATTTTGTACAAGTAGATGATCAAATGGTGGACACGAGCAACCATTCAAATATTTGCATTTGCAACTTTGTTAGTCTTACAGGATGTGATTTTACCTACACAGCTCCTGTTACTACTTATCAATTGCTACAGTTTACTTATACGTTGATTCAGGATATACAGCCCACCCCTATTGGAATGAATCTCACTCTAATAAGAAAACTATTGCATCATGAAAATTTAAAAAGGTTGTTAAAACAAGTTGAAGAAAGTGGAAGAAAGACTTTAATTACTGTCCATCATGATGCAGAGGAAATACACCAAGCAGTGGAACAAGTGAAGTCAGACGGAGAGCACAATTGCTGGGATGTGTTTAGGGGTTATTCCCTGTCAGCTACCAAAATCTTAAACATAATGACCCACCCGATATTGGTGTTACTAATAGCTACGACAACATTAACAATAGTAAATCTTATCCTTTGGTGTAAACTCAAGGAACTTACTGGACAAGCGTGGACACTAAAAATAATGATGAAACATAACAAACCACTTTTAAAAGCCAAAGAATTTGCTTAGGGGACAGAAAAGGGGATAGTGTTACAGGACTTCTTGAAAAATAAGTATTAAAAGCAAGTAAGAAGATTTAGAAGAATGTAAAGAAGATGCTTCGTAACAACTGCGCCTGGCACTTAGACGTATTAGAGATAAAGACTGTCTTCACTGACTCTCTGCTAACTAGCAATAATGATTAGCACAAGGACGTATCTTAGAAAAATAGAATGGACTGCCAAAATAGTGCCCTAGAGTTAACCTGTCTCATTATAATCTCATTCTAATGCTAAGGAACACACCTCCCAGCTAGAAAAGCCCCAACCCAATTAAGGCCCCTACTCTCTGAGCATATGTGGTGAATTAAAAGAGAACTGTAACTTTAAGATGAAGAAAACTATTAACCAATAGTTAATTAAGGGGTAGCACCAGTAGGCGTAACTAACTTTGTTACCTGTTTTGAATACCTGTCATGATTTTAACCCGGTGTGCAAGTTTTGAGGAGAAATCCCCCATGCACCCGGCGCTTCTTTATTTTTTATTATTTTTCTCCCTTCTGTATTTTGCTCCTTTTTGAAGAAAAAAAGGGTTAAGAAGAAAGTCAGCATTTTTATTTACTTTCTTTCCCCATGCTCCTCTTCTTGTTTGCCTCTTATGTTGGCAGACACAGGACTCATTCCTAACTGAAAATGGGTAATCTGTTTCTCTTAAGCCGGGCGGGGATTTGGGAGATGGTATATGTCTCAGAGGGTTGAACGTTTAGCTTCTCTTCTCAGGTTTATACAATTTGCCACTTGTTTGTGAACTACTTTGCGCTGTACCTTCCTCCTCATTGGTTTTGAGCCATGTGGCCAATTTCAGACCAATTTGATGCAGCGGGCAGCAGAGATCGGGAAAAAATGAATGCTCAGGAAAACAAACTTCATTAGTTTTCGCAGCTCATGGAATCAGCTTGTTTAAACTCCTCATCTAATGACGATAGGAGAAGCAGAGGGAAATACCGCCTTTATCCTGAATTTTGCAAGCACCTTAAGTCTGCAGATGTAAGCTTTCAACGTGAGTGGAATTCACCTGGAAAGTGGAACACTCTGGGAATGAGTTTCTAAACATGGTAAAGCCAGAATAACTACCCTGTGCTCAGCCGTACTCTCTCTTAATTTTTGTTCTATCCTTATGAAGTCTAACAATATTTTTTCTTATTTTAGTGAGAAATTTTGACTATAAATATCTCTCCCCAGGTAATGGACTTGCTGTCTAAAACCAGGAACCTGGTGGGCGCAGGATTAGAGAAGACCAGCAGCAAGGTTGTTATGTGGACAGTTTGAAGGTGGTGCCTTGTCATAATTACGCACAGATCGAGAGGAACAAGGGAGTAAGGTGAGAACAACGGCTACGACTGCCATGAATGCCACCAGCAGTCGGTCTCACGTGGTCGTCACCATGCGATTCAAACAGGTGTAGTGTGCGGGCACTGTTTCCTCTGTTCAGTGTAGCTGTTTAGCACTCTTAATGAATTTAGTCCTGTTAGATGCACCATAAAATGAACTCGTGGAAGTTTACGCAGACACAAAAGCCAGGGTGGCTCTGTTTTACCTAGACCCACCATAGTTTATTGCCACCTCCAGGACAGCGAGCAGATGAGAGCATGTTGGGTTTCCTCACCCTGGGCTGCAGGGTCAGCCTCGCCAGCCCACATTTTTGGCGCTCGCACCCTGTCCACCACTGCTGCTCTCGGAGTGAGGATCACCAAAGGCAGAGACGTCCTAAACCACTGCCTGTTTGCAGATGGACTCCGTCTTTAAGATCCTCTATGTCCCAAATATGACAAGTGGTCTTGGAAAATATCTCACTGGTGTCCCGAAATAACCTACGGTCACTGTTTATCTGTGGTAGCTGCTGCTTGCCCGTTAGCGAAACGCAGAACTCCTGGCCTCAGTACAACAAGCGGCCCTATAGCGAGCAAGGTCATACAGCGCGGCACAAGTGTGGGGCAGTCTGTGGCACCTCCCCGAGCCCGCCTAAGGGAACGCCGCAGTGGGGCAGCTGCAAAGACATGACCCCAGAGGGTCACAAGGCCCGAATCGTGCTGTCCTCGCTGTGTGTGCCCGGGGCCAGGCGGAGGGCTGCTGGGTGACCGTGGTGCTGCTGCTGACGCACGGCCGAACCATCTCAGAGCAGCCGTGTCGGGGGAGACGACTGCTCGCGGCTCCGCTCCGGAAAAGGGGCCTTGCTCCTGTCATTGCTCCCCCAGTTTTTCCCCTTGGTAGACAGATACCAGAACTACAGGCTTTGTTGAAGTCCCCTGTCGACAGAGGCAGAGAGGTGTCTGCAGGGCAGCTTACACAGGACAACCCTGGGCTGGGGCCGGCTGAGGAGGAGGGGGGTCCGGCTGGCCCGGACGTGCACGACCCATCTCGGCAGCACGAGCGAGCTCAGCACCCCACGGCTGCTCGCGCAGGCAGCTCCAAAAGCTGCTCAGCCCTGGCAGGCAGGGCCAGTCCTGGGCTCATCTGGAAGGGGAAGAGGAGGGAGAGATCTTCTTTGCAGCCAGGGGAGGTTGGGAGCCAGGGGTGTTTCCATACTCCCTTTCTGCGGGTGCAGGGGATGAGTGGTATTGCCTGTTGCTTAATCCCGAGAGACGGGAGGTCATTTCTTTTCAGGCACACCTTTGCAGTTCTCATATTTAAAGCAATTCTGCACATAGAAGGTGTTCCAATACCGGTAACTATCCCAAGATATTTCCTCTGAGTTTCTGCAGAGTATCGTTTTCTGTATCTTACTTAATAATGTCTGAGCAATTGATTTGGTAATTGTTCCTGCTGTTGATACCATCTTTTAACAGATTTTTCTCGACTGAAGCAATCACCAAACGGTCAGTTATAAATCTGGTGGGCTTGGCAGGAAGCAAAAGGCAAAAATCCTCAGGACTGGGAAGAGACAGATTGAAGGAAGGAACACGTGTAAATCTAAGTCTAACCACATTAAGAACTGTCATCAGTTTTTTTGGGTTTTTTTTTTTTAATCCTTTCCTGTGAAGTAAAAAAGAAATTTCTAGATATGAAAAAAATCTTCCCTCCATTCAGGATTCTTTGCTGCATGGTTAATCAATGAATAAAGCCTGAGATGTACATAAGAACAAATATAGTGAAGCATGTACATAAGCGTGAATATACTGAAGTTTCTAATCTGGTAGCTTTCCCCCTCCGTGCCCCCCTCCCACACACCCCCCGCCCCCCAATTTGATTTTGATAGTTACGCTTCTATCGTTCACATCTTTTCACTTTATTTTCCCTTAGTGCTCTGGCCGAGGTTGCTACGGAAAAGAAGGTGCTGCATATCCCATGCAGGGACTCGGTCCTGAGGAAACAGCAGGGCCCATCATGGTAAACTGGTTCTTGAATTTATAACCCAGTTTACCTGTTGAAATAGAATTGCATGGCTCGAACGTTGGTGAAAGTGGGTGTAGCTTCAAACTTAACTGTTTGCTTTCTATGCAACATAAAGGTGAGAACCCTTCTGCTGGTCAAAAGTTTCTTGCCACTATTAAACGCACTACTCAAATGGAGAGCACTTCTGTTTTCAGAGCAGAAGTGTGGCTGGCACAAAATCTCTCTCTCTCGCTCGCTCGCTCTCTCCATTAGAGATACAAACCCCATTTCTTCTGAAAGAGTTTTTGGCATATTTGTAAAAATGTACCTAAATGCAGATAAATCTAGCTAGATAACTCATAAGCACGTGTTTTATAGAAAAGCCATGTTCTTTACATAAAACTAGGCAGTATTGCGAAACAGCTACTTTGTTTCCTGAATGCTGAGATTATTGTTTGTGCTGCGCACCAGATATTGCATTCCTAAATAAGATGCAGCTCCCATAGGTTCTTCTTTGTCTCAGGTGAATTAACTGTATACTCCAGCATCTTTGAAGAGGTATTTTTGTTAAAGAAAGTACTATCAAGTGAAAGATGGAAGGATACAAATAGAAAATGTGCCCATGTGAAAACGTTGCCTGTAAATGCTGGTAGTCCTAAAACAGTTTACTTGAGCTTCTTCAAATGCTAACTCCCGTAATTCACCGAAGATGTTTTGAACAAATTTAAGGACAGATTCTTCAACTGTTACTTGTACAAATACCATCAAAGTGGTTTTGCGAGGTTGGTTTTTTGCGTTGATGCTAGCGTAAGCCAGAGTTACCAGGATTCAAGTGCCTCCAGTATTAATTTTTGCAAAAGCCACCTGTATCCTCTCATCTTTCTGTCGGTCGGTCTGTCTGTCTGTCTGTCTCATTTCTTGTGAAAGTGTTAAAAAGAGTTAAGTTATAGCCAGATTGCGAAGATGCTAGGGTTCTCCTTTTATGTTTAAGGACCTTAATGGTTGATTTTTCCATGTTAATGCTTATCTGATTTTTGGTAGTGTTGACAGCTCTTTCAAAACGCCTCCTTCAAAATCTAATGTCAGTTCATACTTTTCATATGCTTACAGATTGCGGACGTGAGTCCAGCAGACGTCTGTTACGAAGAAACTCTGTCAACTTTACGATATGCTGAAAGGTACACTTCCATAATTTTTCCCTCTCTGGTCTTGGTGCAAATTGCAGCCAGGTGCTGGGCAAAACGACAAAAGATACCAGTTCAAAGTGATTGACAGCTCAGGATGAAGAAAGAGTGAATCTGTCAGTAAGCAAGGGCAGCATATGAAGAGCTTATTCTGTATTCTTATTAACGAACGGCATATATTTTCACAACTACGTTGTATGACAGCGGTAACTCTTTTTCCTGAGAATTCTGGGTCTCTCTCACAGGTGTGACTTAATTCAACATCTTTCCTTCCCTTTCTCTCCCAGCACCTCTAAAACTAAGCTGTAGTTTGGGGTCCCACAGACCAAACATGGCTGAAACATAGAACATACAGATGATCCCTGCTGCCAGGCATTTGTCGTCTCTGTTTCCCAATCCCAGATCCCAGCGATAGTGCCACGCAGAGCTATTCCTTCCTGCCCAGGAGCCGCTTGCTCCCCGGCCACTTTCCCAGTCCGTCGGCTCCTTCTGGAGGAGAGGGTTCCCTCTCTCCTCCCCTTTGCTCTGCTCCTGCCCTTTCTGGGGCTCAGCACTGAAAACCGCTCTCTTTGCAGTCCTTTCAGTCAGGCTTTCTCTGGGACTCCAGCACTAATTCTTATTCCAGCTCCCATAAAAAGAGGTCAGGCACTTACACGTCTCTTATCCCAAAGCGGATAGATCGTGGCTCTGCAAGCTCGTAGCCGCAGCAGCCTGGCTGTTAGGAGATATCAGGAGCAGAAGATTTAATGTTTCCAGCCCCAGTTCAGTCCTGCAAAGAGCTGAATTGCTTTCACGTGCCGATGAACGCAAACCAACAAACTCCCCACGCCTGAGCCAGCTCCATGCCGGGGCAGGTGGACTTGTCTCTGCAGGGGATTTGTCTGCCTACCTGGCGTACCCACAGTTACAGTGGATGAGGGCTGGTTTTCAGGTATCCCATCCCACATTGCCCCGCATACTGGAGGCACAGCAGCTATGGCTACGTTGCTGCTGGTTAGGGTTAGCTGGAGAAGAGAAGGTTTTTCCTGGGCTGGCAGGGGCAAAACCAAACCAGGCTGTGATTGCTGGTAACAGTACAGGAGAGGGCATCAGATGCTTCCACCCGAGGAGCAAAGTGGCCGTGAGACCTTTTTGCTTGTGAAGTTCCAGAGCTACATGGGATATTTCTGAACAGGGAAAAGAGCAAAAGAAGGGGGGGGCGTGGGGGAAGACGAGTAATTTTTGACAGGAAATCTTGCTGTTTGCTGGGATTATCTGGGTACCAGCTTCTGTTTTGTCTTTTATGGATTTTCATATTACCACAAAGCAGTGGTAAATGCAAGTCTCGGTGAGAAGCTTATAAGAGACCTGAAGGCTGAAAATAACAAAGTGTTGTACAGTCTGGCTGGGCTCGGGAGCACAGGGCCACCAACAGCTGACGAAACACGTACGTATTTCAGCATAAATAGCAAGTAGATTTTGACTTCCCCAAACGTTATCAGGAGGCATCTCTGGTAATCTGTAAGATCGAGGAAGTGTGGTGGGAATGCAGCTGAGGTAGGTCCACCGGTGGATTTCTTACAAAGTGGGTGGCAGAGAACATTTTGAACAACTGTGAACACGCTGCGTGGCTGCCACGGTGCTGGTCCTCGTCCCTCACGGGGTTTGCTATCTTACACGTAGATACCCTGGTTAAAGCTGTTCAGAAGAGGTGGGGTTTTTGCTGGCTGAGCATGAGCGGCGGATCCGGAGCACACGGGCAACGAGGGAGTCCCGGCTGGAGGAAGCCCGGAAGGAATGGGAGCACCAGTATGCCGCCGTGGCTCAGGCGAGTTTCCCAGTAACAGGCATCGCGGCCAGATACCTTAACCTGTGGTCTGATGTTTTCCCCTTCTTGTCATCTTTCAGATTTGTTACTCACACACCTCTCTGCCAGCAATGCCCCGACAAGACCTTCCAGGGGCTTTTAAGTCTGGGTAAACTGGCAATAACGTAGCCCTTGGTTAGGGGTCCACAATGTAATATCAAATCTCTCATGAGTTCAGCTGACAGAATATGCTGTCTACTTCTAACTACATTGTAGTTTCTTGTCTTCATTTTGTAGTTATAAGAAATTATTACGGAAATAAGAGATGCCAGTGAATGCACCGAGCCATGTCGAAGCAGCTCAGGCTTGTGTCGTTTCAAAGTCCTTGACAGGGAGAACCAAAGATATTCCCTGTAAAACCAGTCATGAGATAAACACCCTAGAACGTGGGGCAGACGCGTTCTTTGTTCTTTTTCTTAAAAAAGGTTAATACTGCTTTTAATTTGGGGCATGTTTCTGAAAGCAGCCGATCTCAACGTGACTTATTTAGCCAGACAGAAGCATTTCAGTAGGAGGCTGTGGCGTGTAAGAGCCAAGGAGTGCGTGACAGGCTGCTCTGGGAAAGACGGGGTCTGATGGTGACTTGCTTAATAAATCGTTCAAGGCACACCTTCACTGAAAGGCCGTACGCTGCTCCCCTCCCAGTTGCTCTTCGCGAAGCGTTTCTTTGCTTCAACATGGGTAACTGCCAAAGGAAGGTGTCAGGAAATTCGCTATCTGCGTAGAGCGGCGATCGCGGCAAGAGGGCTGGGTTTAATGGGGAGAGCACAGCTTTACAGGAATCCAGCGCGTTTTGTGGGGGTCTCTTGATTTTTGCACGAAGCATGCATCACGCAGCAAAGTTGCTGCCTTAAACAAAAGTGCTTGACTTCTTCCTTAATGAAGGAAGGTGACTCCGGGTGTGGAGCTTCTGCCAATGGAAAGAAGCGTGGTGTCAGTCTTTCAGGTCTAATAATTGCTTCCTGATCGTGCTTGGTAAACTTATGGGAAATTTAGGGACTTAATTCTGTGGGGAATGCTGAACCCCACGTGGTGTGTATGGCTAAACGTGGTAGTTCAAGTGCCTTCTTAGTCTGGACGGTTGTATCAGTCTTGGCTGGCAGCTGCCACAGGCGGTTGGGCACACAGGACTGTATCCTGTTCTGCTGAGGACAGCTCCTCATTCACTGACTGCATCAACTCGTTTTCCTGCATTGATTTGCCTGGGGTTTGCTTTTTTAGGACAGTGAAATGAACTTAATCAGGCATCTATTAATTTTGTTTCTTCTACCTAGTAAGCTGTCAGGTACGGTTTTAGAGAAATAACGGTGACAAGGCTTTGCTGGTGTGGTAGTGTTTTCCTTATGTGGTGGAGAGAATGCTTAAATTGGTAGGAGAGAGTCACCAAAAACGAGGGTCTGTTGCATGTGTTGCAAATGCTTTTGCAGTTCAGCTTGTCAGGTTGCTGCTCGTAAAAGTACGTTTCAGAATGAGCTATTCAAAAGCCGTGTGGGCACGGTGCTGGGCAGCCTGCTCTAGGTGACCCTGCTTGAGCGGGGGGGTTGGGCCACGTGGGTTCCAGGGACTGGAATCCTCTTTGTTGTGATTCTGTGATTCTGGAACTTGTGCTGAGAGGGGCAAGCGGTGTGGTACACTGGAAGTGCCTTGTTAACTACTGTCTCCCTGTGCTGGAAGGCTGCGTGTGTGGTCTGTACTGAGACACTTGGCACCTCCATCCATCTGTCCAGGTAGAAAAAGCAATGTAAAAAAGAGCGCAATTTCAGAACTGGCTTTAGGAACTTTTGCTAGCTTAGCCACGTTAGGCAGGGACTGCAACTCTTGAATGGAAGTATAGTTTTGTTAGAGAATAACCATATGAGGTAGCTGGGTAAACTGGCTCTAGTGTCAAATTCCGATCTGTGTTGGTTTTGTTTGTTTTCTCATTTAAAGGGAAATCAAGGCTACGGTCTGCATCAGACACAGGATCTTAGCTGTTGGGGGCTGTTGGGCTAGAGAGCTAAAATTCTTTCTTCTTCTCACCTTCTGCTGTAGATCTGTGCTTCTTGGAGAACTTGTGGAGCATCCGCACAACCTCTGCAAGACAACGTGTAGGGTGCACTTGTGTGAAGTAAGCCTGACTCCAGAATTCTGATACAGACAGTCTCTGTTGTGCTAGTGGCTTTTAAGACTAAAACTTTGGTTTTGGATTAAATGTAGGGGTTTTGCCTAAAACATTTGGGGGAGGTTTTCTGCCTAAGTGGGAAAGAAATGACCCAGTGGTACTCACTAAATCACCAGCTAACTCGCTCACAAAATCCTCTTTCTGCAGGAGTAAAATATGGCAAACTTCTGTCAAGCTCAAAACTATTTATGGCTGACATGAGTCTATTTTTGCATTGTTTTCTTTATTTAGAGTGAAGAATGGGAGAGCTAACGGCTCGGGCAACGAGCAGTCTGCTGCAGTTTCCAGAGGTGACTCTTCAGGCACTTGGGGAAGATGGCATACCCCTAGATTCTGTGCTGTGCGGGAAGCTTTCTAGAGGTGAGCATTTTCCCTTAAATTTGGTGGTGGTATAAAGCTGTTACGGCCTGGAGGTTACCTGAAGCATAGGGTCATAGTATCAACTGTGTCAGGTTGGCGCTGTTAAGATGCATCAAGTTTGGAGAGAACAAAAAGGATGTTGTAACGATTGAAAATGCTAATATTAAAACACTAGTATAGTTAAACTTTGAAATTACAACCACGTGCACTGATCTTGTGCTATTAGAATAATTTACTTAAACCTGCTGAGTCAGTGAGCCCTGCTCAATTTCTGCTTAAATACAAGGCAGTTTTGCAAAAAGTAATAGTGTTGGTTTGGGCCGTATTTATTTGCACCAGCTCAAGCTCTATGACCATCATAACATCACACGCAGAAATAGTTCTCCCACAATGTTACAGCGGCAAAAGCCCCTGCTTTTTCTTTTCTAGTCTGAATAAAAACAGAAGGAAGAGGGCAGCACTGTTAAGCGCTGCAGCCGTATTTCCAAAGTATTTAATAGGATGCAGATGAGTAGGCAGTGAGAGCTGCTGGAAGTGGCTAAGCAGATTAGGTAGTTGACTTTCCAGGTGATCTGAAAGCAGAGCTGGGTGCCGAGCTGGATGTCGAGGCTTCTGTCAAGACCAGGTAGAATCTATCTGCCTAACTGTCAATGCAGTAATGGAGTTAATACTTCCTTCGAGTTTGAAGCAGTTCAGTGGAGCAAATGTCTTAAATTCTTTCTGTGATCGGCATGTGTAAAAGTTTAAATTTACTAATGCAGTGCCCGTTTTAAGACAATCTCTTGCTGAAATCCAAATCCCTGCCCAAAGTAGGCACGCGTCAAGTGAAATTTATAAACTAAAAATGAATTGGCTTAGATTTGTTATGTTTGAAGTATGCTTTAAGACTTGTATTCCCGTCTGTATGTAGATGATTTCTAGCAAAACCAAGCCGACTATGGTATAAAGACTATAGATCAATATATTGTAATCTTTATCCCAAACGATCAAAATTCTTCAGTGCAGGAATGACAAGTACAAATGCAAAATAAAAAGGTGGTTGATGTTAAGATGTGTTGCTTGAGGATTTCTATGGGTGATTTTAGAGAACCGACCAGAATTAGGGAAGTCGGTCTTCCTCCGTTAGGGCCTTTTATTGAAGGAAAGGGGCAGTGACTGTGACTTTTTTCAGTTGTTTTGAGTCTTGTGTTGGAAAGTTGCTTTAGTCGGCTTTCTTTTCTCTTACAGGGAGAAATGGCCTAGCATGGTTGGCGTGTGGTCCTCAGCTGGAGGTGGTGAACTCTGTGACAGGAGAGCGGTGCTCTGCATATCGTTTCAGTGGAGTAAATAAACGGCATCCCACTGTTCGTGTGGTAAAGGAGTTTTCCTGGCAGAAGAGACCTGGACTACTGGTTGGGTTGGAAGAAGCAGCGGGAAGTGTTCTCTGTCTGTACGACCTTGGAATATCGAGAGTGGTTAAAGCAGTTGTTCTTCCAGGAAGGGTACGTACTTTTTAAGCGGCGAAAGGAAGCTTTTATGTTGTTAGGTGCTGCATAATCCTGCTTCAGGAAAAGCTTTGGAGCGCCTCTTTGTAGGAGGTGTTTTGTTCTGTACTGCATTAACGTACTGTCACTTCAGAGAATCCAGTCGAGAGAGCCTTGATGTAAAATCTTGGGCTTAATGGTACCATTATCTTCTGAGTCTACTGAGAGTAAACCAAATTTCCTGCTTTTATTGTAGAGCACATAGTTACCTAATTCTCCGCTTCCACAAAAAGGCATTGCAAAATACCTTTTCCTGGCCAGAGTGAGAAAGGAAAAAACCCCACTCTTTCAAGCGTCCGTAGCACGCGTTTCCTAAACGGTTAATTTCTGTTAGAAATAATGTCTTTAAAATACCTCAAACTTCCACAGTTGTGCTGTAAATGACTGAGACACATTCCCATGAATCTCAGGCTAGCAAGCAGGTCTGACTTTAGAGCAGAACACATTTTTGTGTTGACCTAAGTAGGAAAAACGAGCCTTGAGTGAGGTATCTGACAGATTGTTGAAAGATTGACTTTCAGTCTGAAGTCCTTGAATCTCTGCTCATTGAATATTGTGTTTGTGTAGATGGGATGCACTGGTGTGATGTTACTCATTTTTTTCTGTCTTCTGTAACCCAAAAACTCAAGTGTCGTAATGTCCCCTAGTCTCATTGTCTTAATGTAAACAAAATCAGCATCAGTTAATAGAAAACCCAGATTCCCTGTATTTTTCTCACCTTAGAATCTGCCACAAATAAATACTTTTCTGTTACTCAGCTTTCCATAATGTGATTTGGTTTAACTTGCTAGAATACAGCTGGAGGGAGTTTTGTTTGTTTGTAGTGCTACAGCATGATTACTAGCAGTAAGCATTTGTATTGTGGTAATTTCTAAAGATATGAGTTGGGTTGGTGCTCCGCTGTGTTAGCTTGCCTATCATCTTGATAAATTTTAGAGTTTGAGGTGGAAGGACAAGCTGTGTGCTGACATCAGCGTATAATCAGTAAGTAAACTATGTTTGTGAAAAAGGTCATAGCTTTGTTAAGTTTTATTTCTTTGATCTACGTAAGCAGGGAATAGGAAAAGGAAAGGTTAAGAAGGATCACGTCACATACCGAATCTGTGTCTAGCAAAGTGATTTGAAATAGAATGTAGTTAGACCTGCCCGTTGTATTGGGGAGTTCTTCTATACCGCAAGACAATGGTTCAGGAGAAAATACGAAGAAGCCTCGGGGGGAAAAGTTGGCTGTTGTGTGACAAAGGTTATGGATTATGGAATAAAGCCAAAGCTTACCTGAAGTTCTGCTCTTATGCCCTCAACACTCTTGATGACAAGCATGTTTGGCCTGTTGCTTTCGTTTTGCTTCCTATCTTTTTGCTATTAGCTTAGTTAGATCAGCATAGCCAGGCCACAGGTATTGCTAGTCGGACTGTTAACTTCTAAGTTGTGAGTGGGAGTAAGGGTTAGCAAAAACAAGTAGATAAAACTTGCCCTTGGCCACTGTCCCTATGCTTTGAATTTATTCTGTAACTCATACTTCCAAATTATACATTACGTAACATGCGTTTTTAATCTGCCTGAACATTTCTCTGATTTTCGTAATGATTATTTTTAAAACTAAACTGCAGACCTAGTCTTAACATCACGTTCTGCAGTTTTTGTTGTTACTGTTTTAAGGCTTTGATGAGCACCTTAATTTCTGGACTGTTTTCCGTGTGGGTATATCTCTAGTGGACAACTAAGTTCTACAGGTTAACCCTAACTTTGAGCAGCTCTGGTCCAAGGTGTCAAGCCATTAGTGTATTAATACAGGGTATTTAGTATTTATAGTGACTGTATGACTGCCTTTTAGTGTAAGAGCAGATGTGTAGTCATTCAGAGAGCAAAGGAATGAGTTAAAAAACCCAAACTCACAAGCTGAGAAAGAATTTAGGCATAATTTTTTTTTTCTTTTTTTTTCCTTTTTTTTTTCCTTGGTCTCTTCTCCCATGTATCTAGCAATAGAACGAGAGGAAACGGCCTCAAGTTGCGCCAGGGGAGGTTTAGACTGGATATTAGGAAAAATTTTGTTACTGAGAGAGTGGTCAAACATTGGAAGAGGCTATGCAGGGAGGTGGTGGAGTGACCATCACTGGAGGTGTTCAAAAAACGTGTAGACGTGGCACTTTGGGACATGGTTTAGTGGGCATGGTGGTGTTGGGTTGATGGTTGGACTTGATGATCTCACAGGTCTTTTCCAGCCTTAATGGTTCTGTGATTCTGTGCTCTCTAACTGCCCTCTGGATATACGGGTGAAATGCCGCAGACAACTGAAAGAGTTAATGGAGTATTATTTGAACTGGATTCTAGTAAAAGCAAATCTGAATTTAAAACATTCATTATATTGAATTGGTTTCTAATGGTTGTATGTTTCAGAACTATGGAAGGGTTCAAATTTTGCTGGTTTGTATGAGGCAGAAGGGTAGCATTCAGATTCAGTGAGGTGAGAAAAGCGTCCTTTCTTCATTCCCAGAAAGAGCTGGCAGTAGTCTGGGAGAATATGAAAAGCCAGTGCATAGCGCAGTGGAAAAATATGCAGTTTCAGGAGCTTCTACGTGGAAAACTGAAGTGTTAAAACCAGGCAACATTTTTGGAAGACCGTATGCAAAAATGGAAGAGATTCCTTTGGGGCCAGTTGTACAACGAAAGAAATCTTAAAAGAAAAAGAGGTTAGAAGGAACACTTGACCTTTGGCTAATTCTGCAACAAGATATGTACAGTATTTTGAAGATTGGAAATTTCATTAGCTTTCCTATAAATCTGACAGAAACCCAAGTTGTCCAAATTACTGTAGGTACTTCTAAGATTAGAATTCTCGTGACCAAGATGAAAGGTAAATTCTGTGGTAGATTTCCAGGCAGTGTAGTCCCAGCAAGTGCTTGATATGGGAGAGGAGAAAACTTTGGGGCTTAGGGGTTTGGTTATTTTTCCCCACCTCTTGGGGGGTGGAGGGGGGCGGGGGAAATGTATTAAAAAATGGACTGCCTTGTGATGCTCACTACTTTGTTTTACTTTCCTGTCAAACTGTGCTGTTGATGTAAAGGTTCCTGGTTTTGTCGTGCTGCTTTTTGTAAGAAGGCTAAACCATAGCCTCTGTTCTTTTGTTGTATAGCTTTAGTGCCGGAGTCTTTGTGCGCTTGTATCTCTGCTAGAGCAGTCCGTATAGTCCTGGGATATGTTGCAGGTGCTGAAAGGTCTGTCTTCCCCTTGTAATAAAGCTGCGTGCAGACTGCTCCACATGTTCAAGAGCAGTGTGCGCTTCTTCCTTAGCTGGAGTTAGCTCTTTCTCTAACAAGCTGCTGTTCTTTTTGCCATTGTTTTAGGCTGGCTTTTAACATTTCTGTTAACATTCCTAAAAGTGCCGGTGTGCATTTACACCTTTTCTGACTTTATCTGGTGGTTATTTTTATTCTAAATGAGGACTCGTGTAAATTTTGCTAAGCTACTATCTCCCTTCAACACTTTCCAAAAATGTTTCATTCCCATGGAAAATGGTGTGTCTACCATGCAGCTTGACCGCTGCCTCATCTGACTTACAGCCATGATCTCTCCGAATACCTGTTTGGCAAAGAAGGCGTAGACTGTATCGCAGTGCTGATGGGCTGTGAGCAGTGGGAGAACTAGGTGTAGCTTTGTCTTTCTAACTTAAGTCCCTTAAATAGGATGAAGTTTCTTGCATATAACTGGTTTTCTGTGTTTAATTCTTAGAGTTAATTATGTCTAAGTAGGGAGTGGCAATTGGTAAGCTGTAATAATAGAATGGACCTTTTCAGCTGAAGTTAATTCAGTTCAATATTAACTTGTCGCTTTCCTGCAGGTAACTGCCATAGAACCCATAACTAATCACGGAGGACCCAGTACGAGCACTCGGCACCTACATCAGAGTCTGCGATGGTTCTTCGGAGTGGCAGCCGTGGCTACAGATGTTGGTCATCTACTTCTGGTTGACCTTTGTTTGGATGATTGTTCTTGCACTCAGAATGAAAGAGAAGCATCGGGTAAGCTTGCCGGTTTTAAGCTTGAATTTAAAAGTCAGAAATCTTGTGTCTTTTAAAGAAACTATATGCATCCCGCTTTGAAGATACTCGTGTGCAGACATTCATGGCTACTGGTTACAGGCGGCGGTTTGACATCATGTAGTGCTGAAGTGATTAAAAATGGGAGTGGCTTAATACGCCTTCTAATGTTATAAATGCCCCCCTCCCACCAAGATCCCCATGTCACTATGATTCTTGCCAGTGAGGTGTAGGAATTTTCCCATCTGAGTCAGTGCAGCTGCCTGATAGGAAGTTGTGTCAGAGGTGCCCTATTTCTTGGGAATGTTCTTCTGCTTCTGTTAATTGACTTGGGGCAAATTTTAGGCTTGTTTTTTAAAATCAACTCGACTTATCAAAAGTCATGCGTTTGGATGAACGAAATCTCTGATTTGTGTATTCAGATTGCATAGACTGTTTTGGCTATTACAACAGTGGCTTCAGGAGCGGATGTCACTTCAAATAGCTTCGTCATGAGGCCCAAACTCCTGATTACAGAGTCCAAGAAGAATTTGTCTATGAAGGCTACACTTTTACCTGGATTTGAACGACGAGTGAGAACAAGTTTCCGATCAGAGAGCTGTTGCGTTCTTTGAAAACGTACAAAATGGAAATGGCAAAACCAGTGTTGCATAAAGGGGTATTTTGCCTGGGACGGTAGAATTAGGTTATACACCTTGTCACATCAGTGTTTAAAATGCAACCTCAGTGGCATAACGCATTCATTTATTGCGTGGTGTTGGGTGTCTAGGTCTGGAAGCTGTCACTGGAATTCCTGCTGAAGTTGCACAAAGAAGAGAAACTGTGGCCGGAGAAGGGAGACATCTCTGTTTGCAATTACAAAATCCTTCAGGAACAGCAGTATCAACCCTGTGCTACATAAGCAGAAGCAATCAGCTCGCTGTGGGTTTTTCAGACGGCTACCTGTCACTATGGAATATGAAAACTTTGCAGAGGGAGTAAGTAGGCCTTTACACTTGACCATGCCTGGAGGTGCAGGGCTCTCAATGTTTTGCTTAAGGAAGTATGTTAATTTAAAGAGAACTTTTTCGGGGACTGAAATTCTGAGTATAGTCTTGGAAGGTTTAGAAATCCTCTTCTGAAATAATTGTTAAGTCATACATGGACTAAATGGGACCGCCTTCTCCCCAATGGACTAGGATTGTTTTCCGTATTGTGCCTGTGGATTGAGGAATTGTGGAAAGCATGCTTCTTTGGGTTATGCCAAGCAGTTAGGATGTGATAGAGCTGGTTTCCATAAGACGGTTTGTTCTATCAGTAGTATTCAGTGAAAGCAGGAAATGTGTGTATTTTGACGAAACAGATTTTAAAAATTATTTTTCAGAAGAAGTTCCTGCAATTAGGGCATATGTTGAAAGTCTTAAGTATGTTAATAATGTGATTTAACCTGTAGGCACCACTCTCAGCTTGAAGGAGGAAGGATTCCTGTCTATGCTGTTACTTTTCAAGAGCCTGAGAATGATCCTCGCAATTGTTGCTACTTGTGGGCTGTTCAGTCTACACAAGAAAGGTGAAGAAAAACTTACTATTAGCCCCTGAATTAATTGTTATATATATAGATATATTTGTTCACATACAGTTAATACCTGTATATTTGTTTTGTCTGTTTAGCTGTGCGGGAGATTCTCTCAGGTAGGGAAGCTGTTAAGCTTACAATGCAATTTTGACAGGATTCAACGGACGTGAAGGAGGGACCTAGGAGTTCCTCTCTTCTGAAAGAAGGCAAAGCAACAGTGGCTGTATTTTTGTGCTTGCATTCTTAAGTGATTTCCTTTGTTGCTTGATGACTGCTTCATGCTTTGTCTGATATTCACACCATGGTATTAACACAGTAGTTGAGGCTGCAGACCTAGAACACTAACCGTGCCGACATAACAGCCTGCTGCCCCTAAAGGAGGGAGGTGACGGTACTGCCCATTACCTTGTGCCAACTTTAGCAGTCTCTGGAGCCTTCATGAGCCAGTTCAGCTCACCTGGCAGAGAACGATCACTGTTCAGCAGAAAAGTCAATGGCTTCCTGCTGGGCTAATGGATGAAATCGATATGTGGAAGGGTGCAGCATATGCAAGAGAGGGACTGGAACTCTGGTGGTGAGGGAAGGAGAGAAAGGTATCTCTCTCTCTCTCTCTCTCTCTCTCTCTCTCAGCATCAGCAAGCTATTTAATCAGCTCAGGTGTTCATAGGGTGGTAATCTTTTTAAGGTTGACTTTAAAGCAGTTTTGATTGAGAACTCTTCCCTGTGAAGAACTATTTACGACAATTTTTAGCCCATACAACACAGTAAAGCTTTCAAAGGGTATGGTTAGCATTTGCCCCTGAAGCGGTTAGTGTCAAAATTTCCTCCTTTCTGATTCAGCGGCCTAATGTGACCAATTGTCATGTCTTGGGAAGTGCTGTTTGTCTCTTCAGCAAGAGAGCGCTATTAAGAAAACTTCAGTCTAGATCTAATAAAATGATAATGAGGACTATAAAGCAGCTTTGTAATCAAATTTCATAATGTACACCTTTTTCAGTGAAGGTGATGTTGTGAGTTTACGTCTGTTGCAGTTAGCATTTGGTGACCGAAAACGCTTGGCATCAGGACAGGTCATGTATGAGGTAAGACGTGCACGTATGTGAAAGGATGAAAATCGTAGTTTTCTCTAAGCGAGGATCAGTTAAGTTGGCAGGGGTAATATTTACCATCCAAATTCAGAGGTGGCTAAAAAACCATAATCTTTGGCTGCGTCTTCTTGGGCATGGCCTTTGTCCATACTTTTTGACAACAACTCACGCCATTTCATACTGCGGCGTCCTGTGTTCCAACTAGATTCATCTGCAGAGAGCCCGTATAAATTCAGTTGCTGAGGAGGAAGCAGCTTTTACAAATAAAATTATTCTTCATTTAAACACCAGATTAATGGCATGTCAGAAGAGAAGATAGGGCTTTGAATAGCTTTGTTTAACCAAACTGCAAGCTTCTGTCTGTCTCCCTTTCTTAAAGTAAGGTCATGCAGCTTTATTCTTTTCTGATCTTTGGGGTTATATATTCTTGTTTCTCTTTTGAGCTCTGTCAGCAGGACTTCAAATGAAACGTGTCTACAGTGTCTCTCTTAAGTGTTGGTCCTGAAATGTAGGAGCTCTAAAGATATCTCCTTCTACTTTTTGGCTGGGTTACCTATGAAATCTACTCTTAAAGCCAGCAAAATACGTCAATACAGGAACCGGTGGTATGATTTGGTCAAAAGAGTAGACGTAAATTGTTAGAACTGGCTCCAATGATGATGTTGTGTTTAAAATAGAGGTGAGGTATCATTATATCTCAGAGATGTAACAGATAGCAGACGCATCTGTATAATGTATAATTCTCTTCGGTAGTATGCTTGAAACTCTTCCAAAATCTTTTTGAGGGGGAAGCGATCTTAATTCCGAGCAATTCTTTCCTCCTCTTTTGATACTTTCTCTTGCATGTTCTCAATAGGTATGCAATGAAATAGGGGTGATTCTTGCATCGTGGTACTCCGTTTCAATAGGGACAGGGCGTTTTGATTTTTTTGAATAAGTTTAAATGTTGACCTTTTTCCTTATATATGGGAAAGCTCCTTCCTCATCTGTAAATGTTGCTGTTGAATAGATGAAGGTTAGGCGTTTGGAAAAGGTGGTGTTTCTTTAAAATGCATTACCTATCCTGGTGACAAGGTATAAATATCTTCAAGTCATTCAGCGTGGTCTAAATATGGATGTCATCTCCTCATCTTTATGTGCATTTTTTTTATGACACAAACGTACGATGCTCTAGAGGAACAGAGCACCCTGATTGGTTTTTTTCCTAATTTTAAATTAAAATTTAATTTGGTGGGGTTTTGTTGTTGTTGTTGGTTTTTTGTTTGGTGGTTTGTTTGGGTTTTTTCTTAATTGTAGAGCAACTATTTGTCCACAATACACACATTCATGCGTTGCATTGTAGACAGTTTGAAGGAATGCTGTATTTGGAGAGGCAGTATTTCAGTTAATGCTTGCTTAGAAAATGGTGCTATCAGAGGTTCAACACAATCCTGCTGGAGTTTCTGTATATCCCAACGTAGTTTGCTGACTCCGTAGGAATTCATGATCCTAAACGCATTGCCCATGTGCATCCCACGTCCTCTCTGTTTTCCCCTTTTGCTGTTGGGTGTGCTTGGTGAAGGAACTGAGGGATATTTCACCCATTAGTCTCTGACCAGATTAGAGGAGGAGCTGGTAAGAGCTTACGTGGTTTGAAAGGAGATTGCTAAGCAGTAAGAAGTTCTCATAGCTACTAGAGAGAGAGATGCGTTTTCACTCTAGTGGTGAGCTTATAGAGAACACCTCTCAAAAGAGCTTTAGCTGCTGTAATGCCATGACTTCTCTACCTACCTCAGTTCTGTTCTCAAGACATGGAGCAAAGAGCTTTGCATGCATATGACGTGTTGCATTATTTCGGATATCTCTTTGTAGATATATATTTAGGTTTGTAAAGAAACCTTGATGTTGCAAGGCATTCTGCAGAACATGTTTAGAAATGAATAATGTTAGGGAAATGCTAACTTTTGAAAGCGTGCAAAGCCTTTGCAGCCAAACTTACCTGTTACGATTTGGCACTTAATTCTCTTGCATGTCAGCTGTAGTTTCTATTTGCCATCAGAAATAAGCGCGTGGGAAACATACACTAGAATATGCATATTATATTAGAGATATATGTTCTTTCGTATTTAGGTATAATGTATGTTTTCATCTCCAAATGACCTTTTCTCTCTCCTTCCATTTTTTCCCCAGGGTTTGGAATACTGTGACGAAAAGTGCAGTTTAGATCTCACAAATGGAGCCATTCCCCTGAGAGGGGAGGCCAGCAATACCAAATTACTCAGCTGTCAGACTGTAGAAAAATTTCCCAACCATGCTGATGGAGAGGATAGCATTAACAAAGGTTTGTTCTGATGTCCGCGTTTGGCTATTCTAAAATAAATGGGTTCGGAATCTAAGCGATGAATGCTGCTCTGTACCCACAGTCTGCAAGTCTTAAATATCTGTATAGACTAGCTTGTTGGACTTATTTAAAAAGAAAAATTGGGTGCTTAAGTTATGTGGGACTCCTTTAAAGGAAAAAATAGCCTTTATTTTATGCTTGCTGACATGCCATAGCGATGTATGGTGGGGTCATGTCAGTGTTTTATTCCTCCAGCTGTTGTCTTGGAACAGTAAGATCATTCTCTCCCTTGCTTAGGAATGTTACCTTTCTGTCTCCTTTTTATGAAGTTTGAGGCATGGAGAAATACCTGTAATTTTTCTGATGGTTTCTAATGAGCTTTTTTTCAGAATCTGTCCAAGTTAAGTTCTAGGCACACATGAGCTTCTGCTGGATGTGGGTTGAGGCTAGCAATGAAGCTGTCTTCTGAATGATGAAAATAATTGTTATCTTCAAAGGCGGTTTCAGGGGCTAACAAAACTGAAACGGCACAGAAGTTCACAATGCAACCTAGTAAAGTGTGTGAGGATCCCTAAACGGTCATGATGAATTCAAGAGAGAATCATTTTGCCAAACAAAGTGTCGTCTTGTTCCTTGCCCCATTAGGGTGAACGATAGACCACATACTTTGCTTCTTACATCTGGAGAATGCATTCTCCCCAGAGAAGAAAGACCATTCCACTTACTGAGAGAACTGGAGTGCAGCATTGTGAATGTTTTATGTTACAGTCTTTATTCCGCTTTCCTGTTTGTTGGGTTTGGGTTCTTTTTGTATTTATTTTTGTGTGCTAGTTGTGTTCTTTCATTCTGAATATGCTGGGGAGGAGCTATTCTTAAAATTTGTAATTGACTCAAATCTGGAAATTAATAATGCCAGCTGAGCAATACAAGTGTATACAATAAGTATTTGTCTGCTTTCTAAAAGTAGCAATGTATGTGTTGCTAGCACATCTTTTTTTGCTAAACTGTTCATCTAGCTAAATGTCTTGGTCAACTCTTCATGTATGGAAAACCGAATTAGCTAGTAAGCGTGTATTTGATTTGGCTTAGAACTGATACAGTTTGAATGAGAAAAAGGGGCAGTATGACTGAAACCTACCACAGGGATGTTTGCTACTCCGTACATCATTTTTTTTATTATTCTTAGCAAGTGGTGTGTTTCAGGAGTGATAGAACAGAATTAAGCCAAAGCAGAAAGTGGTGTTTTAAAAATATCAGCTGTATCATATTTTCTACAAATAAGAAACAATGTCTTGTCTTTTCCAGTAATATCCCCTGACACCAGCGTATCAATCTTCAGTTGGCAAGTGACGACATGTAGTCAGAGAAAACCATCTACTTATTTGGGTGTATTTGACATTAATCGCTGGTATCATGCTCAAATGCCAGATTCGCTAAGGTAGATTTTCATTAAGTTGTTCTCAACATCCCTGCAAATAATTCATTTGAAAGTCAGCGTTCAGCTTATGCGCTTGTTTTCTTTAAGGCCAGAAGAGTTCCTTCATGGTTGCCCCTATTTTGCACTGTGGTCACTGGATACTGTAATAAGTATGACTTCGCCAAACCTCATTTTGGATATTCTGGTCCGTGAGCGGAGTCTAAGTCGGGGACTTCCTCCTTCTTATCCACCACCGGAGCAGTTTTTTCATCCAAGCACCTATAATTTTGGTAGGTATTTCACCGCTTTTAACAGCGAGAAGCGTAAATTGAGGTCCAACGCCATTTACTGGTTCTCTTGTTTGTTGTTTTTCACTCAACAACCAAACCAAACCAAAAAACCCCAACCCCCCACAAACCCAGCTCTGATTACATTGTACCAGCAAGGTATGTAATGTTGTGAAATGCATCTGACATTCTGCTGAGTTTTGGGGTTTGGTGCTTTTGTCACGTAGCCGGTGAAGTGGTGATGGTTACAAAATGAAATGACTTTGAACTGAAGCTCAAAGCACAGCACCTCGATAGCACTAGAGATGAAATTTCTACACGCAGTAATAATTTTTTAAAAAAGGTTTGCCTGCGATCTGACGAAGAAAATGGGTACTCAGTTATAGCTTTCCAGATATTGCTGTTTAAAAAAAGTAAAGTGGTCCTAATATAACTGTGAGAGCATGGAATGTTGTCAAACGTTCCTTGTTTCTGCAGATGGTTCGTGCTTGCTGAACTCCGGAGTCGTTCATATGACTTGCACCGGCTTGCAGAAGGAGGTGATCTTTTACTGTATCTTTATTGAGACTGTCAAGAGATGTAGCTTTTCTAAGTTTTCTCTTGCACTGCTTTCAGTGTCAGAGACCATTCTATGCTCATCCTGCCCATCCACACGCAGAATCGCAATTGTACCCTGCCACTTTTATGCCAATGGTAACGTTTTCGGTCCACTCTTGGGACTGTAAAACTACCATTGTCTCCTGTTGAAGCACGATCAGGGATTGAGTGTCTAGAACGGAATACAACGTTGCTGTAGGAGCAAGAACAAAAATGTCGTGGAAGGCGGCGAAAGCTGTTACTTCTATATTACCCATCAGTCCAACTGCCTGCTTAGGCTTGAGTTAGGGTTTGGATCCCTGATTAACCTGAAAAAGGAGGACAGAATGGAGAAAATGAAAAATTATTTGACTGTTTAAGAAGCAATGAATTCTTTGTTCTCCCAAACTTGGCCAAATCATAACTTCTGAGCCACTGCACAGATTGTAACAAATAATTTTGAATTAAGTTTGAGCTCACTAAACATTTCCAACGTCAACCAGCTTCTGCACAAACAAGCATAGCAAGGGTCTTCCACAGTGTGATTTGAAGTTGTGTGTCAGTTTTGGCTTTGATAGAATGCATTTTGCGTCAGCGTTCAGGGAAAAAGAAAGGCCTGTGTATTGACAGAGAAGCTAGAAAATACTTAATTAAGCATTGCAAGGGCTGATATTTTCTTTTACAGGACTTTTTTTATAAACTGTAACTGTTAGTTTGGCTGCCGTCTTTAAGACTCTACATAGTAATGCTTACTGAGATGGCTAACCTAAAGGGTATTACTGATGCAAGCTTTCTGACAGTTTCAGTGAACATTTATGTTATTTCTCGTAGTGGTTATCCAGAACCTTAGTGACTGAATAATAATGCTGTCTTAATCTGTAGTTTTTGATTGATGTTTCAGACCTTGAAATTTTTGAAGAAATCTGGTCCTTTGACAAGTGAAGCCATTCACGATAGCTACAATAGGCATCTTGCAGCTGGCTTGCTGTCTCCAAGAGTAGTTGATGTCCAGCCATCCAGTTTGAGTCAGGTGAGCGCATATCAGGGAATCAAGGGGGAAACACACCCATCTTGTGTGACGGGGCTCCAGAGGCTACAAGACACGATAATCTGATTTTCCTATTATTTGCAAGTTGCACTGAAATGCAGGTGGTGACTTTAGTGAGCAGAAGTAATAGCAGTCCTAGATCCAAGCTGCTGAGTTTGACTGGGAACAGCCCTAACAGATCTGTCTTTAGAGACCCATCTATTAATTCTGTGCCACAGCTATGCACAAGGAAGCATCTTTCCCTCAGAACAACCTTTATCCCTGTCAGTTTCTCAAAGCATTAGGTTCAGTGCAGTAGCTGACGATGGGGGTGTCTCGCTAGGATGTGAGCTGTTGCAAATATCAGCTTGCTGCACTATACCCGATCATTTGCTTCCAAGGAAGTGGGCCGTGGTAAAGGATTCCTGTTGTCAGCTCTACCTGACAATTTCCTCACCGCTTCCCTTCATTTTCCCATCATCAGTCGGCCTCTTTTCTGCGGCCTCTCAAAGCAGATCTTCACCTCTGTAGCCTTTGCCTTGCGCTCCAGTAGCCCCATTTCCCCCGCTTAGACAGCCCTCTTGTTGCTGCAACACCTTGGCCGCCTTTATCTCATGACGCCCTCTCCCTTCGATCCTCTTTATCCCACCACGGTGACTTCAGCCCCCTCTTTCCCAGGTTTTCCATTTGCAGTGCACCACCCCTGCTCTCTCATCTGAAGAGTTTCATGAGAGATGGAGCCTTTGTGATGAACAGCCCATCCTCAGCCAGGCAGCATCTAAGCAAAATGATCAGCTGGCTAGTCGTCATACAGTGGAGCAATTAGTAGGAAGGGGAGAGCGGTCTTCCCACTGCCCTCATCTTCCTGTCTACCGGATTCTTTGCCAGATTTGTGGAAGTGTCTTAGGGCAAATAACACTTCTGCGCAGTGTGGTAGCTAAAATAAATTTCTTGGCCAGCTGACCTAGCCCAGAGACTGCTTATTTTGCAAGCCTGATGTAGACTCTTACATTCAAATTAGATGTTCTGCTGTCAGCTCCAGTTTGGGAATAACTTGGGAAATCAAGGCATTTTTTAATAACCTTTGCTGCATTGTGACTGTATCGTTCAGAGACTTGTTAGGCATTTGAGCAGGGATTTCTTTTGAATGTTAGTAAGGCAAACTTCAGAATTAGGGTCAGGAAGCCTGGTTTGGAGTTTTGTTTGCCACCCTACGTAGTATTTGGTGTGTTTCCTTGTCTGAAAGCAGCTTTCAGAAACAGAAGGAAGTATCCCATGTGTATTCTAATGTGTAGAAATCGCTTTGAATGCAATGATTTTACCCAGAAGGGAAAGAGACTTTTGAATTACGTTTCAAACAAAGAAACAAACAAAACCCAACCAAACAAAACAGTGAAATTTTATGAAGGATCATTTCAGCTGAAAGAAGTATCAGAACACCAGCTGAAATAAACTACTCCTTAATATCGCATGCCTGTGCGTACCTGTGCATTATCCTTCTGAAGGATTACCAGCACGTTAGAATACAGTATTTGAACAGCCTAAAATTTAAACCTATTAGAATTTAAATGGTTCACTTCTTTTCTGTCATCTGAGAAAAGTATAACTTCATGTTTTGGTGTCAGAACTGCTTCATGTCTTCATAGTCTAGAAAGCTGCTTGACCTGAGCTTCACTGTTCCCACGCAGAGAGGGTGTTTGTTCTGTCCCCTTCATGCATTCCTGATGGCGAGCTCATGTGCACAAAATGCGTAATGGGTATTAGCAGAGGATGTTACTGAAAGTAGTTACCTGGAACTCAGGAAATTGAGACTATAATGCAGAGGCATGCAAATAAAGATTAGAATTAGCCTTCGGTAAGTTGAAATGTCAGCGGAAAAGTTTAATGTGTTCCTCAGACCAAGCAGCAGTCCAGCCTGTGGCTAGAATTCAGAAGAAGAATGTGGAATTAGTTGCAGGTGTACTACTTGACTTTGTGCTGTCTGCATGAGTATACCGGTAGAAGCAACCATTTGCTGTTGATGGTTCAGCTATTGAAAGTATGTAAGATTCTCATTTTACTTTGTCTGTTATGTTTAGAAGGAGCAGTTAGAAGCGGTATTGTCAGCTGCTGTCCGGACAGGTTCTTTAGAACTTCTGACTGGGTGCATTAAACAGTGGGCATCTGAAGGTAATACTTCTTTACATTGTTTTTATGTTATATATTGGTTAGTTTGAAGTTGTTGATTTGTTTCTTTTTTGTTGTCTCTTTTTAAAGAGCAGCCAAGTTCTGCTGCTAATTTACAGCTTGTTCTTGAGTGGACATGGAACAAAGTGATCTCTACAAAAGAAGAATTGGACCAAATATGTGAGTACTAGTGTAGTCATTCCACAAACATAAAATCATTCCTTCTAATTGAGCTTATCCAGTAATCTGCTGGTATATGGCATTGCACGCGGTTCTTTAAGTGTGCTTTGAATCTCTGAAATTGCTCTGTAGGCTAATGCTTTAATGTTTGTTCTTGAAAAGGTGTTCCGCTCTTTGATGGCTCTTGCAACTTCATTGACCCACAGACGTTACAGTCTCTCCAGCACTGCCAGTTGCTTTTGAGCAACCTTAGCACAGTCTTAAACTGTTCTCTAACAGAAGCACAAGAGCTGACTGAAAAAGGTTTGTCATAGTATTATTAAATCTTTGCTATGCTTTCTTAAGGTTTGGAATTATGCTTGGGTTGTAATTGTGGGAACGTGAGCTTTTGTTGGGTTTGGTGATTGGAAGACGGTTAAATTTAGCTGGGCGAAGGGGCTTAAATCTGAGAAGCTGGGACGACCACTCAATATGCGTTGAGTTCGGGGAAGCAGTTTCTTGTGGAGTTCATGCAAGCGGCTAGGGGAGACTACGCTCAGCAAGAAGCTATGTAAGCAACTGGGTTGAAATTGCAGCACCTGAATGTGGTAGTGCTCAACATGTTTCTTTTTAATTCTTAGCCAGCAATTTATAATTGCATGCAAATATTGTACTGCAAATTACTAAAAAAGATAAAGGAAGTGCAAATGAGTGACTTGTAAAGTAAGTTACTTGAGTTTCTATAGCTTTTTAGATCATAAGTTGTTCTTGGCATATTGAGAAAAAGAAAGACTGTCCCTTTGCTCTAGTAAAAATCTCTGCTACTTGAAAACCAGGTGTCGTCTTCCTGCGTGTATTTAATAGTTCAGGCTTAATTTTGTTTTATGTTAACCTTTAGTGAATCTGGTTCTTTGGAGGGGTTGCTTTCTCTTTTGGTGGTGATTGTGGGTTTTTTCTTCAAATAAGAAAGCGATACAGAGTAGAAAATGCAAAGACGAGAGATTTCTACCGGGTCATTTTTGTATTTTCTATGTAGTATGATGAAGGGAGTTTTGTAAAAAGGAAAGGAATTGCATAACAAAAATCATCCTATGCCTTTTTTCAGGTTTTGCAGACTTGACAAACAAGAAGGTGGTAACTAGCCTCATTTCCTTGTATGCACGAGTGGTCATCTGGTTCTGTCGAGCCAGTCTCCTTCCAGAGGGTTTAGGTAAGCATAAACCGTAAGACATTTGTACCAAGGAGACTGTCCAGTAAGTGATTCCTAGGAACACGTGCTTAGCCACGCTTTTGTAAATGTTTCGTCAGCAGCAAGTCGTGTTGGTTCAGTGACAACGTATGCCGAGAAGCTCTGGTGGTGAAATTGAGATTCTACAGGTTTTTCAAATACATAGCGTAGAATAATGCAAGCAGTTTCTTTCCTGGATGTTTTTTAGAATAGCAATAAGGCTCTGATTCAAGGAGCTGCTTGTGTCCACAGCTTGAAATACTTGGGATTTTAGACAAATTACTATTAGGCAACAAACGCCTGTTGGAATGCTTGTTTGTACAGTAAAAGCACTACCTGCATGTTTTGAACTTTTTATGTATTACTTGAGGAAACAATATGCCTTGGAAATGCTTCTTTATTTGGATGGATTATAAGTTCTATTGTCAGCCCTAATTGTCTTTACAAATGCTCACATGACATGTTTAAAAAGCCATTCCCTTTGAGAACTGGTGTTTTTTATAGTGAACTTCAGCTAGCGCTACATGTTCTGAATGCTACATCAACTGCAAGCTTGAAATGGCGCTTGAGACAAGAAGGAATTGAGTTTTGTCTCTTACATCCCTTCTGGCAAAGGCAGAAATGGTCTTGGCTTCTTTCAGAGTTGGAGGCTTCTTGATGCTTACCTTGTGTCTGTCTTTTTAGTCAAAAATTTTAGTCGAAAAACGTGCTATTTTTTCTTTAACTTGCTTTTACGTTATTGCCTGTAGATGATGATATGCATTTGTCTCGACCTTTCTACAACTATCCTCTGATTCAGAGCTACTATGCTGGTCAGCGACAGAAACTTGAGCGTTTGTCAAGGTAAGCCTTACTGGAAAACTCTGGAACACTTCCACTGCAAATTTAGAAGTGGAAGGGAACGGCTTTTATCTCAGCCGTTGTATTTGCTGTGCTTAATGCATTTGCCGGCCATACTCGTGACGTCAGTGATGCATGTGTTCTCTTGAGCCCAGGGGTTACTTGCCCATGGTAAAATCCTGATATATCCCTCGGCTTAGTACCACTTGTTGGTATCATCGTTTTTTGTAGGGTACTTAATTCATTGGCTCATCTGTATAATTTGTCACTACTGGAAAAGATCACGTGACTAGGCTAGGATCAGTCGTGTCTGGTTCAGGAAAGCACAGCGTTCACAGAACAGTTGTTTTGGACACAGAAGAAAGCATGTTTAAAAAGAAAACAAATCATCTCTTTTATGGGCTAGTAATAGATGGTAATAATTGTATTGGCCTAAAGCTCCTACTCGCAAGTACCTTTGTGTAATTTCGTAAGACAGTCAGAGTTACGTGTAGTTGGCACACCTAGCACTCTATTGGCTAGTGCATAGAAGTCCCTTCCTAACGTAAACTCTCTTTCCTGGACTAGCTTACTAGCATATAGGTGATAGGCCTTGGATTAGACGATAATAGATTTTTCTTTGGAAATGGTACTGGAAACTAAGGAAAGACCTAAACAAGCTTAGGCTATGGCACTGTGAAGAAGAGGCTGCAAGATGAGTTAAGGTGGAAGCTGCAGCGTATGAGGTATTGACTGTAAAGTTCATCTTTCTGAGCTTAATTCTCAAGTAACTTGCACACAGGCTCATGTGATCCTTAGAAGCACACAAGCTCTGGTGTGCTTTTGGCGCTTGCTGTCGTCGGGAAATTAAAGGGTAGCGTCGCAGTCAGCAGAAGGCTGTGATGGACTTGTGACGAATGTAATTGTTAAAAGCTCAGCCGTCCGTAATTGTAATTCTATTTTGACCTCCGTTAATAACTGAACATGATCTAACGAACATCTTTCACCTGACTCAGAAATGTCTTTCACGTGCATTTCAAGTCCTAATCGTGCCTTTGTATGTCTGTTACTTTCTTTGACTCCTGGGAGCTTTTTTGTTTGCTTTTGACTGGAGGAAATCTGTTACACTGCGAGGCTGGAATTCGTGGTTTACTCTGTCTGAATCCTTGCTACCTTCTGTTCCAGAGGAAAATGGGATTCTGACTGCTTGATGATTGATGGAATGGTTTCCCAGTTAGGAGACCAAGTTGAGAAGTTGTGGCGGAGAGATGAAGGAGGAACTGGGAAATATCCACCTGCTAGTTTACATGTGAGTGTTATGTTCACAGAAAACAAGAATGACAACAGCAACAACAACAAACCCTCACCCCCTCAAAAAAAAAAACCCCACCCAAAAGGCAGTGATTTATGAAAGACAGGAGTTTTTAAAAAACTTTTAACTTTTCATTTCAGGCACTGCTGGATCTCTATTTGCTAGAAAGCATTGAAGAAAGTTATAAGCATGCAATTGTATCCTTTCTAGTTATTTTTATTACACCTTCAGTATATGCACGTAAATGTTCTTAAATGCTTGTCACCTACGTGTTTCATAACATTTTTTAATTTATCCTTTAAACACAATGCAAGTGAAAACATTTCGTTTAGAATTAAGTCCTAGACAGAAGCATTGTTTTATTTCTTTGTACTGTGCATTTCTTTTTTTTTTTTTTTTTTTTTAATGTTTTGTTGCAAAGCTTTTGTTCTGTTAAAAGTGCATGCCCACAGAATAGTAAACAGAGGGAAAAATCATTGGGCAGAAACTTAATTTCTAAGCTGCGGAAATATCCAGAATTGTTTTTGTTGTTTGTTGCCTAAGCCGAGAGGAGAGCCTAGAGAGCAAGGGGTTTAAAAACTGTTGTACCCCAGAGCTGTCTTATTAGAGTACGTCCCTAAAAACGGATGTCAGAAAGCGAAGATGACACTGCCAGTGAGTGATCCACATAGTGGTGTAAATCCCATTTTAATCATTCCGAGCTGAGTTGTGTTGTAAGGACACCATAACTTACATTGGTTCATATACTCTGGAAATGAGGAAAAAAAACAACTGTAGAATTTGTTTGCTTTAATAACTAAGCGTGGGATGTTCCAATGTTTTGAATGTCCAACTGGTAGCTCCACTGACTAAAGCGGGAGCCTGAGTTTCTAACTGAAGTAGTTAAATACCCGAAGTTAACCTTTTTGAATGCCTTACAGAAACCAAAGAGCCTTTCTTTCTGGTTATTTATTCAGAATGCAGTTTTGTGGTTAGGACCCGAGTCTCGTCAGGTTAGAATAGCTTAAAACGGCAAGACTAAGCCATTAGTATTTTCTGCTTCCTACCACTTGCATATCCTTACTTCCTGATGTTTTTCTAAATGTTACGTGATAAATTTTGGTCTTACAAATTTATTAGCCTTAATTAGATACGTGATACCAGACAATTTACTTGCTGCTAGATGTCATGCATTCCTTTCCGAACAAAACAGAAACTTTAATCGACTCCTTCCCAACTGCCTTTGCTGTCCCTTGGGGTCTTGTTAAGCTTGTTCAAGGTTTCTGGCTTCTAGATCACAATGATTATGAAGTAAGTATGTAACAGTTTAGCGAGACATACATTGCAGTACAAAGCGATGATCTAGAAAGCAATTTTAATAAATCGGTGCTTAGCTAGTAACAGGTGATAAAACATCAGAAGCTTTTTTGTAATACTGCCACGACATCTTCAGCAATAAATTATGCTTTGAAATGTTTGTTTCAATGACTTTGACAGGCAGCTGGTGAAAAGGAAGACAAAGTCCACTTTAATAATGCTTGATATTTGACTTTTCAAAGCCATCCGTTTAGGCTGTTTTCAGCAGACCAGTTGAGCACTTTCTCCAAAACAGTGGTTTAGGTACTTTAAATATTAAAGCTAAGATCATAGCAGCCGGAGTTGAGACAGAAGACTGCAAAAGTGACTTTTCAACCTAATCCATGTTCTTTCTGATGCTGAAGGTTGTTCTTTGCCTGTCACAGCGTTGATGGAATCGGTTTGTCTGGGAGAAGAACTTATTATTTAGTAGTGTATTTATAAAAAGCCATGTTTGTATACAGAGATATGATGAACCTAGAAAAGTGTGACCTACTCCTTTTAAAACACTCACTTTGTTCTGTATGGCTAACTGAATGCTCTAATGCTTTTTCCTGCAAATACTTGTTATCTACATGTCCCGTATCAGGTATTTCATTGGTTAGTCACCTAAGTTTATTTAACACCCGTTCACCCTTCCTTAAGAAACTTTTGAATATTTTTGTTGCCTGCGTGTGTGTATGTATGTATCTTAGTAAACGTGATCTCTGACTTCTACAGAATTCGCTGGCCCTGCTCTTTCATCCAGCTACAATCAAAACTGTGTCATGGCAACATATGAGAATTCTTCAGTCCCTCATGTGCCAAGGAGAGCACAGGCGAGCCCTCAGATACGTACAGATGATGAAGCCCTCAATGTCAAGCAGTAGTGAAGCGCGGCTTTTCCTCACTGTGCTGTTGTCCAATAGGTAAAGAAATATATCCCCCCGTTTTGGCGCTCAAATATTGTGACAGGTAGAGAACAAACAATACAAATCACGGTGCCCTAAATTTCCTTTAAACTTTGAATACCACAACTTTGGGGCATCTTTTTGGCTATACTATTAATATTCCTTTACGTCTCAAAAAAATTAATTGCAGGTGCATGGTGGAGGCTTGGGGTCTGTTGAAGCAACATACCACTAATTTAAACCTAGAAGAGCTGTTAAAACACATGTTTGAAGTCTGTCAGGAGGTGGGACTAATGGAAGACTTACTGAACCTACCTTTCACAGGCCCTGAACGAGTAAGTGTGGACAAGAAAATAAAAATCTTCATCGTCTCTTTGAACAGAGAAGAGGCAGATTCATAATCGATTTTTGAAATGTGTTATTTCTCACAGGAGTGTTTGGAGAAGTTTTTACAGACCACTGCTGGTGTTCAGAATCGCGAACTTCTTTTAGTCCAGCATCTGCAGCGTACCAACTATATCCCAGCACTACAGTTGAATCAGACAATGAAGGTTAATCGCATGGTAAGCGTTAAGTGTGCAAGGTTCTCTTAGGTGTTACTAACCGTTTTTGATAGTACTCAACAATGCTTGGGGTTTTATACTGTTCTTTGAAATACTAGGAATAAGCTTCTACACCTTAAGTTACAGCCGAACCTAAAAATTGAACAAAATATTCCACTACTCCAAAGCGTGTGCTGATGGGTCGCACTTGCTGCTGTTCTGTGCGGTGGATGCATTTTACTGTATCTGCAGAGGACGTTTATTCACTCATTAGAAATAGCACAGGCAGTTTCATGCAACGAACCTCTTGTAATTCGTCAGCGTTCTGCTTTACGCTTTTCATTCATCAGAATGATCGTGATCCTCGCTTGAGAGAGAGAGCGCTTGCCAGAAATTCTGTATTAGACCAATATGGCAAGATCCTTCCTAGAGAAAGGAAGCCGGATGTAGAGAGAGCCAAGACTTACCATTTGCCTTCATCGGTCTTAAGAGAAGGTAATTTTTCGGGGGGGAAATACAATGGACAGCTAACCATCGCTTTGATTACATGAGGCTGAGAGTTTTTCCCTCTCGCTTTACAGTCGTAAGACCAAAGCCATTATCAACAGTAACAAAACAAGCTAATGCAGGAAATGTGCACCCAAGAGCAACTTTCATCAGTAATGTATTGTCCAAAATTGGAGAAGGATGGGGAGCAAACAAGCAGAAAACCAGTTTCTCACAGCATGATAGGTAAGCAGCCTTTTAACAAAGTTTAGTCTTGAGCTACATGTTTGGAGAGAGAGAGAAAAATCCATTTGAATTGCGTTAGCGTTTTGGAGGGACGGTGCGCCTCAATAGAGCTTTGTCTGGCTTTTTTGCGCATACAATATGTAGCATTTAAGAATCAATACATCGTAAGTAATATTTGGAGAGTGAGTTTTTCTGCCATGATAATAGAGCGGAAAAGAGGCTAGTAGTTGTCAGATGATTTTCCTGCAGGTGGTATGGTCAAATAAACTTGGATTCTGGTATGTTTGGACTTCAGGGGAATGAAAGTCATTTACATTTTCCTTTTAATTCTAGTCCTGGAGTGACAGAACCACCAGTCATAACACATCCTCTCCCTGATGCAGAGTCGCGCAATGCATCTGTTGGGGCACGAGTTAGAAAATTTTTAAGAAAATGTTCCAGGTATAGTAGATCTACAGAATGAATATTTCAAAAAGGTGTTGCTTCTCATATATATATATTTGTGTATGTGTGTGGGTGTGTACACTTCCCGTGCTTGCAAAGCGTTCTGTTTGCATTTAGTTTTGTGTCTCTTAAAGAAAAGGCCAACTTAGGGACACAACTAAGAGGAGAATTTGAAGTGGTCCCAGCATTGAAATGTGGATGCATTTTCTTCTGACACGAGAATGACATCACTTGTGCAACTTAACATTGGATTACTCTTGCCTCAGAGGCAGTGATTTAGGAAATTAAGTATGAAATGTAACGAAATAATTGAAAAGAAGAAAATACCTCTGACTTGTTGGTGGGCCTGAGACATCACCCCAACAGCGAGGGTTCACCTGTATTTCTTGTTCATGGAATGTTTTTGAAACGTACCATCTCAGATTTCTTGAACGCAGCATGATTCTTTCCATTGATTTATTTCTTTTTGTATTTTAAATTGTGTACCATAACAGATTGCTGGGTTTGCTGGCTCGTCCTGTTCCTTCACGCTCTGCAGCACGGGGTGGTAGCTCACATTTGCCATGCAGAGCTTCTACTTCATTCATGCCATCCAGCCCACTGAAACCAAATACGCATGGTTCCGTCTCACAAAAGAAGTTTTCAGGAGCATCAGAGCTGAATTTACTAGAGGCTCCTCTTGTGGTTAAGGTTCGTACTGTAAAAAAACGGTAACAACCAACCAATCAAAAAGCCTGTAAACTCTGTTTAAAATGAAACCACCAGAAAAGTCTTTAGAAACAAACACTGATTGGTCTCGAGGAATGGAAAAAGGTTTTTGGTGTCCCAGACTTCAGATGAAGTTAAATAGGCTGTCAGTTAGTTAGCTCATCTCAGCTTTGGGAACAGAAATCTCAGAAATGGAGCATGTGATTGCATACACTGAATACTCTGGTCTCTGTCCCTTAACCGCATAAACTTTTCTCTGTAGGAGAGAGTACATTGTATGTTTCTAACTTTACATTCAGTGGTGATGTGAAAGGAAACGCAGTATTTCACTGTCCTCAGTTTTGTCTCACTCAGTTGGAAGTTAGTCTGTTTGGTAATTAATAATGCATTAACAGACGTTTTTTAACTCCAGGTCATTGAAGATAGTGCGGGTAAGGCACAAACCTCAGAAGCAGCACCTGAAGCATCACCATCTAGTGGACTACATCCGTCAGGCAATCTTCAATACAGCTATAATACCACAGAGCAACAGTTTCCATGGGATTTGCCTGCTAACCAAGATGGTGAATGTGATGCAGCTGAGGGAGATGGAGAGCAGAGTAATTTTCCTTTAGTCTTGGAAGGAGAAGGTGGTGAAGCAGAGATGGGAGACCCTACACTGTTAAATGCTTCTAAACCGTCTGGCACAACAACAGGGGAAAAACCTGTGAACAGTTTAGGAAATACTGAAAACCAAGAACATGTGACAAATTCAGTGTCCCCTGTAACTAGTGATCAGGAATCTCAAAATATTGCAGAGTCACTCCCATATGTGCCTGAACCCCTTAAGGTAGCTTTTGAGAACTTACTGTATGTAATCAAAAGCACAAGAATTAAAGAATTGACATCTGGAGTTGTAGAACAATCTATTCATGAAACCACAGGCAGAAAGGAAACTAGATCCCAGAAGGCAAAAGCTCCCTTACCAACTGTGCCAGAAGAAGTGGAAGATGAAACCAGCACACATCAAGTAGAGCATGCCGTCACTCCTAGAAGACGCGCAAGGGGACAACTGACTAGCAGTCAAAGTATTCCATCGGCAGGCCATCAGCAACTACTGAAGACAGCCAAACCCGTTTTGTTAGGGCTGTCTCCTAGGAGAAGTACCAGGCAAACAAAAGAAGCGTCTGAGACTTCCAGCCTTCAAACAGAAGAAAATGCTCAAGATGATGAGCGCATACCTGTGATTCCTGTTACTCCTAGGAGAGGTAGGATGCCTAAACGGGCCAATTCAGAAAAAGTAGAAAGCAACCATTCTGATGGGCAAACATCGCCCGTCAGTACGCAGTCCATAGCTGTTACTCCAAGAACAGGATTAAAGAGAGCAAAGGAAGCCGCATCTGAGCTCATGGAAGTGGCTAATGAGGAAACTTCTCTTGCTGGAGGTAGCATTATTGCTTCTGCTGCTTCCAAAATGTCTAGAGGAGGAAAACGTTCAGCAGGAGATCAGGGAACTGGCCAGAATGACACTGATCATGAGACAAAAATGGCAGTCAGTCCCAGCAGAAGTGCAAGAAAACGGGAAATCATTCTTTTACAGTTTACTGAAAATATTGTCAAGGATCAAGAGGTGCAGCCTAGTGACCATCTCCTTTTTCCTGTGCCAACTAAGAGAGGCGGAAGAATAAAGAGGAGTTCATTGGAAGCTTCAGAAAATTCTGACCTTGATCTGTCTAAACCATCGCTGCCTCAAAGAGAATTTCAACTTCCTGTCACTCCTAGAAAAAGTGCTCTGAAGAGGGCACACAATCTCTTGGCAGGCACAGAATCTGTCTTTACTCAGGAAGACATACGTTCAGGAGGGAGAGCGGAAATCTGTGATACTCCTAAGAGAAGAACAATAAGTGTTCCACATGCTAAACCAGAAAAAACGGCTACTCATGAGCAAACACCCGCCCGGACGGCTGGGGAATCAAGCACACCCAGGAGTACAGGAGGGAGAGGGCGGTGCGGCAGGAAGAGACGCTCAGTATTGGAGGAGAGCACAGGGGAGGAGGCCTTCCCCCAGGGACCTGGTGGCAATCCTTTGCTGCCTATATCCACCAGGATGTGCCGAAATACTTAGAATTTTAGCAGATCGTATGGCAAGAATATGCCCAGTGTGCAAACAAGGCCGCAGATAGCGAAGTAGTTTAATTCCCCCGTCAGAAGTTCCTTTTGTTAGGAATTGTTCCATTGTTAGGCAATGCTTGTAACCTATTAGCCTAGGCCAAACAGAAAATACTACGAAAAAAATAGAATTTCAAATAATAAGCTAGCATTTGTTTCTTATTTGGTTTGTACTTTTGTCTTCTGTGCAAAACTTCCGGTTTTCCATTCCAGAAATGCTTTTTTCACCAAAGGAGTCGAGGTAATGAGTCTCTTTGATACGCTTGGCGAGAACTGTACCATGGTTCCTTTTGAATTAAAGCTGTTCCTAAAAGAAAACGCATTTTCCAGTGCACTGTGCTATGCGGCTGAGCGGTATGTGAGGTAGAGGGAAGAAGGCATGTGATGGTTACTGATGCGTCCCTTCGTTCAGGTCACTTACTCCTTGGCTCTGTTATCACCTGGCATGGTTCAAGAGCAGGCTTATCCCACAGCAGTCATTGGTGTGGTGTGCGTTGCTGCTGAACTTGGTTTAAATCCAGACTAAACCATGAATTATTAGTGAATGACTGATCGCTTGTCTTGCGATACTACAATTGTAATTTTAACACACAGAGAGAGAAGAATGCAGGGAGCAGGTGCGTGATTTCTAGGAACACCACCAGCACAAGCATATGTGACCCTAGGAATCGAGGGCCCAGGAAAACCTTTACTTTTGATCTAGCCTATTGGTCTCATAGCGGCTTCCTAAAGGGCGAGAATGGTATGCTCATCTCAGCAGGACCCAACAGTTTACGCCGGCCAGGTAAGATTTTATTCCAAGAACCAACTAAAAGCAGTTTTAGCTAACACACACTTGTAGACTGGTCGGTTCGTTTATCTCCCATTACTAACACGCATGTAAGCGTAATGCAAACGACTGGCACTTGTCAGTTTACTGGTTTGCAGCATTATGTAGGTTTTGTCTACATTTCTGTCATCCTGGAACTCAGTACCACTTTCAAGTGTGTTTGCAAATCCTGATTCCTGATTTAAACTATTAGTGGGAGCACCCCTAGCAGACAGCAGTGCTCGTGTATGCATTTGCTCGCTCATCTATGAAGAGGATGCACTTGATCGTTTTTTTAGAGAGAGGTCTTTTGCGATCTTGGTCAAGGAGTGCTGGGGAAAGCCTGGCGGGGTTATAACGCTACTCTGCTGGCATATGGTCAGACCAGCTCAGGGAAGAGCTATTCGATGCTCAGATACGGTGCAAACAGAGGCCTGGTGCCCGTTGTGTGCAAAGAACTCTCCAAAGCCACCCGGAGTCGGGAAAAGAACAAGCAGTACCAGGTGGGATTAGCACAAAGTGTCATTTATTTCCAAGATCTTTCCAGGTTGCACTTTAAAAGACTCGGGTCATTTCAAATGAGCAAAAATAGAAACTGTGACCGTATGGAGCAACTTACAGTACAAGCCATAGTGGAGCCTATGAAATAGTGTTGACTAAAAAGTTGATGTAGTACAGGTAGATTTCCAGATAAAACCTAAAACGATGATTTGTCACCGGTGCAATTAACTGATCCCTAACGTGAGAACCAAAAATGTTAGTTTCTAGTAAATCTTCCTTTTTTTTAACAACTGTTCAAACAGTGATCTTCCTTTACCTGCCATAAAGTGAGCTGAACTTTAATCTCTGTTATGCTTCCTAACTTCACCCTTGCACAGGGTATTCATGAGAAAGTCCTTCCAGCACCTCGGTAAAGAAAAGTAATGCTTTCTTCTGTTCGCCTTTATAGGGTACAGAAGCTTTATAGTGCCATACCTCTCCTATACAGTAGGAGCGACCTTTTTAGCCTTGCAGGACAGCTGTTGGAGCTGCTGGATGCTCCCACTCCATCAGCACCCTTCTGCGCTTGTAGTCGGGTGGATTCTAGCACTGCTGTAAGCAGAAAGCTTCACTCCCCCCGTGCACTAGTGCCTTCTGCCTACAAAAACACCACCCTGATTACTGAAGGCTGCTTGTGACTTACTCCTGTGGTACTGTCGCAAATGAGTGGTTTAGGCCGCTTAAAGAATCACCGTCAAGGGTATTGGCAAAAGCGATTTTACCAGAAGTTTATAGAACGCGACTTAACAGAATTCGATGGCAAGGTCCACTCTGCTACTTACTAAAACATACAAAGGAAAACCAAATAAAAATTGAATCGGAACGATTTAGGCAGAGAGACTGGAGAAACAAAAGGGTAAAGAGGACTCTGCCATTGAGTCACGAGGTCCAGAATGGATCCCTCTCGCTTTCTAAACTCCTTCTCAGGGAGGAGTCTAGGTGCGGCTGAATCCAGACTTACTCTCAGACGTGGTCAATGGTCCATGTCTAAAGGAAAGGGTGTAAGGAATAAAGAAATCCTCCTGTTGAGTCACGAGGTTCAGGGAAGTCCGGCTAGGTCCACTCCTAGTCCCAGACTTGGTCAACGCTTTATATCTAAAGGATTATAGGTATTTAGCAGCAATCTAAGGTTCCTTCACAATTTAAGGTGGATCACAAGATTTTAGCAGCACTTAACCATTGATTAGTTTAACATTTGCAGAGTGCGTTAATAGAATTTACTACAATCACAACAGAGACTTCATTACAGATTCAAAATGGTAATATTTACACTATACTTGTGATCGGGGACTCAAATGGATTCACACACGCACGCACACAGGCACAAAGACATATGCGCATCTCTGTATATATACACACACACATATATATGTATGTAGAAAGGTATACCTGTTAAAAATTCCCCTTGAGTTCCGTGGAAGTACTCAGTTCAAATGCCTCTGCATTTCTCAAAGGGCCAGTGTCGAGCCTCGAGGAGGAGAGGGTTTTAGCCCAGGTCTTGCCGCCAGCTCAGCGCGGTCCTCTGAGAGGCGTCCCACTCAGCGCGCCTTCTGAGAGGCGTCCCACTCAGAGGGAGATGCTGGTCGCAGCCCGCTGCGGTCCAGGAGAGCTCAAAGGGTCTCCCTTGGGACCCGCTGTTTATAGGGTTGCAAGATGATTGGCTTTCGTCATTAGTAAAATGATGGCATTTCGGTAACCGTGGTGTCGTTCCACTTGGGTTACGATCCTGATAAGGAGTGCTCCAGGGCTGTCAGGGAATGACGGATCATCCCATTTTTTTGCTCTCATTACCCGCCTCGGTCAGGTAAGAGGAGTGCCTGGAACAGTCAGTGCTGTTCCCTGCCTTAACCATGCAAGAGTTCCTGGCACGGTCCAGGGACGCTTAAGCGCCCAACTCGTTACACAAAGGCCAGGGCCTAGCTGGAATTTCTGAGATGGCAGAGCGGTGCAGGGGAGAGGGGGAAGGAATGCACCACCACAGTTACTTCCCTTAAGAAAGAGCGCTTTGTTTTCCCCAAGCAGCCTCCCCAGCTCTGTGCCAGCAGAAAAGATGCGGGGATGCCATTTGTGAACATGCTTCTGTTTTCCTTTGACATCACCCACTGTGCGCCCCTGTGATAAACACAACAGTGAAAACTCGTTCCTGCCCATCTCGCTCGCCGTATCAACGTGGAAATGCAAAACCCTATTTGAGGTCAGCTTACTCCTATTATAGACAGTTCTTGGTGCTTGCACAGAGGAAAAAATCATGTCCTGGGTCTTTTTCTTTACTTTTAATTCTTAACCGTAGTCTTACCATGACAGAAGAGGTTTCTTTTGGAAGTTAGTGGATTTATTATTGCGGAGCTTAACGTTTGATGGCAGTGCCTGTCAAGGAGCGAAGGGATGTGACAACACCATGGCTGGCTACGCAGGCTGCCAGAGACGGGGCCGTGCCTTTAACACCCCCATCTAGCACTATGGCAGCTCACCAAAAGCCTCCTCTCCGGCTTGTTGCAGGTTAAGCTCACGAGTGACACCAGAGGCATGCTGTCACTCCGTAGGTTCGCACGCACAGCCACGTTTGCAGAGCCCCAGAAGATCAGCACAGCCTCAAGCCCAGCTGTCGTCTGTGCCCAGACCCTGGGCTCCCCCCTCACCTCTGCCTGAGACACCGAGTCTTTCCAGAGATGGGTTTTCCTCCTACTCGCTGGCTAGCCCACCCTGAGGTCTGCTAGTGCATTGGGTTGGCGTGGCAAGGTTTTGGAGGCGGGGAGGGGGCTACAGGGGTGGCTTCTGTGAGAAGCTGCTAGAAGCTTCCCCTGTGTCCGACAGAGCCAACGCAGCCGGCTGCAAGACAGACCCGCCGCCGGCCAAGGCCAAGGCCGAGCCAGTCAGCGACGGTGGTAGCGCCTCTGGGATAACAGATCGAAGAAGGGGGAAAACAACTGCACAACGGCAGCCGGAGAAGAGAGGAGCGAGAGTATGTGAGAGAAACAGCTCTGCAGACACCAAGGTCAGTGAAGAAGGAGGGGAGGAGGTGCTGCAGGTGCTGAGCAGAGGTTCCCCGGCAGCCCGTGATGAAGACCACGGTGAGGCAGGCTGTCCCCCTGCAGCCCACGGAGGTCCACGGTGGAGCAGATATCTACATGCAGCCTGTGGAGGACCCCATGGCGGAGCAGGGGGATGCCCGAACCACGAGGCGTAACTAACTTTGTTAACTGTTTTAAATACCTGTCATGATTTTAACCCGGTGTGCATGTTAGGAGGAGAAATCCCCTTGCACCCGGGGCCGCAATAAACATGCCTGCTTTACAACTCTGTGTGAGTTGTGAAGTTTGTTTCCGCGTGTCAAATGCCAGGACAGACTGGGCCCTGTCCCAGTCCGAACTGGATGCCCTGGCCCCTTCCCAGTACAGACTGGGATCATTCCCAGTCCAAACTGCATCCCCTGGCCCACTCCCAGAATAGACTGGGATCATTCCCAGTCCAAACTGGATCCGATGGCCTCCCCCCAGGATGGACGGGGATCATTCTCAGTCCAAACTGGATCCCCTGGCCCCCTCCCAGGACAGACTGGGATCATTCCCAGTCTAAACTGGATCCCCTGGCCCCCTCCCAGTACAGACTGGGATCATTCCCAGTCCAAACTGGATCCCCTAGTCCCCTCCCAGGACAGACTGGGGTCATTCCCAGTCCAAATTGGATCCCCTGGCCCCCTCCCAGGACAGACTGGGATCATTTCCACTCCAAACTGGATCACCCGGCCCTTTCACAGGACAGACTGGGATCATTCCAAGTCCAAATGGGATCCCCTGGTCCCCTCCCAGGACAGACTGGGAGCATCCCCAGTCCAAACTGGATCCCCTGGCCCTCTCCCAGTACAGACTGGGAACATTCCCAGTCCAAACTGGATCCCCTGGCCCCCACCCAGGACAGACTGGGATCATTCCCAGTCCAAACTGGATCGCTTGGCCCCAACCCTGGAGAGACTGGGCCCCCCACCAGTCCAAACTGGATCCCCTGGCCCCCTCCCAGGACAGACTGGGATCATTCCCAGTCCAAACTGGATCCCCTGGCCCCCTCCCAGGACAGACTGGGATCGTTCCCAGTCCAAGCTGGATCCCCTGGTCCCATCTCAGGACAGACTGGGATCATTCCCACTTAAAACTGGATCCCCTGGCCCCCTCCCAGGACAGACTGGGCCCTGTCCAATTCCAAACTGGATCCCCTGGCCCCCTCCCAGGACAGACTGGGCCCTATCCCAATCCAAACTGGATGTCCTGCCCCCCTCCCAGGACAGACTGGGATCATTCCCAGTCCAAGCTGGATCCCCTGGTCTCATCTCAGGACAGACTGGGATCTTTCCAAGTTAAAACTGGATCCACTGGCCATCTCCCAGGACAGACTGGGCCGTCTCCCAGTCCAAACTGGATCCCCTGCCCCCCTCCCAGGACAGACTGGGATCATTCCCAGTGCAAGCTGGATCCCCTGGTCCCATCACAGGACAGACTGGGATCATTCCCACTTAAAACTGGATCCCCTGGCTCCCTCCCAGGACAGACTGGGCCCTGTCCCAGTCAAAACTGGATCCCCTGGCCCCCTCCCAGGACAGACTGGGCCCTGTCCCAGTCCAAACTGCATCCCCTGGCCCCCTCCCAGTCCAGACCAGGATCATTCCCAGTCCAAAGTGGATACACTGGCTTCCTCCCAGTATGGACTGGAATCATTCCCAGTCCAAAATGGATCCCGTGGCCAAGGGAGGAAGCATTGCAGGCAGACAAAGACAGGCAGGCTGACTCCTTCCATCAGCATCCTGCCACCTCTGAGCACTGTTTTTCGCATTACTTGGTTGGAGAGGCCAGGTTAGGGCATAGCTCTGAGCCAGCTGGTGTTTCTGCACCAGGCCAGAGGTGCAAGATCTCTTTGGGCATAGCTGTTTTCTCATCTTCCATTTGCAGCTTAGATTTAGTTTAACACTTTGTCCTGTCCTCAAACAGTATGGTTATAGAAAACTAAAGAGGAAATGCTCTGTGGTGCCTGGCTCCCCATGCTTGTGAAATAATCTGTTCCTTTGGAGGGACTGAGAAATTACTTCACATGAACCTTATTTAGGGTAAAAATTAGGTTGGCCTAGGGCAGATTTCCATGCTACCCAAGTGACACAGGAGCTTAATGTCACTGAGGTAGGCTTTGCAACGTACACTGGTGCCTTTAATATGTGATTTATTAGTATAAATTAGTGTTGATTTTTGGGATGGCAGAGGTAAACGGGCGCCCACGAAGGGTGGCAAAGTGCTGCTCTTCAAGTTTTGAGAGGCAGCAGAGCAACACGTGAACATCACCACAAGTAGAAGTAGGGTGACATAACCCCCGAGAGCACTGATGTCCAATACTTTGTCCCTTGTCTTGCCCTTGAACAGGCGAGTGTCTGGAGTAGGGAGCTCTGCCAGCGAGAGGTCCTCCTCACAGCTTCGGCGACACCCTGGCAGGGTTCTGAACTGGGTTTTGTACCCCTTGCAGGGGTTGTGCAGGGCATTGGGAGAGGGGTGCGTGCTGCTCGGTGAGGAGCACGTGGGGATTTATACAGCAGAATCAGCATTTTGTACAAATGGAACTTTTTGTCTCGTCCTTGGTGGAGCATGAGTCAGCGAAATACCTGAGTCCTGTAGCTCAGCTAGAAATGCGTGAGTAGCGCGGTCAGGAGGTGCACAGCACCTTGAAAACCCCTTAGCGAAGAGGCAGGCTCTGGGAAATGGTTCTGTAAAGCCACCTGCGTTGGGCTTGCAGTTGCTTGCATGCAGAATATCTGTGGTTTAGCTGTGGAAGGCTTATGAGTGTTCCCTTTGAACAACCTCTGCCTCTCTGCTGCTCCATGATCCACTGGGATTGTGGACAACCCAGTGAATCGGGATGCAGGTACAAACCCCTCTGTCAAGGTTGGCGAGTCTTCCTGGTGTGGAGCTGGTTTCTATAATTCTCTTGCTTGGAATCTGTTCTTCCCCAGGGTAAGTCTGACTTCAGTGAAGTCACTCATGCTTCAAGGGAGTAAAATTGCGGCTAAGCCCTAAATAAAAAGACCATGTGAGTTGTTAGTGGCTGAAGGCCAAAGGACCCTAGGAACAGCAAGAATGGAGGCCGCCTGCCAAACTCCTCAACCACAGACGGCTAAAGAACTCCGTACGTTTTTAGGGAAGACAGGATGGTGGCATCCATGGATCTATAACTACGGACTCTTGGTAAGACCACTCTATAAACTGTTGAAATGTAATCCAAAAGACCTCACCTGGAATGGGGAAGCAGTAAGAGCATTCCAGCAACTGAAAAGGAAATTAATGGAAGCGCCAGCTTTGGGGTTACCAGATATTACTAAGACATTCTGGTTGTTCTCCCATGAGAAACAGGGAATAGCCCTGGGAATCCTAGCCCAAACCTTGGGACCATATAGAAGAGCAGTGGCGTATTTCTCCAGACAACTTGATGAAGTAAGGAAAGGTTGGCCTAGCTGCTTCAGGGCGGTAGCAGCATTGGTGCTAAATATTCAGGAAGCACGTAAATTTACATTGGGCCAAAAGATTACAGTGCTGATATCTCATACTGTATCCATAGTATTAGAGGTGAAAGGGGGACATTGGCTTTCACCACAGAGATTCCTTAAATATCAGGCTGTTGTGGTGGAACAGGATGATGTGGAAATAATTGTTACTAACATTGTCAATTCTGCAACTTTCCTCGGTGGAACCATGGGAGAACCGGTATCACATGACTGCCTGGAAACGATTGAAGCGGTCTATTCCAGCCGACCAGACCTAAAGGAGGAGCCACTGGAAGACGCTGAGGATTCCTGGTACACAGATGGAAGTAGCTTTGTTCGACAAGGTGTCCGCAGAGCAGGGTATGCAATAACCACTGTGAATCAGGTAATAGAATCCACAGCCCTTGCCCCAAATACCTCGGCACAAAAAGCAGAAATAATCGCTTTAACCCGAACGTTGGAGCTAGCCAAAGACAAAAAGATTAATATCTGGACGGACTCCAAATATGCTTTTGGGGTAGTCCATGCCCATGGAGCCATATGGAAAGAAAGGGGACTCCTGTCCACCCAGGGGAAACATATAAAACACGCTGAAGAAATTCTTAGGCTCCTGGAAGCAGTGCAGCAACCCGAAAAAGTGGCTATCATGCACTGCAAGGCTCATCAGAAAGGAGATACCGCTCAAGAGTTGGGCAATGCTATGGTGGTCGAGAAGCCAAAAGAGCAGCTGAGAAAGGTGAATTAGAGGTGCAGTCATTGGTCCCAGATGGTAAAATACAAATTGATTGTGAACCCAGGTATTCCAAAGAAGATCAGAAATTAGTTGAAGACTTAGGTGGAGAAATAGAGAAAGGCAAGTGGGCAAAGGCTCCGCAGGGCAAAATAATAATCCCATTTGTGTTATTGTGGGCCATAGTTATAGCAGAACACAGGAAATCCCACTGGGGAGCTGAGGCATTGTATAAACATTTGAGTCAGTGCATAGTTGCCTGGAACCTCTACACCACTGTTAAACAAGTGACAGAACAGTGTGAGATATGTTTGAAAAATAATCCTAAAGTAAGCCCTAAAGTCCAACCTGGACGAATAGGGAAAGGAAACTATCCAGGGCAGCAGTGGCAAATTGACTTCTCTGAACTTCCAAGAAAAGGGGGTTTTCGATATCTGCCGGTTCTAACAGACACCTTTTCAGGCTGGCCAGAAGCATTCCCTTGCCAAACTAATAAGGCTAGGGAGGTAACTAAAGCACTACTACAAGAAATAATACCGAGATTCGGAATTCCTGCAACAATCTCCTTGGATAGAGGATCACATTTCATTGCAAAAAATTGTTCAACAAGTTAGTAAACTCTTGGGAATAGATTGGCAGTTACATACCTCATATAGGCCACAAGCAAGTGGTCAAGTGGAAAAGATGAACCACTTAATTAAGTTACAGATTGTAAAATTGAGCAGGAGAAGGCCGGATTGTCTTGGCCACAATCATTATCTTTGGCACTCCTGAGGATTAGAACTAAGCCCAGAACTAGAGAGGAGTTGAGCCCTTTTGAAATACTGTATGGGAGGCCCTATATTGTACAGGTGGGAATATCAACTCAGATTGGAGATGAAATGTTATCTGATCATATTGTAAACCTGCATAAACAACTTCGGGAGATAGAGAAACTTGTCTTAGGAACCAGAGCCCGAGGTCTTGGTGGGCCGGTGCATAATATTAAGCCTGGTGATTATGTGTATGTGAAGTCCTTTACAGATTCACCTCTGAAACCGAAATGGGAAGGCCCCTTCCAGGTGCTGCTGACATCCCATACAATGATCAAGATTAAAGAGCAGACCTCGTGGGTGCATCACACCAGAGTGAAGAAAGGCCCTAAGCCACAATGGGAATCAACACCTATGGGACCATTGAAGCTTCGCATTCAAAAGCGATGATATGGATTCTTATGACTCTGCTGAACTGTAACCACTGTTGGGAGTGGCCTTGGACAGACGCTTATTTTGGGTGTATGGGAAGCTCAGGAAAGGATTTAAACGGGTTGAATTTGGGAACTGTGGTAATATATAATAATGACATGACACTGCGACCAGCTAAATGGGAAAGAATAGATTCGGTCTGTACCTGGATGTTTGAGAAAGGAAAGGAGGTCCAGATAGGTTGTAGACTCCTTAATGTAAGTAACCCGCCTCCTCTCTCCTCTCTCCTCTCTCCAGGCGCAACGGTCACCCCTGCCTGGTTTTTCCCAGCGAAGCCCCAGCTGGTGCTGGTTGCGTGCTGCAGCCCCGGGGCCGAGGCTCAAGGAGCCGGGCATTTCTGCTGGTGTTGCACACTGCTGGGCCCCACCGCTGGCTGCCGGCTGCCCTGGGCAGTTCCCACCGTTGTCTCCATCTCTCCTTTCTGCCAGCACCAGGGCACCACAGAATGTCTCGTCCGCTCCGGACAGGCATCCTGACCCATGTCTGCAGCTCGTACATGGTGTCCACGTCACACAGCTGATTTGGGGGAGGCAGATCTCTCTTGGGGCAGCCTGGGAATGGGGGAGAAGCAGCGTGTAATTCAGGCACTTTTTCAGGGGTGAAAGAGGGATGCTGGTGATGTCCTGGTGGCTCCGTCTCACTCCCACTTCCCAGCTGTGATGTCTGAGATCCAGGGCCAGCTGGCAGGTGGCTCCTGAAGGCCCTGGCAGAGTTCTCCAGGGAGTTTGTGTTCCATTTTCTGATCTCTTAGAGCTACAATGTGCTAGGGTTATGGGGCAACAGGGTGATGGTGTGCCAGTGTTTAGGTGAGTTAGGATTAAAGCGTGTTATTGTTATGGACAGAATCTGAGTGTGTTGGCCCTGGGTTCCTGGGGTTATGTTATTTTTAGTCCTGGTCATTTGTCCTGCCTTGAGGAAGAGCCATGGGAAGACACCAGGCACAGGGAAGGACAAGGGTTTATCCAAGGGTACGTGGCTCTTTGGTTTTTGCTCTTGAGTAAGAAACCTGCAAAGAGGCTGCTGTCGTTAAGTTTAGCGACATTTCGTAAAGTTGTGGACTGAGTGTCGTGTGACTTGAAACATTGCTGAACAAATGGTGGAGGTTTGTCTGGGTGTTGTGGATGCTTCAGGTTTGAACGTCTGCTCGTGGTGGTGACTTCATGCAGTCCTTTGCTGCTGTCTCAAGGCACCACATGTGCTTAGGGTGAGGTTCATCATCCATGATAGTGGATGTGAATCCATATTTCAGGTAGATTTCTTATGTAGGAGAGCTGTGAGGCTGGGAGGAAAGACTGTGAGTAGGAGGGATTGTGCTTAGTTGCATATCAAAGGAAGAGAAAATAAATAACTAAGTAAGGGTCAGTGTAACTGTTGAGAGTTTTGGCTGTTTCCATGTTGACCTGAACTTTTACCAAAATGGATTTGCTTGCACTTCTCTTGTAGTTCCTGCGTGGGTACAGGAAAGAAGGCAGCAGATGTTCACGCTAGCTAAAACCACTTTCTGTTGCCAGCCATAAAGGTGCCTCTCGGCTGGGAGCCCGAAAAGGACCCCGTGTTACAATTCTTGATTCCTTGTATGCAATCTTAGGGCTGCTCACCTATTCATTTTTACAGTCTACAAAACCTATTGGCTTTGGCCATGGGGTCGCCTGTTACCGTTCAATTTGAGAATTTGTTCACACAACCCTCCCCCCCACCCCCATGTAAGCACGCTTAATGCATATTTATTAGCTGAGTTTGCATTATTTTGTTGCAACTTTGCCGCTTTGAGCTGGTTTGCCTCTGGCGCAACTGCTGCCTGACAAGTTTTCTTTCTATCTCACAGGCGCTCCATGGTGATAACACCATTTGTAGTTTTCGATGGGAGGACCAAAGCTCTTGTGTCGCAGCTTGGCTTGGTCCGGGAAGGCAAACTGAAAAGCACATGGCAGGCACAGACAGTTGTGTCCAGGTCTGTGAGCCGTGCAAATGCCAGCAGCAAGCTCTGGGAACACTTTGCCCATAGGCCAAAGGGTTCCGCTGCTACCCCACGTGTCGCCAGCCTGAGCAATGTTTCACACCAGCAGGGCAGTGGAAGGTAGAGTTGCCTCCTCTCTGACAGGAGGCTGGCATGCTTTGGAGCAGGCATGCGCCGGTGGGCGTATGGTTTTAGCCCAGCCGGGAAGTTCCAGTCAACCCGTCAGGGAGGTTTTCTTCCCAGTTCTTGCAATTCCAGGTCTTCAGACAACCCAGCAAAGAAGATTTCCAAGGAAACGTGAGCAAGGAAAGTGCAGGGTTGGGCTCTGATGGCTCTCTGTGTGGATTGTGTCTGTCCTCAGCCAGGCACGCAGGAGCTTTCAGATGAGGAATGGGACTATTGCAGGCTGAAGTGAGCAGTCAGGATCCTAGCCCCTCTGAGACATCTTTGAAACCCTCCCAGCATGGTCTGGCATCATAGATGAGTAACTCTAGCAAGGCTGGCTCCAGGGCCATCTGGATCAAGAGACAAGCAGCGAGAATGCTACAAAACTAGAGCTGCTTGGCAGCATTTGACTAGGATTAGTAATGGGTAGTGTAGGTGCTAGTAATTAGTCAAGTCGTCTTGTACCTGAGCAATCGAAGGGTCTCAGAACCCTGTGTAAGGCCACATTCGGGGTGCACCAATTGGGCTGGGCCACGGCATGAGCATGAAAACATATTTGCCCCTGTAATTCTATACTGTGCCTCCTTGCCTCTCGCCTCGGTCGGCATGGGCCATTTGGGAATTTTTCGTGCCACCGGCTCAGGGCTCACCTGTGGGCAGGGGGTTTTGCCAGATGAGGTCCAGGCAGTGCCGGAGAAGGCTGTAGAGGGGGTGAAGAGAGCCAGCTCCGGGATCTCTGTGTGTTAGCCCCGGCCAGCGATGCCCGCTCGGCGGATAGGTGCCAGCTGAGTTTTCCACGCTCAGCCAGTCCCTGCCTGGCCCCCCGGGGCAGCTGCAGCTCCTTCCGAGTGCCGGATCCAGCTCGCCGGCAGTGGTGCTGGTGCTGGGGCAGTGATGGGGATGCCAGAACCAGGGTGGTGATGCTAGTAGTTCAGGGTGGGGGCTGTCCTTCTCCTCCTTGCAATGAGCTGGGGTCCTTTATTCATGCTGACTGAGCCAGTCAGTCATATGCAGTGTACAGTGTCAACTAGATATATCTTAAGAAAGTTCATACAGTTTCATACTCTAAAGACTAATTGGTACAATAGTTAGGGAATGAGATTTCCCTAACAGTCCTTCCTTTTCTTTTGACCATCAGCGTCACACTATATTATTCATTATTTCAGTCGTAAGTCGAGTTCATAAGGTAATACAACTCTGTAAGCACACATACCTAATTACAAAGCAAAACAAGAGAGTCAGTACAACCACCCAAATCCTTTTAGTTCACAGTCCTAAACCGAAGTCTGGGAGCCAAGAGGTTAACCACCCAAAGAGATTTAGGGGAGATCCCTGCCTTACTTCATGTAATATTTTAAAATGAGTCTGTATCTTGTTTCTATCAGTTTCATCTTGCCGGTCTTGATTTATATAAAACCCTCAGCAGCTGTTATTCAATAATGCACATACTCTGTCCTCGACTTCTCAAAGGTTGTCTAGGGCTAATCGATTCTATATTACCATTTGTGATAATAATTTGATCTCTTCTGTAGGGCTGTAATAGCATCTGCACTCTCATTAATGGCTTTGTCTAATTCTCTTGACATATTTACCACAGCTCTTTGCAACCCCTTAACTGTGGGTAAAGGCTGTTACAGACAGGTGGAACTTAGTGCCACATTCTATCAGAGGGCTGTAACACTTTTTCCCATAGCTATCAGTAGCTAGGAGCTAGAGAGGCAGAAGACACAGTGGCTCTAACCTGTGTGGATGGTCTTAATGCACTTAGAATACATTCTTCAGCTCAGGTTGAGGGTAAATCCTCACCTATCCAATATTGCCTTGGTAGTTGTGCAAATAGGGTAGTATAATCTTCAAATAAATCTGAATCATGTAAATTGTTCTTGTAAAAGGGTTAGCATGTGCTGGATTTGGTTGTTTAGGTAAACCAGTAAGGTTCGGACCCCGAGTAGATGACTCAGAGCAATCAGAATCCTATAGGCCCGTAGTGGCAACCAAAGCTGTATCATTATCTTTAGATTGATTGTTGCTTCCTGCATAATACCAAGTGACTCTATCTGCGACTGTGCACGTTGTCTCGGAGTCTGCAGGGCCTGATAAACTCCATCCAGGAGCAAATGTACAGTGTGATGGCTTATTAGAATAAGTTTTGTATAAGGGCTTCTGGAGCATCTCCCTTCCACGCTCAGTGGATGTGGTACATTGTAAGGTTTTGGAAGAATTCATGGACGAATACCGATTGCCTTTAGGCGTAGGAACAGATCTGTGGAATATTCCAGGCATAAGACTCCCCTTTTCGTCTGTACTGTCCTAAGACCTGAGTTGTGCATTTTCATCCGTTGTATTAATTTTAAGGCTCTGCTGGTATCTCCCGTTCCCAGCCCCTACAGAGTGAGTAAGCTTGTCAATAGGTTTGCTCTCCAAGCACAGGCAGGGGTCTCCTTGCAGACGAGCAGCAAACCCTTCCTAGAGGACAGCACTGAAATCAAAAGGGTGGTGCTCACCACAGACCCTGCACTTGTCAGCTGGGAACCCCTCCGCAGAACGCTGAGGCAGGGGCACCCGAGTCGCCATAGCGAGTGATCGGCCTGGGAGTGTTGCGTGCGAGAGGGAGAGCGGAGGCCGATCCGGGGCCACGGGGGCCTCTCCCCATCATCCACCCTCCTGCCTGTGCAGCGAGGAGGAGCCGGGCGGGTGCTGCCACCACGACCCAGCTCTATCGCTGAGGGCCATGGGCCGGAGCTGTTGAGGGGGCGGGGGCCGGGGCCTCGCAGCGCTGCCATGATGGAGCCCTGAGGCCTCCTCCAGCCGAGTCTGCCTGAGGCTGCTGGGCCTGGCCATGGCAGAGCGGCACGGCCTCTGAGTGCCGCCAGCCCGCTCGAGCTCAGCCTGTGCTGCTTGCCCTGGCCCCTTCCCTGGGACCTTCCCAAAGCCGCTGCAGGCCCTATCCCGTCGTGGAGGCCATGACACCGTCTGCCACGGTAGATGCTGTCGCGGAGCAGACACCGCCTGGCCCCGACCATGTCGTGCATCCACTACAAGCTGAGCTATGATACGATCCCCTTCGAGAGCCTCCACATCTCCCTGTGCGACCTCAAGCGCCAGATCACGGGCCACAAGAAGCTAAAGGCGGCCAACTGCAACCTGCAGATCACCAACGCCCAGAGCAAAGAAGGTGCGCAGGGGCGGCGGGTACAGGGCCTCAGTTACCGCCCGGCTGGTGGCGGCGCAGACTGCCCCGTGGCAGCCGTCACCTGTGGGAGCCATGCTCTGCTCTTTGTGGCTCGTCCCCACATAGCGTGAGACAGCCTGGGGCCCATCCCACCAGCGTGCAGGGGGACCGGGAGGGCAAGCGGCGCCCGGGATTAAGTGCGGTAGGAAGCGATAATGCGATTCGACCATGATCGGTAGCTGTGAGTTGTGTTGGGGGCCTCACAGAGCTGTTCTTTCATGTTCTTTTCATGTTCGTTCGTTCTTTCTTTCTTTCTTTAACCTCCTTTGACATTTCCCTCACTGCTTCTTGGTTTTGTGGTCTCTTGTTCTTTTCTTCTCATCATGATCCCCAACCAGATTATCCCACCTACTCAGACTAAGGACAACCACAAGCTGTTCTCCAAGCATAGCCTTGCTGGGATCCTCTGGGACCATGCAGGCAGGCCGTGGTGGCCAGCGCCAAGCAGAGACACACACTGCCAAAGGACTGTGGTGGTGGCCATGAGCTGACACTAAGGCAGAGCTGCGGGCCATTGGGTCAGCAGAGAAGACCTCCAGCAGCTCCAGAGACCCCCAAGAGACTCTGTGAGCAGCAGAGAGTCCTGTCCTGACTGCAGGGAGCTGCTCTGGCTGCAGAAGGGCTGCTGGCAGAGCTGGGGTGGGGCAGGGCAGTGCGCACCCTGCACTTCCCACTCCCGGTATGGCTCCCCAGAGGCATCTGAGCGACCGGGGTGGCATCCCTGGCTGGCTGGGGGTTGAAGATAATTTTGCCGTCCCGACAGTGTGGGAGCTTCCTGGAGCACTGCGGCTCCGGTTTGCCTTCCTGTCCCTGCACCAGTCCAGCCCCACTGCCCCATACACAGCCCCACAGCCCAACTCTGCAGGCACCACATGGTGCAGGGTGCATTCAGGGGTGGGGAAACATCCCTCGGTATGCTCTGCACAACAGAAGAAATGAAGAAATAAGCAGGGTTCCTAAGCTTTCTTTCATGGTTCTTGCCAGTTGATCTCTCTTTTTTTTCTTTTTTAGGGCAAACACCGATAAAAGAAATAGTCTGTAGAAACAATGTTTTTCAGAGAAGTATACAGTGGGAGTTAAATCTTCACTAAAATATCCAGATACGTATTAAAGGAAGAGGTCCTCTTTCTCTAAGTTCTGGAACTAGGTATAGAAGGAAACAATTGGGCTTTGTAGGTTTCTTCCCAAAGCCTTTACCTCTGTGCTAACAAGGTAGCTCTGGAGCAGGCAATAATTTCCTTCTGCTGTGACAGCCTCTGGGTGCTTGATGGAAACTCAAGACTGGCACTGGCGACAAAGTTGCCGCGCTAAAGATGCTGCTGTCCTTCAAAATGGCATCTCTGCGGAGGTGACAGGAGGGACTGGACTCCAGCACAGACAAGGTTTGTCAGAACGGCTGCTGCTGGAACAAGCAGGGTGCCAGGGCATCTCTGGCACCCGGGCGCTCCCGGCACGTTGCCTCCTTCTCTCCCTGCCAAAGCAGTGGCCGCTGCGTGCTGGCAGAGCACGGCCAGAGCAGCCCGGCTGCCGCAAGGGCTGGGAGCCCAGCCCCAGCAGCCCAGAGGAGGTGCAGAAGGGCGCGCTGGCACAGCTCTTCCCTCTCCACAAGGAAACTTCTCCCCTGGCTCGTGGGCAAGGCTGTGCAAGCCAGGAGCATGCTGGAGGTGGCCACTTCGGAACACTGGCACGAATGATGGCTCAGCAGCTTGGCCAAGCATGGGCGCCTTTTCATGCCCTGGCATGTCTCAGCAGGGGAAGGTTGGGCTACAGCTTCCCTCCTCCTCCCCTCTGGGAGGTTTTGTGGTCCAGCAGCGCTGCTGGGGCTTTGGTGCAAGGACACCCTGGGTCAGCGTGTGCTGTGCTGCCATAGGCTACTGGAAAGTGGGGGCGCCGGGCAGCTCTCCAGGCAATCCCGATTTCTCCAGGCTCTGCCATTTCCCCTTTGCCCTCTGCCTCCCTAAAGGAAAGACTTGCACAGGGGGTGAACAGGCATGGCTTCTTTTGGGGGAAAGCCCAAAGAAAAAGGGGTAAACTACTTGTAAAACAAGACCGGGGCCAGGGTGTGCGGAGGGATGAGCTGGCCTGCAGGCATCAGTAGAGGCCAGGAATGACGCTGTCTGCTCAGCCTGCTCAGGGTGTTCCCTGTGTGAAGGACACCACGGGACTGGGCTGGTTGATGCAGCTTTATTCACATGCAGCCATTTTCCCCAGGAGGCCTTCACCTCTCCCTGTCTCTGCCGAGCCCGCAGCACAGTGTTCGTAGGGACCATCCTGATGTTGGCTGCTTCCTTGGAGTTCCCAGGATCAGCAAGGTCTGAGCTGCCAGGGAACGGACTGAGGGTTCAGGGTCGTTCACCAAGTGCCGGAAAGCTGCGACAGAAAGAAGCAGAGCAGTGGTGAAACCCCGCCGTCTGCAGAGACCCTCCCATGCCAGCCCCATCCATCTCTTTCCTTGGCCAGGAGGAGCAGGTGGGACCAACGGATCAGCTGGAACCTGGTGCTCAGGAATGCCCCAAATGCCCCTGACACCTTCCTCTGCCCCTGAAGCGTTTCCCTGGAGCAGGACAAGGCATGGCAGCAGCCCGCCCAGGCTCTGTCCCCTGCCCCACCAGCCCCAGCCAGCACAGCACCGCCCCTACTCACCGTTGCACATATCGTGCAGCTTCTCCTCATTTCGGTCCCTCAGGTGCCGCACACCAAACCCTAGGCACAGAGCACCCGTCAGACCTCCCACTCCCCAACATGCTCCCGGCAGCACAGCCCCCGGCCCTGCCAGCTCGGCTGCACACCCTCGTCCCCCTCAGCAGGGCTGACCCCAGGGAAGGACAGTACCCGAGGGCGGTGGGACCGAGCAAGGCTGCCACCAAGCCCACCTGCATGGGCAGGCTGCGAGAGGGAGGCACACAGCACCTGGCTGCCCAGGCGCTGCACGGGGCAGCCGGGGCTCTGGCAGCCACAGGGCTGCTCCTTGCTTCCAGTGCAGTGGCAGGGACTGGGGCCAGGCTGCCAGAAGAGGGACCCCGGGGGGCTGTGGCTCACCAATGAACCTGATGGCCTCCTCTCTCAAGGTGGCCTGAGCATCCTTCAGGTATGGCAGGCTCTGATGCAGGTATTCTTCCATCCTCCTCCTGTCCTGCAGCAGCTGGAGAGAGCAAAAGGTCACGGGGCTAGCACAGACCAATCCCAGTCATCCAGACCAGCCCCTCTTCCCATCACCCCCCTTCCTCCCCAGGTCATTCCTTTCTTCCAGCCAGGAGCTCTGTGGGGCTGAGGTTCAGAGAGAGCCCCAGGCAAAGGCGGCCCAGAGGTACCGAGACCTCTCAGTCCTGCTGCCAGGGCCCAGATGGGCCAGGGTCTCCTTCAGCACCCAGGGGCAGAGGGGAGAGGGGCCTGGAGAAGAAGCCCTGGGGGCTCTGTGCTTGAGGGAAGGGAAGAAGGATGCAGCTCCAGGCTGTAGCTTCCGGTCTGGAGCAGGGCCGGCGAGGAAGAGCTGCACAGTCCACAGCCCGGGCACATGGCGCATCCCTTGTCCAGACTGGGCCCTGGGGCTTGGGGGTTGTCCTCACCAAGGTCTCTCCAATCCTCCATGTCTGCTTTGTCTGGGCCAGTTGCTTGAGCTTCTTCCTCTTCAGGAGGTCTGCAGAGGTGAGGAGGGCTTCGCCAGAGGCCTGCAAAGCAGCAGAAGCTGTGAGATGGCACCACAGCTCGGAGAAGGAGACCTGTCATCCCCCTCCTCTTGGCAAGACTGTGAGCTGTTCCCAGCTTGTTATGGGAAGAGGCAGCTGGGGACAGACTCTGAGCTGGGTTTAATGCCCAAGGCAGCCATCACCTCAGGTATTGCACTCTGCCAGCCAGCAGAATAGACATCCGCAAGAGCTGCTGAGCTGCTGCTAGGGCTGGGGGCAGAGTGAAGGGTAAAGGAGGTGTGGGCCCATGGCTGTAGGCGGTGAGAGGAGTCGTCCCAAAGACACCAGGGCAGGAGGGAGCCAGCAACACCTCCCATGGGGATCCCCCAGCAGGACCCTTGGCTCCCCAGCCAGGGCTGCCCCAGCTCTTTTACACTGAGGCTCCGGGTGGGTTGATCCTGGGATGCATGACCAGTATTTCTCCAACTGCATCTCCCTTCCACCACTCTCCCCACCCCAGGCTGGGGAACAAGCTGCCTCTCCACTCCTTGAACCGCTCTGCACAGATCAAGTTCACTGGCCTGACGCAGGTGCTCTCTTGAGCAGGACTGAAGTCCTGCTTAGGACTTAGGACTGAAGTCCTCTTAGGGAGCTGCCTGAAACATCTGGGGGTCTTTTGGGCACAGCCCCTGGGGGACAGGGATTGGGGCTCATCAAAGCCCTGGCCTCTAACAACTGCAGGGACAGCTGGGAAGCCTGTAGGGACTTGCGTGTTGGGTGGCCATGGGCTGCTGCCCAGCCCTGCGGGACCAAGTAGGGCAGGTCTGGGAAAAGTCCGTGCTCGTGCTGGGTCTGCAGGGACCCTTCCTCTGGGTGGCGCTGGAGGAGGGCTGAATGGGGGGAGCAGGGCTGGGAGGGGACCCCAGCCCCCTAGCCACCTCTGCAGCAGGAGGCTCGGGAGGAGGAGGAAGGCAGTGGTGGGACCGGTGCAGGGAGGGAGGGGAGCTCTGCCCTGTCCTCAGCGACTTGGGCAGTGGGACCCCAAGGTTACACACATTCCCAGAGTCCGACTGCCAGCAGCCCTCGCCCCTGATGCCCAGGCCACCACCACGGCATCAGCACACCCTTCCTTCCCCACGTCACTGTTCAGCTTTGAAATCTGTACCTTGGCCACACTCTCGGTCTGGTCATTCATACGGAAGAAGAGCGGGACCAGGCCCCTCCGGATTTTCTTCTTCAGCCGTCTCTTGTCACTCCCCACCACAGTGTCCATCACGTCTCTGAAGAGGCAGATGGAGAGCTCTCGCAGCTGGCTGGACTCCTGGTAGGAAGGAAGAGAGAGGAACTGCAGCAACAGCCTCTCCCTGCCCACGGTGATCAAGGGCATTAGCGTGGCTGATGTGAGGGGAGATGCCCCAGGGTCGGATTCAGCACAGAGGAGCCATGGGCCACATCTGCAGCTGCGGCTGAATGGCCCCGGGCAACGGCCCTGGGCAACGGCCCCTGTCAAAGGCCACACAAGAGGTTTCCATCAGGTGGTGCTGTGCCTCTGAGTGCTCTCCCAGCCCTCCAGCATTCACTGCCAGCTATGTCAGTGCAGCGCTCTCCGGGGACGGGCCGAGGAGGAGACCAGGCTGGCCCTCGGCAGTGCCTCCAGGGCACACCCCACCGGCTCAGCCTCAGCCCCCCTGCCACAGCGCCTGGGGAGAACGTCTGGTCCTGCCTGACAGTGCAGCCGGGGGAGCCCTCGGGGCTCTGAGAGCAGCTCTTGGGCTGCAGGTGCTTTGCCCAGGGGCCAGGCTGGGCCCCAGCACAGTGGGCTCAGGTCACCCAGGGGCATCAACCTGCCAAGGAGAAGCCTTGCTGGGCTGCAGAGCCCAGAAGCCATCCCATGAGAGCCCAGGGCTGTGAGGAGGGAAGCAGCCCTGCCCAAGTGCTGCCTGCAGGGCTGGGCTAATGGGCAGCTGTCCTTGCAGAGTGCCCATCTGCGGGGCTCAGGCTCCCACAGCAGCCTTACATCATCAATGAGTGGCAGGAGCTTCTCCGCCAGCTGCACAGTGATGTGGCTGGCCTTCTTCCAGTCCATATGACGCATCAGGTTTCTGAAGACAAGCACGGCCTTCATCTTGATGTCTGTGGCAGGGTGATTCAGGGTCTGCAGGATGTCTTCCAGCAGGATATGCATTTCTCTTGCCTGTATGAAGCACAGAATTTCTTTTATGGTGAAGCGGTTGACGACCACGCTGGCAAAAATGCTCTGGTCACTGAGCACCAGCCTCCCGTCCGGCTTCCTGGCAGGTGGCACAGGAATTGCTGCAGCAGCCTCCTGTCTGGCGGTGGCCACATGCGCACTGATGGGGACGAGGGAGAGCGAGGGTAAGGCAGGCAGGGCAGGGCAGGGCAGGGCAGGACAGCAAAGGCTCTGTGTCCCCTGCTCAGCCACCCCCTTTTCTGACACCCACCTCCTTACTCTCAGCCAGGCCCAAGCCACCACCTTACCCACTGCCCCAGCCCCAGGCTGCCAGTGTGGCTTCACTTGACCACGCCTTGCTCACCATCTCAGGTTCTTCCGACAGGGTGACAAAGCCTCTGAGTATCAGCCCTTGCATTATGTGGCATGGATAAATCAGATATGACTGGAGGAGGAGCAGGTCACTCAAATCCTTTTTAAGGTCATCGCAAGCCAGCAGCTGAAACAAAGATGGCAATGAGAGACTGGCAGAGCCTTCAGGGCTCCCTGCACTGTGTGGCTCCTGGTTCCCACTGCCAGCTCAGGGCATGAGGGCCTCACACAGCCTGTCCTGGGGGCAGCCCTGCCTGTGGTGGTCATGAGTGCTACCCCAGCAGAAATGGGTCGAGGCCAGAGGTACTGACAATGGACCCGCTCTGTCCCAGCTCTGGTGACGGTCATCCCGGCCTGCAGCCACGTGTGCAGAAGGGCAGGGTTCAGAAGCATCTCACAGAGGCGCTGCTTGCCACCAGGCCTACCTCAACGTAGAAATTCATGGCAAAAGTTATCGGGAATGTCTCCCGATGGTGAAGAATCCCTTGCAGGAGCTGGAAGATGCAGGATCGCTGATCAACTGGGCTCTTCCTCATCTCTCTGGCAGGGGAAAGAAAAGCACCACTGGGACTGACGAGGGCAGGCAAAGCCTTGCTGGGATTGCACTGCCCAGCCTAGTCATGATACCCCAGGCCAGGACATGTGTTTGCACTCAGCCGCAGCTTCTACGCAACTCACTCACAGCATCCTGGTCTTTCCCCAAGCAAGGAGCGCCCCTTTCCCCTCTGATCGCTCCGTCACGAGCACTGCAGCTGCAGCCTTGTGCCTTAGCGCACTGGGGACCCGCTCTCAGCCACGAGGGATGGGGTTGCGGAGGCACTGCTGGAGGAAGGGGGCTCTCACCTGGCCAGCAAACTGACTCCGCTGTGGTGGGTCTCAGCATCAAGAAGCATGTCCCAGCCGCCCTCGTTCTGGATGTTGAGGACATGCTCTTCATAGCCAGCAGCACAGAGCAGAACTTTAATGGCCTCCAGTGCAAACCTGCATGCAGAGCAAAGTCCGGTCACACACGGAGCACGTGCCCTGGCCAAGGGCCTATGGAAATGGCAGGGGAAGGGGGATGGAGCACCTCAAAGGGATGGGTTGATTGGCCTGATGCTGTCCACAGTATTTCCAGGAAAGCTTCACGTTGTGTGGTATGAACGCTTTAGCGTATGAAATCTGGTAGACCAGGCCAACGAGCAGCTTGGGGAAGGCTGCTCTTAGCTTCTCCTGGCAGATGAGCTTGCACAGGACCTTGGTTGCCTGCGGAATACACACAGAGACAGCTCTTGCTGCAAACACACTGCTGTTGCACTGCCAAAGCCCTTGGGTTGCACGTGGGGTGTGGCTCAGGCACTGCCCCAGGCCACAGAGACACCCGATGATGGAGACTGCAACCCAGCTGCCAAGCCAAGGCCAAGGCCCAGCAACCCTGGGGGCTCAGCTCCCGCTTCTGACGTGGGCACTACAAGCCCCCCGGGGCCAGTATGGCGTGCCTTTCGCACTCTGCGGACCCTCCTGGGTTTCTAGTCTCAGGCCTTGCAGGCCACACAAACTCTGCTGTAGCCAAGCCCCTGCCCCAGCCCCAGCCCTTGCCTGGACTCTGGCTTCTGCCCCAGCCCTGACCCCAGCACCTCGCTGCCCCTGCCCCAGTCTTCGCCCCTGCCCTTGTCTGGGAGCAGCCCCTGCCCTAACTCTTGCCCCCACCCTATGTTTCCAGTCTGCAGAGCAGGGCAGGGGGATGCAGGCACAGGGGGGCCTGGTGCTGGGCGGGTCCCTGCTGGCCCTAAGGGGCTGTGTCCCTAAGTCCTGGAGGAGGTGGCTGTTTGGGGGCAGACAGGAGGGGCTGTGTCTGTTTTCCTGGGGAGGCATCAACACCCCTGGAGGTGAGCAAGACCTGGTCTGGTCACTCACAGCTAAGGGAAGGCTGGACACGTCTTCTGTGCTGAAGCTGAAAAGCCCGTGTGGTAGCCTGTCCTCGATGACACTGAGCAGCTCCTTGAAGATGAGCTCCGAAGTGCTGGGCAGGGAGAGCATCACCTCCCACATGCCCAGGGCAGTGCTGCAAGCCAGAGTGCTCTGTTAGCAGGGCTGCCGCAGCCTCCGGCGCCATGCCCGGGCTGTGGAACAAGCCCCCAGGGCTGTCTAGGCTGGTACCTGTCACATGATGGACTGATCATCAACAGGCTCATGACCGTAACCTTGGGGTACTTCTTGGTCAGCAGGAGAAGCAGGGATTCCAGGCTGTGCCGGGCTGTCACCGTGCGGATGGACTCCATGTTTTTGTGGATGCACCCCACGATCTTTTGTGCCTGGAAGGGACACAGGTGAGGATGGTGCTGCCACTGGAGTGCAACCATCTCCTCAGCTGCCACTGAAACTGCTGCCCTTCCCATCCTGCTCTGCTGGCTTGAAATGGCTTCAGGTGCCATTTGCGTTTGGGAAAGAGGGAGGAAAAACGCCTGAAAGGTCTCATGGGTAGGGCAATCCAGCTACAGGCGGCTTACATCCGTCAGCCAGCAGGCAGGGTCACTCATGGCCATGTAGAGCATGCTGCAGGCCACCTGCTTGTCATAGATGCTGGAGTCTCTCGTGGCGTCAATGGCTGTGAGGACCACGTCTGTCCTCTCAGAAGGCTGGAGGTATTTTCCAAATGCCTACGGGAAGAAGCAAGGCAGGGAAGACATGGCACACCGAGTGCCCTGACTGTGCTGCTCAGCTGAGCTGTGCGGCGAGCAGCTCTGGTGAGAGATGCCCGGCCGTGCTGGCAGCATTGCCCGCAGGAAAGCTGGCAACAGGGGCTGCAGTCACTGCAGGGCGGAGGATGAGAACAGAGGACCCTCAGGGTGAGGGAGGCGGCCTGGACTCATGGGCACAGCATGCTGGCCCTACAGAGAACCAGGGCTCGCTGGTGGCCAGGAGGGCTGGAGCTGCTGCTGGGACACCGGAGTGCCACCCTCGGATAGTCCCTGCTCAGGGACAGCAGGAACCCTCTCTGACCAGCGAGAGCAAGGCCATGCCAGTCCCGCTCATTCTGGGTGCCTTTGCTCACTCAAGTCTCCTGCTGATGCCATGGACAAGAGTCCCAGCAAGGGAGGAGCTCATTACCATAGCAATGTCACTGGTGTCGCAGTGCAAAGAAAGCCAGGAGGCGCTCTCAGCTTCCCATTCCCTCTGGAGCTGTGGATGCTCTGGATTATCTTTTGGTGGCATCCTGCCTAAATAGGGGGGATGAAACAAAGAACAGTTGGTAGGACAGAGGATCTTTGCCAACCAGCTTACCAAATGGCAAAAAGAGCTTTAAGCTAGGAATGGCTGAGAAGGGAGGTTATGACCTACAGTCAAGGGAAGGGACAGGGTTGGAAAGCAAAGGGTGACGGGTGATGGGAACAAGAGGGAGCTCAGGAATGATGGGGAAGGATTCGATGCACCTGCCTCAAGTGTGTGTATACAAATGCTCACAGCCTGGGAAACTCTAAGGAACTCGAGTTCTGCATGTAGTCACACAATTAAAACACGGTGGGAATAACTGAGGCGTAGGAGATGGCTCGCACGGCCGGAGTGCTGCGGTGGATGGACGCAAGCTCTTCTGGGGGGATGAGGAAGATGAGGAGGGGGGATTGCCTCCTATGTGAAGGAGCAGCTCAGATATGCGGGACAATCAACAGTCTGGGAGAAAGCGTGTGGGTCACAAGCAGAGGATTTCCTTGCAATATGGCAGGACAGAAGCAGTTAAGGAGATTTCTGGAGGGCATCAGGGAGACCTTCTTTCTACAGGCACTGGAGGGACCAACCACTGTGTTGCACAGCTGAATCTGCTGTTTACTAATACAGAACAATTGTTTTGGGACATGGTAATCAATGGTAGCTGTGGCTGTAGTGACCAAGCAGGACTGAAACTCTAGTAGGAGCACCCGTTGCAGCAGGAAGTTTTTCAGTCCTCTGGTAACCAGGGCAGCTATGGAACCACTCCTTCAAGGGAGGTAACAGTCCTGGATGAGGTCTGTGAGGCAGCCGCATTTTGAAAGCAGCACGCATGTCTACAGCATGAGCATTGGCTATTGCTCACAAGGCAAGACCTAAGGGACCCCAGAGAGATGCGTGGCTTTCACCTTATCCGTGTCCTCTTACTTCTGCACACACTGCGCTGATGCTGGCTTGTGTGGGCCCTGCAGCTGATGCAGCACAGCTGCTCCCCTACTCTGGCTTTGGAAGGGTTTCTTGTTCCTTCCTCTAGCTGAGGAGAATGGATGAGGTGGCACAGTGCTTTGCTTGGCCTTGCTTTGGCCTCTCTGCCTGGAAGGACCCAACTTGTCATCGTTTCGCTTACTTTTCCGCTGCAGGGTGAACTTGTAGAGGTATCGAAGAGCATCTGCAGCCCTAAAGTGGATCATCTGGTTGTTGGGAGCACAGCACAGGATGAGACCTCCCACCAGCTTGCCCAGGTCCTGGATATGCTCATCTTGATCGAGGTCAGGGTTGTCAGAGACGCAGACCTGAAGGGAAGGAGGAAGCACTGGCAGCAGGGCTATGGTGGGGCAGCTGGGGCCAAACCCCTTAGCCCAAGAGCTGGTGTAGGGCTGGGTGCCGCTGCAGGCAGAGCTCTTGCAGGATCCGCCCCAGCCCCCGCACACTGCCAGCTCCCCTGCCCAGTGCAGGGGCACCTCTCAGCAGCCCCTGACCCACTGCAACAGCCGTGGCAAAATGAGAGCAGAACCTGAAGGGAAGGTGACACAGCAGCAGCAGGATGGGTTGGTAACAGCTGTCCCAAGCAGGAACAGCCTCCCCTGTAGCCCCATTGTCTCGGCTGCCTTTCCCTGCTCTCCAGCCCGCAGCCCGGGCTCCTCTGCCCCAGGCCCAGGCTCCCTTGCCAGCTCCTCTGGCTTCGGCCAGCAGATGAAGCCCACAGCTCTGGCTGGCTGTCTCCCTTCACTGCTGTCTCCATCCCAGGCTGCAGCTGAAGGATTTTGACCACTGTCCCTTTCAGCCCACGGGATGTTGGTGCTGACATGAGGACTGGGACCTGCTGCCCTCCCACCACCACCACTGCTCTTCTCTCCCACAGCCCACAGAGTGCCCCTGCCTCCTTCAGCTCCACTCCCCATCTCGGCCACATCAAGCCACCTGCCCTCTGCTCCTGCCCAGCCCTTCTGCTCCCCACGGCTCAGGCGGGCAGCGCCTGCAGGGCAGGAGCACATGTCCCGGGGCTGACGCCTGGGCATGTGGTGGGGAGGTGGCCGCAGGGAAGGGGACGTGCCGGACAGCCCTGCGGGCCCTGAGCCCCGGTGCTGCTGGGCAGCAGCCCAGGGCTGCCAGGCCAGGGTTCCCATCATGCTCCAGGACAGCTCTGCCTCGGGCAGGCTGGGCAGCAGAGCTGGCTCCTGGCCTAGAGAAGAGGGGCCAGAGAGAAGCCTATAGACACAGGGTTAAAGACATCCTACTCGAGACAGCGCCTTGCTGAGTCCCCTAGCCTGTGTCCAAGCTTCCCTCCAAGGGAACCCAGAACGACAGAGTGCCCTTTGCACACTGGGAAGGGGTGATGGGGTGACCGGAGGTTGTCTGGACCTGAGGCTCCTTACCCCGGCAGAGGAAGAGCTGACAAATGATGTGATTAGCCAGGCAATGATGTTCACAGCCTTCTCACGTTCGTCTGGTCTGCGGGACTCTATGAAGGGCAGCAAGACCTGCGAGAAGAAAAGCTGATATTCTGCCCTGGGCTCTGGCAGCTGTTCCAGGAGCGGCAGCTCTGCTAAGTGCCTGACAGGGGCCAGATCGTTTGCCAGGGCTTCCTGGGAACAGCTGCAAAGCCTGTCACTGGTTTCATGTCCCTAGAGTCCATGCCAGCCTCAGGGAAGAGTTCCCACACCAATCTGCCATGTCCAGGGAGGTAGCCAGAGCCCATTCCCACTGCAGCCTCTGCTCCTTTCTATGCTGTCCTCCATATGTGGCCTTCTGCACCCCTCAAGGTGCAGAGGACTTTGGGGCAGAAACCTCCCTGGGGTTTTGCATAGCAGAAGCTGTGATCTGCTCTAAAAATGCCAGACCTGCAAGAGATTCCGCTGCTCCAAGAGGCTGGAGGATGAAGGGGTGAAAACCAAATCCTTCAGCCGCTTGTCCAGAGCGCTCAGGTCCTGCAAGGAGAAGAGAAGGTTATGGGACTCCTTTATGGATCCCTCTTACCCACAGGACACTGGTGTCCTTTTTTTTTCCCAAAGCTTTGCCCACATGGCAGCCCTCCAGGAAGGGATCTTTGAGCATGGGAGGAGCTGGAGAGAGATGCAGGCACAGGAGAGATGGCAGTCTCTGTAGTTACCTCTCCTGAATCTTTGACAGGGTCCTTGACGTTCTCCTGGACGCCCTTCCCCTCGCTTGGTGGCAGATCCACATGGCTGCAGGAATCAGAGACTTGGGATCTAATAAAGCAAGGGGGGAAGGCGAGCTGAAGGTGCTGGCAGGAGAGGTTAAACAGCGGTACCCTGCATCCAGCCGCATGCCAGCTCCCGAGGACAAAACAAGCCCTGGGCTGGTGGACTGAAACAGGGGACTGACATCGTGTTTCCCCCATGCCGGTCAACCCCGGGATGTGCCCAGCAGCCGGCTCCCGTGCAGGAGCACGGCAAGGCAGCAAAACGCCCCTCACTTACCAGTCTGCAGCGGCTGGACCACGCACACCTCGCCAGGGCTCAGTGGAGGCCTGTCTTCATGTTCCTCTCCCGCCCAGGCCAGCCGGGCCTGGTTGGGGGGTCTCTGCTCAGTCCTGGGGAAGGAGAAGAGGCCGTGTGGGGTGGGCATGGGGGGAGGCCATGCTGCCAGGCCCCCATCTCTGCACTGCCTGCAGGGAGAGCCTGTGGGGCTAACGGGGCTGTGCGGGAGCAGGGAGCCGTGTGGGACAGGCTTTTCAAGGAGCAGCAAATCTCCTGGGGATGGAGGTTTGTGGGCAGCCTGGGAATATTCACAGTCCTACAGGGGGCTGGGCAGGGGCTCACACGACACAAATCACAAAGGGCTTTCATGTTCCTGCACGATGCCCCCCAAGGCACCCACCCAGCCCCAGCCCCTCGCTCTTACCCATGTTGGGGACTAGGTGACCTCAGGGAATTGCCTTGGTCCCGCGGGGATGCCAGGGGTGGCGGGGAAAGACGTGACATAGCTCAGGGCTCCTCGGCAGCCCTGTGCTTCTGCCCTATCCCGTTGCCCTCCTCCTGGACACTGAAGGGCCGGGGCCACACTGGCACTAGGCAGCACCCGTGTCACAGAGGAGGTCACAAAGGGCCCCGCTGTCACCTGCCACCCAGGCTGGGTGTGTCCAGGCAGGCGCTGGCACAGCCACGCTGTGGCACACCGGCTGCACATGAGCGTGGCATGCACAGGCACCCACGGTGCTGCATGCACAACCTCCTTGGCTTGAATGTCTAGGAAGAGGAGTCTTTGCATTTGGGAGGAGACAGCATAAGGGAGGGGACGCAGTCCCCACACTCCCATCACCGGTGCAGCAGCTCTTGATTCTGCAGCCTCAAGCTTTCCCTTCCTGACAGGGTCACTCATGTTCGCTCGCTGTCATCTTGCAGAACACCCTGTCACTTTACATTCTTGCCCCTTGCTGCAAGTAGAGGAGGAGCAAACATCCCAGCGCTAGCGGAGGCTGCAAAAACGGAACTGTAGATTTCTCTCAGTGCTTCTCCAGACCCTCCTTCTACATTTGAGACAGAAAAGCTGAGGCTTGGACTCTTCTGCATCTCTGCTTCCCACAGAGCTCTGGGTTTCATTTTCCAAATGGGGGGATGGGACAGAGCCACCCGCAGCAAGGTGTGGGGTGCCCAGGCACAGTGGGGCAAGAGACAGAGACACAAAGACACAAACGGTACAAGGTCCAAAGTCACAACAGGCAACACAGGCACAGGGTGCAGGGCTTATCCACCAGGTGGGGGTGCTGCCAGCCAGGGGGACCTGAGAAATGGGCAGAGGAACCGCTTGGGGGTCACCAAAGGGACGTGCCAAGTCCCACCCTGGGGAGGAACAACCCCGTGCTCCCGAGTGAGCCGGGGGCTGACCAGCTGGAAAGCAGCTTGGCAGGACAAGGTCTGGGAAAGACATGGACCTTTGCAGGAAACTGTGGAGGAATGGCTTAGTAACAAGGGACACGATCTGATTCCCATGAGCAATCCAGTCTTTGATGAGGGGGAAGGTGCAGAGGAAACCATTAACTGTCCTTGAAAGCCTGTTGTGATAAGAGACAGTGGAATGGTAAACAAGAAGAAGGAGCTACATTCGCGAAGAGGAGAGGTACCAATCTCACTGTACCAATCTCACTCGCCGCCTTGGCGCGTGAACAGAGGCTGTAAGCCAATTATACAACAGTTGCGGACGTGTGTTCTTGACATCTGTCTTTATATACTCTGTAAGCTTGAATAAAGGGGAGAACGACTATACTCATATTGAGATTCCATCGTTACTCCGGGCCCGTCTCCCACTCCAACATCTGGTAGCAGAGGATGGTTCAGCTCGACTGAGGTCTCCGTGACTGCGGTAAGCAGCTAGAGGAGGGGAGTGGGAAACCACGGCTGAGGGAGGTGCTGCTCGGGCACAAGAAGTGGGGCAGACACTGGTGTGTGAGGTCGCTCCTCACCCCTCAGGCGCAGCTATGGAAACAGAAGCTGCGGCCACCTTGCTTGCAGGAATCCTCTCTGAGAGAGGGACTGAAGCACCTGTAAAGTGGCTGGTCAAGTTAATTAGGTTGGGACAGCGATGGGGTCATTTTTCTGACACGCACACGCTGTTTTCTGTCTCGGAATGGCGGGACTTTGGAGGTTAAGAGGCGGCAGTGCCCACGTTTCTCCGACATCTGCTGTCTACGAGAGGACTGAGTTATGACCTGTCTACCTCGAAGGCGCTGGAAGGGATCCAGGGAGGCGGTCAAATTCTCCACTGCGCGGAGGTTCACCTCAGAGACTTTGAGGGAAATGCAGCAGAGCGACGTGCTGCTGCTGCGGCGTTCATGACTGCCAACCCTACAGGACTGTCTTGTGGTGCGCCGCCCGCGGCACCCGCCAGCCAAACCCGGCTGGACAGACGTGGCCTCCGGCAGCGCGGCGGTGCCGGTGCGGGTGCGGGTGCGGGTGCGGGGCCGCCGTGCCGGGCGCGCAGCGCGGCGGAGGCGGGAGGCCGCCATGGGCCCGGCCCTCCCCGCTGGTGCGCGGCCCCGCCGCCCAGGGAGGCACAATCAAACCCGCAGCACATCGATCTCGAGAGAGAAAAAAAAAATAAAAGAAAGGAAAAAAAAAAGAGAAAAAAAGAAAAAAAAAAAGAGCGGAAAAAAAAAAAGTCTGCCGCGGAAGCCCTTGCAGGACGCGGAAAAAGCGGCAGTGGGCGGTTCTAAGCCAAACCGGAGAAATAACAGGCGGAAGTGCCTCCTCCTCACCCTCCACCGGAGGAGGGCCCCGCGCACCCGCTGAGCTCATCGATGGGGACGCGCAGATGTCGCGCGGTCCCTCACAAAGACTTCGCACATGTTGGTGGCTCTGCTCCTGTTGTGCGTCCCACAGTAGCGCGAAAGGCTGTGTGAGGCTTTATTCGGGAAGGACAAACCCGCGCCAGCACGTGGCGCGCAGTGGGGAGCGGGGAGGGGGTGAACATCTCTCTGCCGCAGCCCGGGCCCGGCTGTGCCGCCGCCGCCGCCGCGCGTGCGCCCGTCCTGCGTGCGCCCGGCGACCCCGCCCCCCCCTCCCCCCGCCCCCCGGCCCCGCCGGGGGGGGGAGAACAGGTGGAGAGTGAAAGATGCATCACATAAAAAGCCAGGGTCTGAACACGAATAGATTTGTATTTCCTCAGAAGACGTTATTTCTTTGTCACACTTGGAATATGGCTCTGGATTCACCTAGCAGCTGACCAGCAGCATCCCTGTAGTCCTTAAGAAAGTCTTGCCGACCTAAAGGGACCTTGCCTTCCCAGTAAATGAAGTTTCCTTCCTGTAAAATATTGCAGGTCGTTGTTAGGTGAGTGATAGGTAAATAAAAAAAGTGATTGCCCTGTCTTACTACCAAAAAAAGTTTCTCCTCCACTGCAGGAGGTAAAGCAAAGGTAAAAATCGCCAAATTAACTTTACATTTGTGTATAACAAACTCAGAGCTATGTTAGCTCTATGAACTTCGACTAAAAGGATGAAAAGATTGCTCTGAATACACCCAAATAGGGATGAAGTCTGTCCTCCCTGAACTGTATAAAAGAGAGACCATTGGGTATAAGGATATGCTATCAAAAAAGCGCAGTTAAAATTAACTTGAAGACACAGAAACCACCCCCCCCCAAAACCTAGCATTTAAGTTATTTACTAAAGCAACAACAATAACGCTTTAATACAAACTAGCTATCATTTCTTTATGTACTGCCTGTACAATCATAGAATGGCTCAGCTTGGGCAGGAGCTCAGGAGGTCTCCAGCCCAACGTGCTACTCACAGCACAGTCAGCTCTGAGGTCAGACCTGCTTGCTCAGGTTGGACTGGGAATGATCCCAGTCTGTCCTGGAAAAGGGCCGGGGGATCCACTTTGGATTGGGAATGATCCCAGTCAGTCCTGGGAGGGGACCAGGGGATCCACTTTGGATTGGGAATGATCCCAGTCTGTCCTGGGAAAGGGCCGGGGGATCCAGTTTGGACTGGGAATGATACCAGTCTGTCCCGGGAGGGGGCCAGGGGATCCAGATTGGACGGGGTATGATCCCAGTCTGTCCTGGGAGGGGGCCAGGGGGTCCAGTTTGGACTGCGAATGATCCCAGTCTGTCCTGGAGGGGGCCAGGGCATCCAGTTTGGACTGGGAATGATCCCAGTCTGTCCTGGGAGAGGGCAAGGGAATCCAGTTTGGACTGGGAATGATCCCAGTCTATCCTGGGAGGGGGCCAGGGGATCCAGTTTGGACTGGGACAGGGACCAGTCTGTACTGGGAAGGGGCCAGGTGATCTATTTTGGACTGGGACAGGGCCCAGTCTGTCCTGGGAGGGGGCCAGGGGATCCCGTTTAGACTGGGAATGATCCCAGTCTGTCCTGGGAGGGGGCCAGGGGATCCACTTTGGACTGGGAATGATCCCAGTCTGTACTGGGAGGGGGCCAGGGGATCCATTTAGGACTGGGAATGATCCCATTCTGTCCTGGGAGGGGGCCAAGGGATCCAATTTGGACTGGGAATGATCCCAGTCTGTCCTGGGGGGGGTCTAGAGGATCCACTTTGGACTGGGAATGATTCCAGTCCATACTGGGGGTGGGGCAGGGGATCCAATTTGGACTGGTAATGATCCCAGTCTGTACTGGGAGGTGGCCAGGGGTTCCAGTTTGGACAGGGACAGGGCCAATCTGTCCGGGGAGGGGGTGAGGGGATTCAGTTTGGAGTGGGAATGATCCCAGCCTGTCCGGGGAGGGGGCCATGGGATCCAGTTTGGACTGGGACAGGGCCCAGTCTGTCCTGGGAGGGGGCAAGGGCATCCAGTTTGGACTGGGAATGATCCGTCTCTGTCCTCAGTGGGGGCCAGGGGATCCACTTTGGACTGGGACAGGGCCCATTCTGTCCTGGGAAGGGGCCAGGGGATCCAGTTGGACTGGGAATGATCCGTGTCTGTCCTGGGAGAGGGCCAGGGAATCCACTTTGGACTGGGAATGATCCCAGTCTGTCCTGGGAGAGGGCCAGGGGATCCAGTTTGGACTGGGAATGATCCCAATCTGTCCTGGGAGGGGGCCAGGGTATCCAGTTCGGACTAGAAATGATCCAAGTCCATACTGTGAGGAAGCCAGTGTATCCACTTCGGACTGGGAATGATCGCGGTCTGTCCTGGGAGGGGGCCAGGGGACGCAGTTTGGACTGGGAAACGGACGAGTGTGTCCTGGGAGGGGGACATGGGGTCCAGTTTGGACTGGGAATAATCCCAGTCTGTCCTGGGAGGGGGCCAGGGGATCCGATTTGGACTGGGAATGATCCCAGTCTGTCCTGGGAGGGGGCCAGGGGATCCAGTTTGGACTGGGGATGATAACGGTCTGTCCTGGGAGGGGGCCAGGGGATCCAGATTGGATGGGGAATGATCCCATTCTGTCCTGGGAGGGGGCCAGGGCATCCAATCTGGACTGGGAATGCTCCCAGTCTGTCCTGGGAGGGGGCCCGGGGATCGAGTTTGGACTGGGACAGGGCCCACTCTGTCCTGGGAGGGGGCCAGGGGATCCCGTTTAGACTGGGAGTGATCCCAGTCTGTCCTGGGAGGGGGCAAGGGGATCCAGTTTGGACTGTGAATGATCCCAGTCTTTCTTTGGAGGGGGCAAGGGGATCCGGGTTGGACTGGGAATGATCCCAGTCTGTCCTGGGAGAGGGCCAGGGAATCCAGTTTGCACTGGGAATGATCCAAGTCTGTCCTGTGAGGGGTCCAGGGGATCCAGTTTGGACTGTGAATGATCCCAGTCTTTCTTTGGAGGGGGCAAGGGGATCCGGGTTGGACTGGGAATCATCCCAGTCTGTCCTGGGAGAGGGCCAGGGAATCCAGTTTGCACTGGGAATGATCCCAGTCTGTCCTGTGAGGGGTCCAGGGGATCCAGTTTGGACTGGGAATATTCCCAGTCTGTTCCTGGAGGGGGCTAGGGGTTCCATTTTGGACTGGGTATGATCCCAGTCTGTCCTGGGAAAGGTCTGGGGGATCCAGTTTGGACTGGGAATGATCCCAGTCTGTCCTGGGAGTGGGCCAGGGGATCCAATTTGGACTGGGACATGGCCCATTGTGTCCTGAGTGGGGCCAGGGGATCCAGTTTGGACTGGGACAGGGCCCAGTCTGTCCTGGGAGGGGGCAAGGGGATCCCGTTTGGACTGGGAGAGGGCCCAGTCTGTCCTGGGAGGGGGCCAGGGGATCCAGTTTGGACTGGGAGAGGGCCCAGTCTGTCCTGGGAGGGGGCAAGGGTATCCAGTTAGGACTGGGAATGATCCCACTCTGTACTGGGAGGAGGCCACCGGATCCAGTTTGGACTGGGATTGATCCCAGTCAGTCCTGGGAGGGGGCCAGGGAATCCAGTTTGGACTGTGAATGATCCCAGTCTTTCCTTGGAGGGGGCCAGGGGCTCCGGGTTGGACTGGGAATGATCCCAGTCTGTCCTGGGAGGGGTCCAGGGGATCCATTTTGGACTGGGAATGATCCCAGTCCATACTGGGAGCAGGCCATCGGATCCAGTTTGGACTGGGAATGATCCCAGTCTGTTCTGGGAGGGGGCCAGGGCATCCATGACTGCTGTGGGAGAAGCCTGCTCTTGAACCATGCCAGGTGATAACAGAGCCAAGGAGTAAGTGACCTGAACGAAGGGACGCATCAGTAACCATCACATGCCTTCTTCCCTCTACCTCACATACCGCTCAGCCGCATAGCACAGTGCACTGGAAAATGCGTTTTCTTTTAGGAACAGCTTTAATTCAAAAGGAACCATGGTACAGTTCTCGCCAAGCGTATCAAACAGACTCAGTACCTCGACTACTTTGGTGAAAAAAGCATTTCTGGAATGGAAACCCGGAAGTTTTGCACAGAAGACAAAAGTACCAACCAAATAAGAAACAAATGCTAGCTTATTACTTGAAATTCTATTTTTTTCGTAGTATTTTCTGTTTGGCCTAGGCTAATAGGTTACAAGCATTGCCTAACAATGGAACAATTCCTAACAAAAGGAACTTCTGATGGGGGAATTAAACTGCTTATCTATCTGTGGCCTTGTTTGCACACTGGGCATATTCTTGCCATACGATCTGCTAAAATTCTAAGTATTTTGGCACGTCCTGGTGGATTTATGCCTTCAGGCAGCAAAGGATTGCCACCAGGTCCTTGGGGGAAGGCCTCCTCCCCTGTGCTCTCCTCCAATACTGCACGTCTCTTCCTGCCGCACCTCCCTGTCCCTCCTGTACTCCTGGGTGTGCTTGATTCCCCAGCCGTCTGGGCGGGTGTTTGCTCATGAGTAGCCGTTTTTTCTGGTTTAGCATGTGGAACAGTTATTGTTCTTCTCTTAGGAGCTTCTGAGGTTTGTGCCTTACCCGCACTATCTTCAATGACCTAGAGTTAAAAAACATCTGTTAATGCATTATTAATTACCAAACAGACTAACTTCCAACTGAGTGAGACAAAACTGAGGACAGCGAAATACTGCGTTTCCTTTCACATCACCACTGAATGTAAAGTTCGAAACATACAATGTACTCTCTCCTACAGAGGAAAGTTTATGCGGTTACGGGACAGAGAACAGAGTATTCAGTGTACGCAATCACATGCTCCATTTCTGAGATTTCTGTTCCCAAAGCCGAGACGAGCTAACTAACTGACAGCCTATTTAACTTCATCTGAAGTCTGGGACACCGAAAACCTTTTTCCATTCCTCGAGACCAATCAGTGTTTGTTTCTAAAGACTTTTCTGGTGGTTTCATTTTAAACAAAGTTTACAGGCTTTTTGTTTGGTTGGTTGTTACCGGTTTCTTACAGTACGAACCTTAACCACAAGAGGAGTCTCTAGTAAATTCAGCTCTGATGCTCCTGAAAACTTCTTTTGTAGGACGCAACCATGCGTATTTGGTTTCAGTGGGCTGGATGGCAGGAATGAAGTAGAAGCTCTGCATGGCGAATGTGAGCTACCACCCCGTGCTGCAGAGCGTGAAGGAACAGGACGAGCCAGCAAACCCAGCAATCTGTTAAGGTACACAATTTAAAATACGAAAAGAAATAAATCAATGGAAAGAATCATGCTGCGTTCAAGAAATCTGAGTTAGTACGTAACAAAAACATTCCATGAACAAGAAATACAGGTGAACCCTCCCTGTTGGGGTGATGTCTCAGGCCCACCAACAAGTCAGAGGCATTTTCTTCTTTTCAATTATTTTGTTGCATTTCATACTTAATTTCCTAAATCACTGCCTCTGAGGCAAGAGTAATCCAATATTAAGTTGCACAAGTGATGTCATTCTCGTGTCAGAAGAAAATGCATCCACATTTCAATGCTGGGACCACTTCAAATTCTCCACTTAGTTGTGTCCCTAAGTTGGCCTTTTCTTTAACAGACACAAAACTAAATGCAAACAGAACACTTTGCAAGCACGGGAAGTGTACACACCCACACACATACACAAATATATATATATGAGAAGCAACACCTTTTTGAAATATTCATTCTGTAGATCTACTATACCTGGAACATTTTCTTAAAAATTTTCTAACTGGTGCCCCAACAAATGCATTGCGCGACTCTGCATCAGGGAGAGGATGTGTTATGACTGGTGGTTCTGTCACTCCAGGACTAGAATTAAAAGGAAAATGTAAATGACTTTCATTCCCCTGAAGTCCAAACATACCAGAATCCAAGTTTATTTGACCATACCACCTGCAGGAAAATCATCTGACAACTACTAGCCTCTTCTCCGCTCTATTATCATGGCAGAAAAACTCACTCTCCAAATATTACTTATGATGTATTGATTCTTAAATGCTACATATTGTATGTGCAAAAAAGCCAGACAAAGCTCTATTCAGGCGCACCTTCCCTCCAAAACGCTAACGCAATTCAAATGGATTTTTCTCTCTCTCTCCAAACATGTAGCTCAAGACTAAACTTTGTTAGAAGGCTGCTTACCTATCATGCAGTGAGAAACTGGTTTTCTGCTTGTTTGCTCCCCATCCTTCTCCAATTTTGGACAATACATTACTGATGAAAGTTGCTCTTGGGTGCACGTTTCCTGCATTAGCTTGTTTTGTTACTGTTGATAATGGCTTTGGTCTTGCGACTGTAAAGCGAGAGGGAAAAACTCTCAGCCTTGTGTAATCAAAGCGATGGTTAGCTGTCCATTGTATTTCCCCCCCGAAAAATTACCTTCTCTTAAGACCGATGAAGGCAAATGGTAAGTCTTGGCTCTCTCTACATCCAGCTTCCTTTCTCTAGGAAGGATCTTGCCATATTGGTCTAATACAGAATTTCTGGCAAGCGCGCTCTCTCTCAAGCGAGGATCACGATCATTCTGATGAATGAAAAGCGTAAAGCAGAACGCTGACGTAATTACAAGAGGTTCGTTGCATGAAACTGCCTGTGCTATTTCTAATGAGTGAATAAACGTCCTCTGCAGATACAGTAAAATGCATCCACCGCACAGAACAGCAGCAAGTGCTACCCATCAGCACACACTTTGGAGTAGTGGAATATTTTGTTCGGCTGTAACTTAAGGTGTAGAAGCTTATTCCTAGTATTTCAAAGAACAGTATAAAACCCCAAGCATTGTTGAGTACTATCAAAAATGGTTAGTAACATCTAAGAGAACCTTGCACACTTAACGCTTACCATGCGATTAACCTTCATTGTCTGATTCAACTGTAGTGCTGGGATATAGTTGGTACGCTGCAGATGCTGGACTAAAAGAAGTTCGCGATTCTGAACACCAGCAGTGGTCTGTAAAAACTTCTCCAAACACTCCTGTGAGAAATAACACATTTCAAAAATCGATTATGAATCTGCCTCTTCTCTGTTCAAAGAGACGATTACGATTTTTTTTTTCTTGTCCACACTTACTCGTTCAGGGCCTGTGAAAGGTAGCTTCAGTAAGTCTGCCATTAGTCCCACCTCCTGACAGACTTCAAACATGTGTTTTAACAGCTCTTCTAGGTTTAAATTAGTGGTATGTTGCTTCAACAGACCCCAAGCCTCCACCATGCACCTGCAATTAATTTTTGTGAGACGTAAAGGAATATTAATAGTATAGCCAAAAAGATGCCCCAAAGTTGTGGTATTCAAAGTTTAAAGGAAATTTAGGGCACCGTGATTTGTATTATTTGTTCTCCACCTGTCACAATATTTGAGCGCCAAAACGGGGGGATATATTTCTTTACCTATTGGACAACAGCACAGTGAGGAAAAGCCGCGCTTCACTACTGCTTGACATTGAGGGCTTCATCATCTGTACGTATCTGAGGGCTCGCCTATGCTCTCCTTGGCACATGAGGGACTGAAGAATTCTCATATGTTGCCATGACACAGTTTTGATTGTAGCTGGATGAAAGAGCAGGGCCAGTGAATTCTGTAGAAGTCAGAGATCACGTTTAATAAGATACATACATACACGCAGGCAACAAAAATATTCAAAAGTTTCTTAAGGAAGGGTGAACGGGTGTTAAATAAACTTAGGTGACTAACCAATGAAATACCTGATACGGGACATGTAGATAACAAGTATTTGCAGGAAAAAGCATTAGAGCATTCAGTTAGCCATACAGAACAGAGTGTTTTAAAAGGAGTAGGTCACACTTTTCTAGGTTCATCAAATCTCTGCATACAAACACCGCTTTTTATAAATACACTACTAAATAATAAGTTCTTCTCCCAGACAAACCGCTGTGACAGGCAAAGAACAACGCTGTGACAGGCAAAGAACAACCTTCAGCATCAGAAAGAACATGGATTAGGTTGAAAAGTCACTTTTGCAGTCTTCTGTCTCAACTCCGGCTGCTATGATCTTAGCTTTAGTATTTAAAGTACCTAAACCACTGTTTTGGAGAAAGTGCTCAACTGGTCTGCTGAAAACAGCCTAAACGGATGGCTTTGCAAAGTCAAATATCAAGCATTATTAAAGTGGACTTTGCCTTCCTTTTCACCAACTGCCTGTCAAAGTCATTGAAACAAACATTTCAAAGCATAATTTATTGCTGAAGATGTCGTGGCAGTATTACAAAAAAGCTTCTGATGTTTTATCACCTGTTACTAGCTAAGCACCAATTTATTAAAATTGCTTTCTAGATTATCGCTTTGTACTGCAATGTATGTCTCGCTAAACTGTTACATACTTACTTCATAATCATTGTGATCTAGAAGCCAGAAACCTTGAACAAGCTTAACAAGACCCCAAGGGATAGCAAAGGCAGTTGGGAAGGAGTCGATTAAAGTTTCTGTTTTGTTCGGAAAGGAATGCATGACATCTAGCAGCAAGTAAATTGTCTGGTATCACGTATCTAATTAAGGCTAATAAATTTGTAAGACCAAAATTTATCACATAACATTTAGAAAAACATCAGGAAGTAAGGATATGCAAGTGGTAGGAAGCAGAAAATACTAATGGCTTAGTCTTGCCGTTTTAAGCTATTCTAACCTGACGACACTCGGGTCCTAACCACAAAACTGCATTCTGAATAAATAACCAGAAAGAAAGGCTCTTTGGTTTCTGTAAGGCATTCAAAAAGGTTAACTTCGGGTATTTAAATGCTTCAGTTAGAAACTCAGGCTCCCGCTTTAGTCAGTGGAGCTACCAGTTGGACATTCAAAACATTGGAACATCCCACGCTTAGTTATTAAAGCAAACAAATTCTACAGTTGGTTTTTTTCCTCATTTCCAGAGTATATGAACCAATGTAAGTTATGGTGTCCTTACAACACAACTCAGCTCGGAATGATTAAAATGGGATTTACACCACCACTATGTGGATCACTCACTGGCAGTGTCATCTTCGCTTTCTGACATCCATTTTTAGGGATGTACTCTAATAAGAAAGCTCTGGGGTACAACAGTTTTTAAACCCCTTGCTCTCTAGGCTCTCCTCTCGGCTTAGGCAACAAACAACAAAAACAATTCTGGATATTTCCGCAGCTTAGAAATTAAGTTTCTGCCCAATGACTTTTTCCTCTGTTTACTATTCTGTGGGCGTGCACTTTTAACAGAACAAAAGCTTTGCAACAAAACATTAAAAAAAAAAAAAAAGAAATGCACAGTACAAAGAAATAAAACAATGCTTCTGTCTAGGACTTAATTCTAAAAGAAATGTTTTCACTTGCATTGTGTTTGAAGGATAAATTAAAAAATGTTATGAAACACGTAGGTGACAAGCATTTAAGAACATCTACGTGCATATACTGAAGGTGTAATAAAAATAACTAGAAAGGATACAATTGCATGCTTGTAGCTTTCTTCAATGCTTTCTAGCAAATAGAGATCCAGCAGTGCCTGAAATGAAAAATTGAAAGTTTTTTAAAAACTCCTGTCTTTCATAAATCACTGCCTTTTGGGTGGGTTTTTTTTTTGGGGGGGGTGAGGGTTTGTTGTTGTTGCTGTTGTCATTCTTGTTTTCTGTGAACATAACACTCACATGTAAACTAGCAGGTGGATATTTCCCAGTTCCTCCTTCATCTCTCCGCCACAACTTCTCAACTTGGTCTCCTAACTGGGAAACCATTCCATCAATCATCAAGCAGTCAGAATCCCATTTTCCTCTGGAACAGAAGGTAGCAAGGATTCAGGCAGAGTAAACCACGAATTCCAGCCTCGCAGTGTAACAGATTTCCTCCAGTCAAAAGCAAACAAAAAAGCTCCCAGGAGTCAAAGAAAGTAACAGACATACAAAGGCACGATTAGGACTTGAAATGCACGTGAAAGAAATTTCTGAGTCAGGTGAAAGATGTTCGTTAGATCATGTTCAGTTATTAACGGAGGTCAAAATAGAATTACAATTACGGATGGCTGAACTTTTAACAATTACATTCGTCACAAGTCCATCACAGCCTTTTGCTGACTGCGACGCTACCCTTTAATTTCCCGACGACAGCAAGCGCCAAAAGCACACCAGAGCTTGTGTGCTTCTAAGGGTCACATGAGCCTGTGTGCAAGTTACTTGAGAATTAAGCTCAGAAAGATGAACTTTACAGTCAATACCTCATACGCTGCAGCTTCCACCTTAACTCATCTTGCAGCCTCTTCTTCACAGTGCCATAGCCTAAGTTTGTTTAGGTCTTTCCTTAGTTTCCAGTACCATTTCCAAAGAAAAATCTATTATCGTCTAATCCAAGGCCTATCACCTATATGCTAGTAAGCTAGTCCAGGAAAGAGAGTTTACGTTAGGAAGGGACTTCTATGCACTAGCCAATAGAGTGCTAGGTGTGCCAACTACACGTAACTCTGACTGTCTTACGAAATTACACAAAGGTACTTGCGAGTAGGAGCTTTAGGCCAATACAATTATTACCATCTATTACTAGCCCATAAAAGAGATGATTTGTTTTCTTTTTAAACATGCTTTCTTCTGTGTCCAAAACAACTGTTCTGTGAACGCTGTGCTTTCCTGAACCAGACACGACTGATCCTAGCCTAGTCACGTGATCTTTTCCAGTAGTGACAAATTATACAGATGAGCCAATGAATTAAGTACCCTACAAAAAACGATGATACCAACAAGTGGTACTAAGCCGAGGGATATATCAGGATTTTACCATGGGCAAGTAACCCCTGGGCTCAAGAGAACACATGCATCACTGACGTCACGAGTATGGCCGGCAAATGCATTAAGCACAGCAAATACAACGGCTGAGATAAAAGCCGTTCCCTTCCACTTCTAAATTTGCAGTGGAAGTGTTCCAGAGTTTTCCAGTAAGGCTTACCTTGACAAACGCTCAAGTTTCTGTCGCTGACCAGCATAGTAGCTCTGAATCAGAGGATAGTTGTAGAAAGGTCGAGACAAATGCATATCATCATCTACAGGCAATAACGTAAAAGCAAGTTAAAGAAAAAATAGCACGTTTTTCGACTAAAATTTTTGACTAAAAAGACAGACACAAGGTAAGCATCAAGAAGCCTCCAACTCTGAAAGAAGCCAAGCCCATTTCTGCCTTTGCCAGAAGAGATGTAAGAGACAAAACTCAATTCCTTCTTGTCTCAAGCGCCATTTCAAGCTTGCAGTTGATGTAGCATTCAGAACATGTAGCGTTAGCTGAAGTTCACTATAAAAAACACCAGTTCTCAAAGGGAATGGCTTTTTAAACATGTCATGTGAGCATTTGTAAAGACAATTAGGGCTGACAATAGAACTTATAAACCATCCAAATAAAGAAGCATTTCAAGGCGTATTGTTTCCTCAAGCAAGACATAAAAAGTTCAAAACATGCAGGTAGTGCTTTTACTGTACAAACAAGCATTCCAACAGGCGTTTGTTGCCTAATAGTAATTTGTCTAAAATCCCAAGTATTTCAAGCTGTGGACACAAGCAGCTCCTTGAATCAGAGCCTTATTGCTATTTCTAAAAAACTTCCAGGAAAGAAACTGCTTGCATTATTCTACGCTATGTATTTGAAAAACCTGTAGAATCTCAATTTCACCACCAGAGCTTCTCGGCATACGTTGTCACTGAACCAACACTACTTGCTGCTGACAAAACATTTACAAAAGCATGGCTAAGCACGTGTTCCTAGGAATCACTTACTGGACAGTCTCCTTGGTACAAATGTCTTATGGTTTATGCTTACCTAAACCCTCTGGAAGGAGACTGGCTCGATAGAACCAGATGACCACTCGTGCATACAAAGAAATGAGGCTAGCTACCACCTTCTTGTTTGTCAAGTCTGCAAAACCTGAAAAAAGGCATAGGATGATTTTTGTTATGCAATTCCTTTCCTTTTTACAAAACTCCCTTCATCATACTACATAGAAAATACAAAAATGACCCGGTAGAAATCTCTCGTCTTTGCATTTTCTACTCTGTATCGCTTTCTTATTTGAAGAAAAAACCCACAATCACCACCAAAAGAGAAAGCAACCCCTCCAAAGAACCAGATTCACTAAAGGTTAACATAAAACAAAATTAAGCCTGAACTGTTAAATACACGCAGGAAGACGACACCTGGTTTTCAAGTAGCAGAGATTTTTACTAGAGCAAAGGGACAGTCTTTCTTTTTCTCAATATGCCAAGAACAACTTATGATCTAAAAAGCTATAGAAACTCAAGTAACTTACTTTACAAGTCACTCATTTGCGCTTCCTTTATCTTTTTTAGTAATTTGCAATTCAATATTTGCATGCAATTATAAATTGCTGGCTAGGAATTAAAAAGAAACATGTTGAGCATTACCACACTCAGGTGCTGCAATTTCAACCCAGGTGCTTACATAGCTTCTTGCTGAGCGTAGTCTCCCCTAGCCGCTTGCGTGAACTCCACAAGAAACTGTTTCCCTGAACTCAACGCATATTGAGTGGTCGTCCCAGCTTCTCAGATTTAAGCCCCTTCGCCCAGCTAAATTTAACTGTCTTCCAATCACCAAACCCAACAAAAGCTCACGTTCCCACAATTACAACCCAAGCATAATTCCAAACCTTAAGAAAGCATACCAAAGATTTAATAATACTATGACAAACCTTCTTCAGTCAGCTCTTGTGCTTCTGTTAGAGAACAGTTTAAGACTGTGCTAAGGTTGCTCAAAAGCAACTGGCAGTGCTGAAGAGACTGTAACGTCTGTGGGTCAACGAAGTTGCAAGAGCCATCAAAGAGCGGAACACCTTTTCAAGAACAAACATTAAAGCATTAGCCTACAGAGCAATTTCAGAGTTTCAAAGCACACTTAAAGAACCGCGTGCAATGCCATATACCAGCAGATTACTGGATAAGCTCAATTAGAAGGAATGATTTTATGTTTGTGGAATGACTACACTAGTACTCACATATTTGGTCCAATTCTTCTTTTGCATAGATCACTTTGTTCCATGTCCACTCAAGAACAAGCCGTAAATTAGCAGCAGAACTTGGCTGCTCTTTAAAAAGAGACAACAAAAAAGAAACAAATCAACAACTTCAAACTAACCAATATATAACATAAAAACAATGTAAAGAAGTATTACCTTCAGATGCCCACTGTTTAATGCACCCAGTCAGAAGTTCTAAAGAACCTGTCCGGACAGCAGCTGACAATACCGCTTCTAACTGCTCCTTCTAAACATAACAGACAAAGTAAAATGAGAATCTTACATACTTTCAATAGCTGAACCATCAACAGCAAATGGTTGCTTCTACCGGTATACTCATGCAGACAGCACAAAGTCAAGTAGTACACCTGCAACTAATTCCACATTCTTCTTCTGAATTCTAGCCACAGGCTGGACTGCTGCTTGGTCTGAGGAACACATTAAACTTTTCCTCTGACTCAACTTACCGAAGGCTAATTCTAATCTTTATTTGCACGCCTCTGCATTATAGTCTCAATTTCCTGAGTTCCAGTTAACTACTTTCAGTAACATCCTCTGCTAATACCCATTACGCATTTTGTGCACATGAGCTCGCCATCAGGAATGCATGAAGGGGACAGAACAAATACCCTCTCTGCGTGGGAACAGTGAAGCTCAGGTCAAGCAGCTTTCTAGACTATGAAGACATGAAGCAGTTCTGACACCCAAAACATGAAGTTATACTTTTCTCAGATGACAGAAAAGAAGTGAACCATTTAAATTCTAATAGGTTTAAATTTTAGGCTGTTCAAATACTGTATTCTAACGTGCTGGTAATCCTTCAGAAGGATAATGCACAGGTACGCACAGGCATGCGATATTAAGGAGTAGTTTATTTCAGCTGGTGTTCTGATACTTCTTTCAGCTGAAATGATCCTTCATAAAATTTCACTGTTTTGTTTGGTTGGGTTTTGTTTGTTTCTTTGTTTGAAACGTAATTCAAAAGTCTCTTTCCCTTCTGGGTAAAATCATTGCATTCAAAGCGATTTCTACACATTAGAATACACATGGGATACTTCCTTCTGTTTCTGAAAGCTGCTTTCAGACAAGGAAACACACCAAATACTACGTAGGGTGGCAAACAAAACTCCAAACCAAGCTTCCTGACCCTAATTCTGAAGTTTGCCTTACTAACATTCAAAAGAAATCCCTGCTCAAATGCCTAACAAGTCTCTGAACGATACAGTCACAATGCAGCAAAGGTTATTAAAAAATGCCTTGATTTCCCAAGTTATTCCCAAACTGGAGCTGACAGCAGAACATCTAATTTGAATGTAAGAGTCTACATCAGGCTTGCAAAATAAGCAGTCTCTGGGCTAGGTCAGCTGGCCAAGAAATTTATTTTAGCTACCACACTGCGCAGAAGTGTTATTTGCCCTAAGACACTTCCACAAATCTAGCAAAGAATCCGGTAGACAGGAAGATGAGGGCAGTGGGAAGACCGCTCTCCCCTTCCTACTAATTGCTCCACTGTATGATGACTAGCCAGCTGATCATTTCGCTTAGATGCTGCCTGGCTGAGGATGGGCTGTTCATCACAAAGGCTCCATCTCTCATGAAACTCTTCAGATGAGAGAGCAGGGGTGGTGCACTGCAAATGGAAAACCTGGGAAAGAGGGGCCTGAAGTCACCATGGTGGGATAAAGAGGATCGAAGGGAGAGGGCGTCATGAGATATAGGCGGCTAAGGTGTTGCAGCTACAAGAGGGCTGTCTAAGCGGGGGAAATGGGGCTACTGGAGCGCAAGGCAAAGGCTACAGAGGTGAAGATCTGCTTTGAGAGGCCACAGAAAAGCCGAGTGATGATGGGAAAATGAAGGGAAGCGGTGAGGAAATTGTCAGGTAGAGCTGACAACAGTAATCCTTTACCACGGCCCACCTCCTTGGAAGCAAATGATCGGGTATAGTGCAGCAAGCTGATGTTTGCAACAGCTCACATCCTAGCGAGACACCCCCATCGTCAGCTACTGCACTGAACCTAATGCTTTGAGAAACTGACAGGGATAAAGGTTGTTCTGAGGGAAAGATGCTTCCTTGTGCATAGCTGTGGCACAGAATTAATAGATGGGTCTCTAAAGACAGATCTGTTAGGGCTGTTCCCAGTCAAACTCAGCAGCTTGGATCTAGGACTGCTATTACTTCTGCTCACTAAAGTCACCACCTGCATTTCAGTGCAACTTGCAAATAATAGGAAAATCAGATTATCGTGTCTTGTAGCCTCTGGAGCCCCGTCAGACAAGATGGGTGTGTTTCCCCCTTGATTCCCTGATATGCGCTCACCTGACTCAAACTGGATGGCTGGACATCAACTACTCTTGGAGACAGCAAGCCAGCTGCAAGACGCCTATTGTAGCTATCGTGAATGGCTTCACTTGTCAAAGGACCAGATTTCTTCAAAAATTTCAAGGTCTGAAACATCAATCAAAAACTACAGATTAAGACAGCATTATTATTCAGTCACTAAGGTTCTGGATAACCACTACGAGAAATAACGTAAATGTTCACTGAAACTGTCAGAAAGCTTGCGTCAGTAATACCCTTTAGGTTAGCCATCTCAGTAAGCATTACTATGTAGAGTCTTAAAGACGGCAGCCAAACTAACAGTTACGGTTTATAAACAAAGTCCTGTAAAACAAAATACCAGCCCTTGCAATGCTTAATTAAGTATTTTCTAGCTTCTCTGTCAATACACAGGCCTTTCTTTTTCCCCGAACGCTGACGCAAAATGCATTCTATCGAAGCCAAAACTGACACACAACTTCAAATCACACTGTGGAAGACCCTTGCTATGCTTGTTTGTGCAGAAGCTGGTTTACGTTGGAAATGTTTAGTGAGCTCAAACTTAATTCAAAATTATTTGTTACAATCTGTGCCGTGGCTCAGAAGTTATGATTTGGCCAAGTCTGGGAGAACAAAGAATTCATTGCTTCTTAAACAGTCAAATAATTTTTCATTTTCTCCATTCTGTCCTCCTTTTTCAGGTTAATCAGGGATCCAAACCCTAACTCAAGCCTAAGCAGGCAGTTCGACTGATGGGTAATATAGAAGTAACAGCTTTCGCTGCCTTCCACGACATTTTTGTTCTTGCTCCTACAGCAACGTTGTATTCCGTTCTAGACACTCAATCCCTGATCGTGCTTCAACAGGAGACAATGGTAGTTCTAAAGTCCCAAGAGTGGACCAAAAACGTTACCATTGGCATAAAAGTGGCAGGGTACAATTGCGATTCTGCGTGTGGATGGGCAGGATGAGCATAAAATGGTCTCTGACACTGAAAGCAGTGCAATAGAAAACTTAGAAAAGGTACATCTCTTGGCAGTCTCAATAAAGATACAGTAAAAGATCACCTCCTTCTGCAAGCCGGTGCAAGTCATGTGAACGACTCCGGAGTTCAGCAAGCACGAACCATCTGCAGAAACAAAGAACGTTTGACAACATTCCATGCTCTCACAGTTATGTTAGGACCACTTTACTTTTTTTAAACAGCAATATCTGGAAAGCTATAACTGAGTACCCAGAAGAAGAAGAAAGACAAGAAGAAAGAATTTTAGCTCTCTAGCCCAACAGCCCCCAACAGCTAAGATCCTGTATCTGATGCAGACCGTAGCCTTGATTTCCCTTTAAATGAGAAAGCAAACAAAACCAACACAGATCGGAATTTGACACTAGAGCCAGTTTACCCAGCTACCTCCTATGGTTATTCTCTAACACAACTATACTGCCATTCAAGAGTTGCAGTCCCTGCCTAACGTGGCTAAGCTAGCAAAAGTTCCTAAAGCCAGTTCTGAAATTACACTCTTTTTTACATTGCTTGGTCTACCTGGACAGATGGATGGAGGTGCCAAGTGTCTCAGTACAGAACAACACGCAGCCTTCCAGCACAGGGAGACAGTAGTTAACAAGGCATTTCCAGCGTACCACACCGCTTGCCCCTCTCAGCACAAGTTCCGGAATCACAGAATCACAACAAAGAGGATTCCAATCCCTGGAACCCACGTGGCCCAACCGCCCCGCTCAAGCAGGGTCACCTAGAGCAGGCTGCCCAGCACCGTGCCCACACGGCTTTTGAATAGCTCATTCTGGAACGTACTTTTACGAGCAGCAACCTGACAAGCTGAACCTCAAAAGCATTTGCAACACGTGCAACAGGCCCTGGTTTTTGGTGACTCTCTCCTACCAATTTAAGCATTCTCTCCACCACATAAGGAAAACACTACCACACCAGCAAAGCCTTGTCACCGTTATTTCCACACCAGCAAAGCCTTCTCACCGTCGGGGCATTGCTGGCAGAGAGGTGTGTGAGTAACAAATCTGAAAGATGACAAGAAGGGGAAAACATCAGACCACAGGTTAAGGTATCTGGCCGCGATGCCTCTTACTGGGAAACTTGCCTGAGCCACGGCGGCATACTGGTGCTCCCACTCCTTCCGGGCTTCCTCCAGCCGGGACTCCCTCGTTGCCCGTGTGCTCCGGATCCGCCACTCATGCTCAGCCAGCAAAAACCGCACCTCTTCTGAACAGCTTTAACCAGGGTATCTACGTGTAAGATAGCAAACCCCGTGAGGGACGAGGACCAGCACCGTGGCAGCCACGCAGCGTGTTCACAGTTGTTCAAAATGTTCTCTGCCACCCACTTTGTAAGAAATCCACCGGTGGACCTACCTCAGCTGCATTCCCACCACACTTCCTCGATCTTACAGATTACCAGAGATACCTCCTGATAACGCTTGGGGAAGTCAAAATCTACTTGCTATTTATGCTGAAATAGGTACGTGTTTCGTTGGCTGTTGGTGGCCCTGTGCTCCCGAGCCCAGCCAGACTGGACAACACTTTGTTATTTTCAGCCTTCAGGTCTCTTGTAAGCTTCTCCCCGGGACTTGCATTTACACTGCTTTCTTCCTCATCTGTTTTGTCCTTTTAAATATGAAAATACATAAAAGACAAAACAGAAGCCGGTACCCAAATAATCCCAGCAAACAGCAAGATTTCCTGTCAAAAATTACGCTTCTATTTTTTTCTTCCCCCACCCCCCCCCCCCTTTTGTTCTTTTCCCTGTTCAGAAATATCCCATGTAGCTCTGGAACTTCACAGGTGAAAAGGTCTCATGGCCACTTTGCTCCTCGGGTGGAAGCATCTGATGCCCTCTCCTGTACTGTTACCAGCAATCACAGCCTGGTTTGGTTTGATTTGGTATTGATCCCAGTCTGTCCTGGGAGGGGGCCAGGGGATCCAGTTTGGACTGAAACAGGGCCCAGTCTCTCCTGGGAGGGGGCCAGGGGATCCATTTTGGACTGGGAATGATCCCAGTCTGTCCTGGGAGGGGGCCAGGGGACCCAGTTTGGACTGGGACAGTGCCCAGTCTGTCCTGGGAGGGGGCCAGGGGATCCAGTTGGAACTGGGAATGATTGCAGTCTGTACTGGGAGCGGGGCAGAGAATGCAGCTTGGACTGGGAATGATCCCAGTCTGTCCTGGGAGGGGGCCAGGGAATCCAGTTCGGACTGGGAATGATCTCACTCTGTCCTGGGAGCGGGCTAGGGGCTCCAGCTTGGACTGGGACAGGGCCCAGTCTGTCCTGGGAGTGGGCCAGGGAATCCAGTTTGGAATGGGAATGATCCCAGTCTGTCCTGGGAGGAGGCAAGGACATCCAATCTGGAATGGGGCAGGGCCCAGTCTGTCCTGGTAGGGGGCCAGGGGATCCCTTTTGGACTGGGAATGATTCCAGTCCATACTGGGAGGAAGCCAGTGTATCCACTTTGGACTGGGAATGATCGCGGTCTGTCCTGGGAGGGGGCCAAGGGATCCAGTTTGGACTGGGACAGGGCCCAGTCTGTCCTGGGAGGGGGCCAAGGGATCCAGTTCGGACTCGGAATGATCCCAGTCTGTCCTGGGAGGGGGCGAAGGGATCCAATTTGGAATGGGAATTATCCCAGTCTGTCCTGGGAGGGGGCTGGGGGATCCAGTTTGGACTGGGAATGATCCCAGTCTGTCCTGGGAGGGGTCCAGGGGATGCAGTTTGGACTGGGAATGATCCCAGTCTGTACTGGGAGGGGGACAGGGGATCCAGTTTGGACTGGGGATGCTCCCAGTCTGTCTGGGGAGGGGGCCAGGGGCTCCAGTTTCGACTGGGAATGATCCCAGTCTGTCCTGGGAGGGGGCCAGGGAATCCAGTTTGCCACGGGAATGATCCCAGTCTGTCCTGGGAGGGGGCCAGGGGATCCAATTTGGAATGTCAATGATCCCAGTCTGTCCTGGGAGGGGACCAGGGGATCCAATTTAGACTGGGAATGATCCCACTCTGGACTGGGAGGGTGCCAGGAGATCAAGTTTGGACTGGGACAGGGCCAAGTCTGCCCTGGGAGGGGGCCAGGGCATCCAGTTTGCACTGGGACGGGGACCAGTCTGTCCAGGGTCGGGGCCAAGGGATCCAGTTTGGACTAGGAATGATCCCATTCTATCCTGGGAGGGGGCCAAGGGATCCAGTTTGGACTGGGAATGATCCCATTCTATCCTGGGAGGGGGCCAAGGGATCCAGTTTGGACTGGGAATGATCCCAGTCTGTCCTGGGAGGGGGCCAAGGGATCCAGTTTGGACTGGGAATGATCCCAGTCTGTCCTGGGAGGGGGCCAGGGGATCCAGTTTGGACTGGGACAGGGCCCAGTCTGTCCTGGGAGGGGGCCAGGGAATCCAGTTTGGAATGTCAATGATCCCAGTCTGTCCTGGGAGGGGGCCAGGGAATGCAGTTTGCACTGGGAATGATCGCAGTCTGTCCTGGGAGGGGGCCAGGGGATCCAGCTGGAACTGGGAATGATCCCAGTGTGTCCTGGGAGGGGGCCAGGGGATCCAATTTAGACTGGGAATGATCCCACTCTGGACTGGGAGGGTGCCAGGGGATGCAGTTTGGACTGGGACAGGGCCCAGTCTGTCCTGGGAGGGGGCCAGGGGATCCAATTTAGACTGGGACAGCGCCCAGTCTGTCTGGGAAGGGGCCAGGGGATGCAGTTTGGACTGGGGATGCTCCCAGTCTGTCCTGGTAGGGGGCCAGGGGATCCCTTTTGGACTGGGAATGATTCCAGTCCATACTGGGAGGAAGCCAGTTTATCCACTTTGGACTGGGAATGATCGCGGTCTGTCCTGGGAGGGGGCCAAGGGATCCAGTTTGGACTGGGACAGGGCCCAGTCTGCACTGGGAGGGGGCCAAGGGATCCAGTTCGGACTCGGAATGATCCCAGTCTGTCCTGGGAGGGGGCGAAGGGATCCATTTTGTACTGGGACAGGGCCCAGTCTGTCTGGGAGGGGGCCAGGGGATCCAATTTAGACTGGGAATGATCCCAGTCTGTTCTGGGAGGGGGACAGGGGATCCAGTTTGGACTGGGACAGGGCCCAGTCTGTCCTGGGAGGGGTCAAGGTATCCAATTTGGACTGGGAATGATCCCAGTCTGTCCTGGGAAAGGGCCAGGGGATCCAGTTTGGACTGGGAACGATCCCAGTCTGTCCTGGGAGGGCGCCAGAGGATCCAGTTTGGACTGGGAACGATCGCAGTCTGTCCTGGGAGGGCACCAGGGGATCCAGTTTTGACTGGGAATGATCCCAGTCTGTCCTGGGAGGGGGCCAGGGGATCCAGTTTTGACTGGGAATGATCCCAGTCTGTACTGGGAGGGGGCCAGGGGATCCAGTTTGGACTGGGAATGATCCCAGTCTGTCCTGGGAGCGGGCCAGGGGACCCAGTTTGGACTGGGACAGGGCCCAGTCTATCCTGGGAGCGGGCCAGGGAATCCAGTTTGGAATGGGAATGATCCCCGTCTGTCCTGGGAGGGGGCCAGGGGCTCCAGTTTCAACGGGACAGGGCCCAGTCTGTCCTGGGAGGGGGCCAGGGAATCCAGTTAGCACTGGAAATGATCCCAGTCTGTCCTGGGAGGGGTCCAGGGGATGCATTGTGGACTGGGACAGGGCCCAGTCTGTCCTGGGAGTGGGACAGGGGATCCAGTTTGGACTGGGACAGGGCCCAGTCTGTCCTGGGAGGGGGCCAGGGGCTCCAGTTTGGACTGGGACGGGGACCAGTCTGTCTAGGGTGGGGGCCAGGGGATCCAGTTTGGACTAGGAATGATCCCATTCTATCCTGGGAGGGGGCCAAGGGATCCAGTTTGGACTGGGAATGATCCCAGTCTGTCCTGGGAGGGGACAAGGGGATCCAGTTTGGACTGGGAATGATCCCAGTCTGTCCTGGGAGGGGGCCAAGGGATCCAGTTTGGACTGGGAATGATCCCATTCTGTCCTGGGAGGGAGCCAGGGGCTCGAGTTTGGACTGCAACAGGGCCCAGTCTGTCCTGGGAGGGGGCCAGGGGATCCAGTTTGGACTCGGACAGGGCCCAGTCTGTCCTGGGAGGGGGCCAGGGGATCCAATTTGGACTGGGAATGATTCGTGTCTGTCCTGGGAGGGGGGAAGGGGATCCATTTTGTACAGGGACAGGGCCCAGTCTGTCTGGGAGGGGGCCAGGGGATCCAGTTTGGACTGGGAATGATTGCAGTCTGTACTGGGAGCGGGGCAGAGAATGCAGCTTGGACTGGGAATGATCCCATTCTGTCCTGGGAGGGGGCCAGGGAATCCAGTTCGGACTGGGAATGATCTCACTCTGTCCTGGGAGCGGGCTAGGGGCTCCAGCTTGGACTGGGACAGGGCCCAGTCTGTCCTGGGAGCGGGCCAGGGAATCCAGTTTGGACTGGGGATGGGGACCAGTGTGTCCAGGGTGGGGGCCAAGGGATGCAGTTTGGACTAGGAATGATCCCATTCTGTCCTGGGAGGGTGCCAGGGGTTGCAGTTTGGACTGGGACAGGGCCCAGTCTGTCCTGGGAGGGGGCCAGGGGATCCAGTTTGGACTGGGAATGATCCCAGTTTGGACTGGGAATGATCCCAGTCTCTACTGGGAGGAGGACAGGGGATCCAGTTTGGACTGGGAATGATCCCAGTCTGTCTGGGAAAGGGCCAGGGGATCCAATTTGGACTGGGAATCATCCCAGTCTGTCCTGGGAGGGGGCCAGGCGATCCAGTTTGGATTGGGGTTGCTCCCAGTCTCTCCTGGGAGGGGGCCAGGGGATCCATTTTGGACTGGGAATGATCCCAGTCTGTACTGGGAGGGGGACAGGGGATCCAGTTTGGACTGGGAATGATCCCAGTCGTTCCTGGGAGGGGGCCAGGGGACCCAGTTTGGACTTGGACAGGGCCCAGTCTGTCCTGGGAGGGCGCCAGGGGATCCAGTTGGAACTGGGAATGATTGCAGTCTGTACTGTGAGCGGGGCAGAGAATGCAGCTTGGACTGGGAATGATCCCAGTCTGTCCTGGGAGGGGGCCAGGGAATCCAGTTCAGACTGGGAATGATCTCACTCTGTCCTGGGAGCGGGCCAGGGGCTCCAGTTTCAACGGGACAGGGCCCAGTCTGTCCTGGGAGCGGGCCAGGGAATCCAGTTTGGAATGGGAATGATCCCAGTCTGTCCTGGGAGGGGGCCAGGGGCTCCAGTTTCAACGGGACAGGGCCCAGTCTGTCCTGGGAGGGGGCCAGGGAATCCAGTTTGCACTGGGAATGATCCCAGTCTGTCCTGGGAGGGGGCCAGGGGCTCCAGTTTCGACTGGGACAGGGCCCAGTCTGTCCTGGGAGGGGGCCAGGGAATCCAGTTTGCACTGGGAATGATCGCAGTCTGTCCTGGAAGGGGGCCAGGGGATCCAATTTGGAATGTCAATGATCCCAGTCTGTCCTGGGAGGGGGCCAGGGGATGCAGTTTGGACTGGGACAGGGCACAGTCTGCCCTGGGAGGGGGCCAGGGCATCCAGTTTGGACTGGGACGGGGACCAGTCTGTCTAGGGTGGGGGCCAAGGGATCCAGTTTGGACTAGGAATGATCCCATTCTGTCCTGGGAGGGGGCCAAGGGATCCAGTTTGGACTGGGAATGATCCCAGTCTGTCCTGGGAGGGGGCCAAGGGATCCAGTTTGGACTGGGAATGATCCCAGTCTGTCCTGGGAGGGAGCCAGGGGCTCGAGTTTAGACTGGAACAGGGCCCAGTCTGTCCTGGGAGGGGACCAGGGGCTCCAGTGTGGACTGGACAGGGCCCAGTCTGTCCTGGGAGGGGGCCAGGGGCTCCAATTTGGACTGGGAATGATCCGTGTCTGTCCTGGGAAGGGGGAAGGAGATCCATTTTGTACTGGGACAGGGCCCAGTCTGTCTGGGAAGGGGCCAGGGGATGCAGTTTGGACTGGGGATGCTCCCAGTCTGTCCTGGGAGGGGGCCAGGGGATCCAGTTTGGACTGGGAATGATCCCAGTCTGTCCTGGGAGAGGGCCAGGGGATCCAGTTTGGACTGGGGATGCTCCCAGTCTGTCCTGGGAAAGAGCCGGGGGATCCAATTTGGACTGGGAATGATCCAAGTCTGTCCTGGGAGTGGGACAGGGGATCCAGTTTGGACTGGGACAGGGCCCAGTCTGTCTGGGAGGGGGCCAGGGGATCCAGTTAGGACTGGGGATGCTCCCAGTCTGTCCTGGGAGGGGACCAGGGGATCCAGTTTGTACTGGGAATGATCCCAGTCTGTCTGGGAAAGGGCCGGGGGATCCAATTTGGACTGGGAATGATCCCAGTCTGTACTGGGAGGGGGCCAGGGGATCCAGTTTGGACTGGGGATGCTCCCAGTCTGTCCTGGGATGGGGCCAGGGGATCCAGTTTGGACTGGGGATGGGGACCAGTGTGTCCAGGGTGGGGGCCAAGGGATGCAGTTTGGACTAGGAATGATCCCATTCTGTCCTGGGAGGGGGCCAAGGGATCCAGTTTACACTGGGACGGGGACCAGTCTGTCCAGGGTGGGGGCCAGGGGATGCAGTTTGGACTTGGGATGCTCCCAGTCTGTCCTGGGAGGGGACCAGGGGATCCAGTTTGGACTGGGAATGATCCCGGTCTGTCCTGGGAGGGGGCCAGGGGATCCAGTTTGGACTGGGGATGCTCCCAGTCTGTCCTGGGAGAGGGCCAGGGGATCCAGTTTGGACTGGGGATGCTCCCAGTCTGTCCTGGGAGTGGGACAGGGGATCCAGTTTGGACTGGGACAGGGCCCAGTCTGTCCTGGGAGGGGGCCAAGGCATCCAGTTTGGACTTTGAATAATTCCAATCTGTCCTGGGAGGGGGCCAGGGGATCAAATTTAGACTGGGGATTATCCCAGTCTGTCCTGGGAGGGGGACAGGGGATCCAGTTTGGACTGGGACAGGGCCCTGTCTGTCCTGGGAGGAGGCAAGGACATCCAATCTGGAATGGGGCAGGGCCCAGTCTGTCCTGGTAGGGGGCCAGGGGATCCCTTTTGGACTGGGAATGATTCCAGACCATACTGGGAGGAAGCCAGTGTATCCACTTTGGACTGGGAATGATCGCGGTCTGTCCTGGGAGGGGGCCAAGGGATCCAGTTTGGACTGGGACAGGGCCCAGTCTGTCCTGGGAGGGGGCGAAGGGATCCAATTTGGACTGGGAATGATCCCAGTCTGTCCTGGGAAAGGGCCGGGGGATCCAGTTTGGACTGGGAACGATCCCAGTCTGTCCTGGGAGGGCGCCAGGGGATCCAGTTTGGACTGGGAATGATCCCAGTCTGTCCTGGGAGGGGGCAAGGGGATCCAGTTTGGACTGGGAATGATCCCAGTCTGTCCTGGGAGGGGGCCCGGGGATCCAGTTTGGACTGGGAATGATCCCAGTCTGTCCTGGGAGGGGGCCGGGGGATCCAATTTGGACTGGGAATGATCCCAGTTTGGACTGGGAATGATCCCAGTCTCTACTGGGAGGGGGACAGGGGATCCAGTTTGGACTGGGAATGATCCCAGTCTGTCTGGGAAAGGCCCGGGGGATCCAATCTGGACTGGGAATCATCCCAGTCTGTCCTGGGAGGGGGCCAGGCGATCCAGTTTGGACTGGTGATGCTCCCAGTCTGTCCTGGGAGGGGGCCAGGGGATCCATTTTGGACTGGGAATGATCCCAGTCTGTACTGGGATGGGGACAGGGGATCCAGTTTGGACTGGGAATGATCCCAGTCTGTCCTGGGAGGGGGCCAGGGGATCCAGTTTGGACTGGGAATGATTGCAGTCTGTACTGGGAGCGGGGTAGAGAATGCAGCTTGGACTGGGAACGATCCCAGTCTGTCCTGGGAGGGGGCCAGGGAATCCAGTTCGGACTGGGAATGATCTCACTCTGTCCTGGGAGCGGGCTAGGGGCTCCAGCTTGGACTGGGACAGGGCCCAGTCTGTCCTGGGAGCGGGCCAGGGGATCCAGTTTGGAATGGGAATGATCCCAGTCTGTCCTGGGAGGGGGCCAGGGGCTCCAGTTTCAACGGGACAGGGCCCAGTCTGTCCTGGGAGGGGGCCAGGGAATCCAGTTTGCACTGGGAATGATCCCAGTCTGTCCTGGGAGGGGGCCAAGGGATCCAGTTTGGACTGGGAATGATCCCAGTCTGTCCTGGGAGGGGGCCAAGCGATCCAGTTTGGACTGGGAATGATCCCAGTCTGTCCTGGGAGGGGGCCAAGGGATCCAGTTTGGACTGGGAATGATCCCAGTCTGTCCTGGGAGGGAGCCAGGGGCTCGAGTTTGGACTGGAACAGGGCCCAGTCTGTCCTGGGAGGGGGCCAGGGGATCCAGTTTGGACTGGGACAGGGCCCAGTCTGTCCTGGGAGGGGGCCAGGGCATCCAGTTTGGACTGGGAATGATCCGTGTCTGTCCTGGGAGGCGGGAAGGGGATCCATTTTGTACAGGGACAGGGCCCAGTCTGTCTGGGAGGGGGCCAGGGGCTCGAGTTTGGACTGGAACAGGGCCCAGTCTGTCCTGGGAGGGGGCCAGGGGATCCAGTTTGGACGGGGAATGATGCCAATCTGTCTGGGAAAGGGCCGGGGGATCCAATTTGGACTGGGAATCATCCCAGTCTGTCCTGGGAGGGGGCCAGGCGATCCACTTTGGACTGGGGATGCTCCCAGTCTGTCCTGGGAGGGGGCCAGGGGATCCATTTTGGACTGGGAATGATCCCAGTCTGTACTGGGAGGGGGGCAGGGGATGCAGTTTGGACTGGGAATGATCCCAGTCTGTCCTGGGAGGGGGCCAGGGGATCCAGTTTGGACTGGGGATGCTCCCAGTCTGTCCTGGGAGAGGGCCAGGGGATCCAGTTTGGACTGGGGATGCTCCCAGTCTGTCCTGGGAAAGAGCCGGGGGATCCAATTTGGACTGGGAATGATCCGAGTCTGTCCTGGGAGTGGGACAGGGGATCCAGTTTGGACTGGGGCAGGGCCCAGTCTGTCCTGGGAGGGGGCCAGGGCATCCAGTTTGGACTGGGAATGGTCGCAGTCTGTCCTGGGAGGGGGCCAGGGGATCCAGTTTGGACTGGGACAGGGCCCAGTCTGTCCTGGGAGGAGGCAAGGACATCCAATCTGGAATGGGGCAGGGCCCAGTCTGTCCTGGTAGGGGGCCAGGGGATCCCTTTTGGACTGGGAATGATTCCAGTCCATACAGGGAAAAAGCCAGTGTATCCACTTTGGACTGGGAATGATCGCGGTCTGTCCTGGGAGGGGGCCAAGGGATCCAGTTTGGACTGGGACAGGGCCCAGTCTGCCCTGTGAGGGGGCCAAGGGATCCAGTTCGGACTCGGAATGATCCCAGTCTGTCCTGGGAGGGGGCGAAGGGATCCAATTTGGACTGGGAATGATCCCAGTCTGTCCTGGGAAAGGGCCGGGGGATCCAGTTTGGACTGGGAACGATCCCGGTCTGTCCTGGGAGGGCGCCAGAGGATCCAGTTTGGACTGGGAACGATCCCAGTCTGTCCTGGGAGGGCGCCAGGGGATCCAGTTTGGACTGGGAATGATCCCAGTCTGTCCTGGGAGGGGGCCAGGGGATACAGTTTGGACTGGGAATGATCCCAGTTTGGACTGGGAATGATCCCAGTCTCTACTGGGAGGGGGGTGTAGAGGATCGACTTTGGACTGGGAATTATTCCAGTCCATACTGGGGGTGGGGCAGGGGATCCTGTTTGGACTGGTAATGATCCCAGTCTGTACTGGGAGGTGGCCAGGGGATCCAGTTTGGACTGGGAATGATTCCAGTCCATACTGGGAGGAGGCCATTGGATCCAGTTTGGACTGGGAATGGTTCCAGTCCATACTGGGGGTGGGGCAGGGGATCCTGTTTGGACTGGTAATGATCCCAGTCTGTACTGGGAGGTGGCCAGGGGATCCAGTTTGGACTGGGAATGATTCCAGTCCATACTGGGAGGAGGCCATTGGATCCAGTTTGGACTGGGAATGGTTCCAGTCCATACTGGGGGTGGGGCAGGGGATCCTGTTTGGACTGGTAATGATCCCAGTCTGTACTGGGAGGTGGCCAGGGGATCCAGTTTGGACTGGGAATGATTCCAGTCCATACTGGGAGGAGGCCATTGGATCCAGTTTGGACTGGGAATGATCCCAGTCTGTCCAGGGAGGGGGCCAGGTGATCCATTTTGGACTGGGAATGATCCCAGTCTGTCCTTGGAGGGGGCCAGGGCATCCAGTTCGGACTGGGACAGGGCCCAGTCTGTCCTGGCAGGTCACACGCAGAAACAAACTTCACAACTCACACAGAGTTATAAAGCTGACATTGGTTTATTGCAGCGCCGGGTGCAAGGGGATTTCTCCTCCTAACATGCACACCGGGTTAAAATCATGACAGGTATTTAAAACAGTTAACAAAGTTAGTTACGCCTCCTGGTTCTACCCCTTAATTAACTCTTGGTTAATACTTTTCTTACTTCATCTTAAAGTTACAGTTCTCTTTTAATTCACCACATATGCTCAGAGAGTAGGGGGCTAAATTGGGTTGGGGCTTCTCTAGCTAGGAGGTGTGGTTTTTGGTATTAAAATGAGATTATAATGAGACAAGTTAACTCTAGGGCACTATTTTGGCAGTCTTTTCTACATTTCTACGATTCGTCCTTGTGCTAATCATTATTGCTAGTTAGCAGAGAGTCAGTGAAGACAATCTTTATCACAGAGAGTCAGTGCAGACAGTCTTTATCTCTAATATGTCTAAGTACGGGGTGCAGTTGTTACAAAGTATCTTCTCTACACTTTTCTTTCTTACTTTTAACCCTTGTTTCTCAAAATGCCCTGTAATACAGGATATAAGTATAGGCTGTTCTATACCTTCAGAGCTGTAGGCTGTAGACTAGATAGATATGGGCCATGAGTAGAGTTCCTGTTTGCTAATTGTAATTTCTTTTCCGTATGCTAAAACAGGCAAGCAATGGGACAGCAGTGTAGTCCTCCTACTGAGAAGCTGGGCCCAGTCTAGAATGACAAGAAGCCCACCCTGACTGATATGGTAGGAAGGGAGACAGAAAAGGAGCGCGGCCAGGAGAGCTGTTAAAGTAGCAGCTGAAAGCTGGTCGCTGCTGCATACAAGGTGGGAAAGTGTGGGCTGGAGAGCCGGAGGGCTCTGCTGCTAATGCTGGCAACAGGTAAGCAGCAGGTCCTCTTCAGAGAAGGTGACATGCATTGGACTCTCTCAAAAGGGCCTTTGTACCTCCTGATAACTGGGGCCCTGTGACAGTGATGGTAAGGTCGTCAGCCTGCAGCTCTGCAGCAGTTAAAACTACCGCTGAAATAATTCTGATGGCGGATGCTGTTCTGTGTGTTTTGTTTTGGGTAGTCATTTCATTGAGCTAGAATTATTTCTTTGCGATTAGGTGACGGGGATCTTCTTGCCCTGATCGTCTCTTTCTGGAGTGCGTCCTGACATCCGCTGTCATCCACAGGTTTCCCCTGTGTGGCCAAGAGGAGCGATGGTTGTGATGTGGACTGCTGTGAGTAACGACTTCAGCACTAGGCTTGGATTTTCTGAATTGCTGAAGAGAGCCAGACATGGCAGGTGCTCCATCCCTGAGTTTTGATGTGCTTAAAATATAGAGGGAATATGGGGATGATTTGTCCTCTGCTCCCTCCTCCTCTTCCTGTTGCCTCTTGTTGCCTCCTCATCTTCCTCTTTCCTTATTTTGCCTCCTGTGTCCTCCTCTTCTTCCTCCTCCAGTTACTTCCTGTTGTGTCTATGCCTCCTCTTCCTCCTCCTCATCTTGCTACCTGTTGCCTCCTGTCACCGCTTCCTCCTCCTCCTGTTTTCTCCTGTTGCCTCCTCTTCTTTCTCCTCCTCCTCTTCTCCCGTCTCTTACCATTGCCTCCTGTTGCCTCCTCCTCTTCCTCCTTTTGCCTCCTGTGGCCTCCTCTTTTCTCCTCCTCCTTCTCCTCCTGTTGCCTCCGGTTTCCTTCTGTTTCCTTCTCCTACTCTTCCTCCTCCTCCTCCTGTTGCCTCCTCACCTTCTTCCTTCTGCTGTTTCCTCATGCTGAATCCTCCTTCTCCTCCTTTGTCCTCCTGTTGTATCCTGTTGCCTTCTCCTGTGGCCTCCTACTGCCTCCTCTTCCTCCTCCTCCTCTTTCCTCTTGTTGCTTCCTCTTGCCTCCTGTTGCCTCCTCCTACTCCTCATCCTATTTTCTCCTGTTGCCTCATGTTTCTTCCTCCTCCTATTGCTTCCTCCTCATCGCCACCCTTCTTCTCCTGTGGCCTCCTTCCTCTTGTTTCTTCTTGTGGACTCCTCTACCTTTTGCATCCTGTTGCCTTCTCTTGCCTCCCCTCGCCTCCTCTTCTCTCCTCTTCCCACCTCCTCTGCTTGCCTTCTGTTGCCTCTTCCTCCATCTTTTGTCTCCTGGTCCCTTCCTCTTCTCTTGCGTTCTTTTGCCTCCTTCTTATTGTGGCCTCCTCTTGCCTCCTCCTCTTGTTGCCACATGTTGCTTCCTGTTCCCTCCTCCTCCTCCTCCTCCTCCTCCTCCTCCTCCTCCTCCTCCTCCTCCTCCTCTTCCTCCTCATGTTGGCACCTGTTGCCTCCTGTTTCCTCTTCCTCCCACTCCTCATGTTGTCTCCTACTGCCTCCTCTTGCCTCCTTTTCCTTGTCCTCCTACTGCCTCCACCTGCGTCCTGTTACATCCTCCTCTACCTTCTCCTTTTGCCTCCTGTTTCCTCCTCCTGCTCCTTCTCCTTTGCCTCCTGTTTCCTCCTCCTCCTGTTGCCTCCTCTTCTTCCTCGTCCTGTTCCCTCCTCCTCCTTCTGTTACCTATAGCTGCCTCCTGTTGCCTTCTGTTGCTTCCTCATCCTCCTCCTCCTCCAGTTGCCTCCTGTTACCTCCTGTTGCCTCATCCTCTTCCTTCCTCTGTGTCCTCCTTTTGCTACCTATTGCCTCCTGTAACCTCTCCTCCTATTGCCTCCTTTTGCCTCCTCCTCCTGTTCCCTCCTTTTGCTTCCCATTTCCTGCTCCTCCTCTTCTTCCTCCTCTTGTTTCTTCCTGTTGCCTCTTTTTTCCTCTTCTTCCTCCTCCTCCTTTTGCCTCCTGTTGCCTCCTGTTTCCTCCTCCTCCCCTTCCTCCTATTGCCTCCTTTTGCCTCCTCATCCTCCTGCTGTTTCCTCATGTTGAAACCACCTCTTGTTGCTCGTTTTGCATTCTTTTGCCTTCTCCTCCTGTGGCCTCCTGTTACCTCCTCCTTCTCCTTCTCCCTTTTCCTCCTGTAGCCTCCTTTGCCTCCTCCTTCTCTTCCTTCCTGTAGCCTCTGTTTGTTCCTCCTCCTTCTCCTTCTCCTTCTCCCTTTTCCTCCCGTAGCCTCCTTTGCCTTCCTCCTTCTCTTCCTTCCTGTGGCCTCTTGTTTTTCCCTCCTCCTCCTCCTGGCTGCTCATGGCTTGGACAGCCATACTCTTTACTGGGTAAAAAGCTGGCTGGATGGCCGGGCCCAAAGGCTTGTGGGGAATGGAGTTATCTCCAGTGGATGGCCGGTCACAAGTGGTGTTCTCCAGGGCTCAGTATTGGGGCCAGTTCTGTTTAATATCTTTATCAGTGATCTGGATGAGGGGATCGCATGCACCGTCAGTAGGTTTGCAGACGACACCAAGTTGGGCGGGAGTGTTGATCTGCTTGAGGGTGGGAAGGCTCTGCAGAGGGATCTGGACAGGCTGGATCGACGGGCCGAGGCCAATCGTATGAGGTTCAACAAGGCTGAGTGCCAGGTCCTGCACTCGTGTCACAATGACCCCATGCAACGCTACAGGCTTGGGGAAGAGTGGCTGGAAAGCTGCCTGGTGGAAGAGGACTTAGGGGTGTTGATCAACAGCCAGCTGATTATGAGCCAGCAGCGTGCCCAGGTGGCCAAGAAGGCCAATGACATCCTGGCTTGTATCAGAAACAGTGGGGCCAGCAAGACTAGGGAAATGATTGTACCTTTGTATACTCGGCACTGGTGAGGCCGCACCTCGAATACTGTGATTAGCTCTGGGCCACTCGCTCCAAGGCAGGCACTGAGGTGCTAGAGTGAGTCCAAAGAAGGGCAACGAGGCTGGTGAAGGGTCTGGAGAGCAAGTTCTACGAGGAGCGGCTGAGGGAACTGCAGTTCTTTAGTCTGAAGCAAAGGAGGCTCAGGGGAGACCTTATCACTCTCTACAACTACCTGAAAGGAGTTTGTAGCCAGGTGGGTGTCGGTCTCTTTTCCCAGGTAACAAGTGATAGGACGAGAGGAAACGGCCTCAAGTTGTGCCAGGGGAGGTTTAGATTGCATGTTAGGAAAAACTTCTTCACTGAAAGGGTTATCAAGCACTGGAACAGGCTGCCCAGGGAAGTGCTACCTGGAGGTATTTAAAAGAGGTGTAGATGTGGCACTTAGGGACATGGCTTAGTGGTGGACATGGCAGTGTTTATTTGCCATTAGACTGGATGATCTTAAAGGTCTTCTCCAACCTAAATGATTCTGTGATTCTATGATTCTGTACTATCTGAACTGTTGGCAGTACAGAATTAGACAAGTGGACAAACAAAAAGGGTGGAAATGGGGCCAAGCTGACGAGCTCCAAGAACATTACTCTGAGAAAAAGACTTCTTCCTTAGGAAAGTTTTCACATTTTTTTTCTTCCAGATCATCCCATTTGCTGACCTCTTCCTCAAACAGTTCCACGCCGTCCAGCACAGCTGCAAGACATCCCTTCATTCCTGCATTTCTCATTGATTCCCATTCCCTATTCACCCTCAATACTCAAGACAGCATCATGCAGGCTGCGAGGAAAAAAATTACCTGCATCCCAGCCAGGCCCAGTACAGAAACCCTTCTGTGCCCTCTCACAATTTTTATTCCTATGAGAAACCCATGTAATATAGGACATGTGACTTCCTGGGGAGAAATGTGAAAACGCTCCTGATCTGTGGCTGGCATCTAGCTTTCCTTGCATGACCAAGAAAGTACACACAAGTCTGCACGGTTTCTTCTGCACCTTGGGAAAGGCCTCTCGTGCCTGTGTTTCCAAGGACAACCTCCTAAAAGTGGCACTGCAGAGGTATTCCTCAGCCTTGGTAACTGAGAGCTGCCAGCAGCAATTTCCTCTTACTAACATCAGGCCCAATTTGCCCTCCCCAAGAAAAAAAAGGTAGATTCAGGGACATCTGGAAAATAAGACATGAAATAGAAAATTCCAGGTGCTCAAATGCACATTCATGCTATTACGTGAGCCCAACAGTCTAAGGCTGCTAGATGAAATGCACAAATCGCATCAGTTTTTCCCTCCTTGCATGTTTCTGCCATGCAGACCTCATGAAGGTCTAGCCCTGCAAGCTGGACAACCCCAGCTCCTGATCAGCCGTATCACGCAACAGCACGTATGCCAGGCGCCAGGAGCCTGTATGATGTCACAGTGCGTCCCCATGATGAGTGAAGGCCTCTTCCCAAGGCCACCTGGCAGCTGACAGCACAACCTCTCCTGCCCGATCGCTGCCTGCCCTCACCCTCACTGTGCTCTGCGACCGAGAGCTGCAGCAGCCAACGAGCTCGTCCGCACCCAGTCCGATGGCCAAGGCTGAGAAAGGTGACACGTCGCTGCTCCTCCCGGGGAGGTTTCACACCGGGCCTCTGTCAGAGAAGCCCCTCAACAACTCTCCTGCTCTTGCCATAGGCTTTGTAGCCACCTCCAAGATGGACGGAGCCTGGGTGGGCACCTGGAGACCTCATCGCCCACGCGGCCCCATCATGGCCCAGTTTACCAGCCCAGGACCCAAGTACTCAATCCCCGGGACCACAGGTAAAACCACCATACAAGGGGGGAGCGCCACATCCACTACCTCCAGGGGACAAGTAGCCACTGCCCCATTCCCCTTTGCTCCAATCCTCCATGTTCTCAGCTGCAGCAAGGACACAGGCCTGCCAGAGGAAGCTCAGGCTGCTCATGGGAAAGCCCCGGAGAAGAGCTGCCTGGCTCTGCAAAGCCCAGAGGTGGCCTTAGCAGCCCCTTAACGCCTGAGTGCACAGGAGGAAGCTTGTTCTGTATCTTTGCCACAAACTTGTTGCTCCCACTTCACCCTTTTCTTCTTCTCTTCTTCTCCTCCTCCTCCTCTTCCTCTTTTTCTGCTTCTCCTCCTTCTCTTCTTCTCCTCCTTCATCTTCTCCTCTTGTACTTCATCTTCTCTTCCTGTTCTTCTTCTCCTTCTTTTTCAACTTCTCTGCTTCTTCTCCTTCACTTTCTTCTTCTCCTCCTCTGTCATAGCAGTAAAGTTTCATTTTCTTTTCCATCAGGGCGCTGGGAAAGCAAAATGTCACAGAAGCGATCTTTACGTTTGCTTTAAGTTAACTTAGCAACTGTTTTGGGGTTTACTACTTCATAACAATAGCATTTTGGAGATATGCTGATTAATTGCACGGTGCCTACATTGTTCTTGCTGGAGGTCGTTGTACCATTGTATTGGCCTGCTGGTATCCTCCTTGGAGGAAAAAGTCACACAGGAAGGGACTTTCTTGAGGCCGGCAACTCCGACTCCTGCACTTAGAAACTAGCTTTAAATAGGCAGTTGCAGGCAGGTGTCCTTTCACAGGCTTTTCTTCCTAGGTTACCTGGCTCACAATCCCAGCAAAACCAAAGCGCCTGCGTACACGTTTCAAGGGGCCAAACGTCCCGTCGCAGACAGCTGTTCTCCGGGTCCTCGGTACTACGTCCAGCCCTCCATCACCAGGAACGGGAAGTACGTGGCTCCAGCACATCACATGTGCGGACTTCCCAAGATAAAGACCGAGGTCACCCCTGGACCGAGTGAGTACCATTTCTCCAGCACTTCTTTCAGGCAAGACAAGCACGCCTTCCTTTTGCCCTGTGCTACCGGGGTACAAAACCATCAGCTCACGCCCTGAAGGAGCTTCAGAGGTTTCCAGACAGAAAGCAAACAAGGCTGAGACCTCCACCTGACCTTTCCTCTTTGGCTTGAGGAAAAGAGCTCAGCTTCACTGCTTTTCTCCATTTCTCCTCTGCCCTAGGCGACTACTCCACCGACAAGGCCAACAAACACCTCTACAAATGCGTGCCGGCACAGTCCATGGCCTTCCGGCATAAGGCCGTCAAAACCGACCAAACTCCAGGTAGGGGAACTTGGGGAGATACACACACTTGCAGCCTGCGTGTCCTCCCAGGAAAATCTGCTGGACAGCTTATTCAACAGGCCTAGGGAAAAGCCTGCACAGCAGGACGCAACGGCCTCTTGACAAGCTTGCTTGATGTCCCAGACCACCTGTCACGTTAAAGGGCAAGGCAATTTGGCAGAAAATAAACCCCCTTGCGTTCCAGCTTGTCCTCAGATATCAGAGGGGCTGGGGGCGGCGAGGCTTAGATTCTGAGTGATGCCCAATGCTCTGTGTTACAAGTCCGGTCGCGTTCAATGTATTGAACTCCTACGATTACGGATGCACTCGTAACACCATGCACTTTCAGTCCAGTCGTGTTCCATGACCTAGCATGGCCACACTTAAGGGATTTATGGCGTTCAGTGGGAACTCTCACGGCTAGATTAGTGAATAGTGCCTTTCCGTAAAATGCGAATATAAATCTAATTCCTAAGTTACCTCCAGCAATTATTCCACACCACCAACTTCTCTCATCCCATAGAAGAAGTGGCAACTCAGGCTTGGAGCTGCCGACACACACCACATGTGACCGAAGACGAATACATTGGGAGGAGGGGCAAAACATCCTTCCTGCTCCTGGCAGCAGCCTTGACAGGCTGCTCCTCTCCCACCCCAGCGCTGCTGCTCTCCCCGCAAGACTCACACAGGCATTCCTCCCATTCCCCTTCCAGGTCCTGGCACCTACACCCTGCCTCGGCTGGTGGGACCCAACACAGCCTACACCCACGCCAGCCCGTGCTACTCCATGAAAGGGAAGAGTAAGCACAATGGCTTTGCTGAAGACCTCTCCAAGGTGAGCTACGCTTCTCTGCTCTCTCGCGTCAGCAGCTGAAGCTCAGGTTAGAAGGGCTCCAGCGCCTGCTGCAGCCTCCCTTAACGCGCACTTGCCTGCACCAGCAGCAAAACCCAAGAAGCCTCGGGTCCCCTGGCTCTCCTGCTCTTAACAGCGGGAAAGGGGAGGCTCTGCCGACACCTGCGGTCCCTCGCTTCCTAACACTAACAGTTTTGGTGGGGCAAAGCTCATCGGCACTAATGGGAATCTCCATCCTCCTCTGGGAAATCTGCCTCTTGGCAGGTTAAATGGAGGTTCCCTTGTTACAATCGCTCCGTGCCTCTCACACCACTTCTCTGGCCGGCCAGCTCAAGTAGCACAGCCCGTGTGGGCACCCAGCAAGAATCAACACCCGCCTTCTGTACCCAACAACCTCCCTGCCTCTCTTACAGACGCCAGGTCCTGCTGCATTCCCCAAGGTGGAACTGGACGTCTACAAAAAAAGGGCTCCCGTGTACACAATGGGAACCAACAGTAGACTCAGAGGCGACAAAACAGTGAAGCCAGGGCCAGCAGACTACCACCCGGGAAAGGTAAGGCAGCTTGCCCACCTCTCCTCCTCCGCTTTGCAACAACCAACCCTTAAGCATCTCCCCCTTCCGACGGGGCTTCTGAGAACTCAAGACCACCTTAGTGGAGTGACAAAACACAGGACAGCAGGCCTGCTCCCTGGCCTTGGCCCAAAGCCGAGCAGAGGGAGGCCAAAACCCCCATCTTTGCATCTCCCCTAGCTGAGCCATTCAATGCTGATAGGCGCTCACACATCACAAGCTCTTCAGGAGGACACACCGCCGCAGAAGGGACGAGCAGACCCAAGAGCAGACCTTTCTTATGCACTGGGGATCAGCTGGGAGGGCAGGGGCATCTAGCGAAGTCTGGCTGGAGCTAGAAGGACTCTGGACTTGGAGCCAGTTCCAGTGCCAGCTCAGCTCTGGGCAAATGCACCTACATCAACTTGTTATGCCAGACGGCCTTCTCTGAAGACAAGTCTTCTTAAGAACAAGGCACCACGGTCACCCTTTTTTTTCCTCACTTTTCCCCTTCCAGGTGACGCTGATCAAGCCCCAGGCACCTGCTCCCACTTTTGGACTCCGACATTCCCTCTACACAATTCCTCTAATACCTCTGATATGAGACTAATAAAACAACACCCCCCGCAAAGACCTTGTCTGGTCACCTTCAGCTGCAGGGAGAGGGCATGTGCGTGAGTGAGGACGATCAGCTCCCTCCATTTCATGTCTATGCCTCAGCCAAAACATTGCAAGACAAGGACGAGAGGAGAGCACCGAGATCAACAGCATAAGCAAGGCAGAGAGCTCTGACAGCACCGTTTCACCTGACCGAACCTAAACACTGCCCCGTGAAAGCAGTCCAGCCCTTCCCTACATGCTCTCACCCCATGGCTGAGCATCCCGCAGGCACAGGCTTGCCCCCAGGGACACAGCCTGTCTTGGCACCCCCCCTTTTCAGTGCACACAGGTGGCTTCTCTCCAGGGTGCGGCCAGAAACACAGCTGCTCTGCGTGACCTCTTGCCATGGGCTAAATGCCACAGGCAAGTCCCCAAAACACTGACCGTTAAGGAGAAAGAATCCAACAGACAGGATGATGGTTGCGTCCTCCAGGTTGCCTTATAAAAGCTAGCTATCCAGAAAGGAATTGGCAATATGGCAGGATGAAGATGGTACAGCCCCTCTGGGCAACCTGCTTCAATGCTGGGCTGCCCCAAAGGGGAAGAAGGTTTTCCTTACCTCTAGCCTGAAGCTTTCATATTTCAACATCGTCTAGACTATTGTCTGTTTTCCTCCTGCCAAGCACCACAGGGATGAATTTGGATCCATTTTCCTGAAAACCTCTGCCTAGGGACTGGCCAGGCTGCTGGCAGGGTCCCAAAGCCCTCCCATTCTAGAGAATGAAAATGCCCTGTCCTGCAGCATCTCCTTGCAGGGAAGTGCTCCAGGCCCCGAGCATCTTCATGGCCCTCTGCTGATCTTGCTCCCACTTATTAACATCTTTCTTGTACCGGGAGCCCAAAAATTGACCCCGTATTGTGCATGTGGTCTAATGAGTGACGAGTAGGGGGAGATAATCGCTTCCCTCCATCTTTGGGTGAGGCCCCTGTTCATACAGCCCAGGACACTTCTTTGCTACCAGGGCACACTGCTGGAAGGTGTTTTGTCTTCTGTCGCCCAGGAGCATCAGGGTATGTTCCACAGAACTGCATCCCGGTCAGATGATCCCCAGCCCATATCACTGGAGGGGGCCGGTCTGGCCCAGGTGCAGGACCCAGTGCTAGTTCTTGTGGAATTTCAGGAGGTTTGTGGCAAGGCATCCCTCCCACCCGGCAGGGCTTCTCTGAATGGCATCCTTAAGGCACAGGAATGCTCCTCCCCATTTGATGACATCAACAGACCTGATGATGGATGCGTCCTCCAGGTCGCCTTATAAAAGTGCACCTTAGAAAGTGCACAGGGCCCAGGAAAGACTCCTGTGCTGCAGTGGCACCTGCATCTGCAATGTTACTAGGAATGGATCATCCATCTGCAAAGGTATCTGCATCGACATCTGCACCTCCAGGGGTATCTCCTTCTGCGATAGTGTGTTCGCCTGCAGTGCTCTCTCTCTTGGTATTTGCACGCGGAATGGCATCTGCAGTGCCATGGAGGACAGGTGGAAGGTTAGGGGCTTCGAGGGAGGGTGCTAGGGCTTAGGGGTTAGGGGTTTATGTTAGCAGCTTGGGTTCAGGCATCTGGGGAGAGTTTCTGCTTTGGGCTTTGTGCTCAGGGCAGGGCTAGGGCTGAGAGCTCCCCTTTTAGGGTTAGGGATCAGGGTGAGGCTCAGTGTGAGGGTTTGTGATTCTGCTTAGAGCTTCTTGTAATTGATTTGAGCACTGACTAGCTTTGTGGGTTGAGGGGTTGGGTTAGGGCTAGATGTGAGGGCTGCCATTAAGGCTAGAGGTGAGGGCTGCCGTTAAGGCTAGCATTTGAGGGGTAGGGACCTCACAGACAACAAGCAAGTGCTGTCCCTCTCACATGCCTCTCCTTTGGCCTACCCCGTTGTCCCATCTCTCTCTTTGATGTCACTCACAAGCATCCTCACAATGCTGCTCCTCACCAGCCAGCTTCCTCCGGCAGAAATGACATCACAACCTACTCTCCGGCAATGTCACCTATGCCTTCACCTTCCTCTTGCCTAACCTCTCATCTCATCTCCCTGGCCTTTCCCTTCAGAACCTCACAATCCCTGCCCTGCTTCTAGATCCTGGGAAACATCAGTTAGGCTTAGGAGAGGGGTTGAAGATGAGGGAGGGTGAGGGACAGGATTAGGGAGTTGGGTGAGGGTTTAGGCTTCAGGCATCTGGTGAGGGGTTCAGCTTTGGCATTAGTGTCAGCATGGGATGATCTGTCATTCCCTAACAGCCCTGGAGCACTCCTTATCAGGATTGTAACCCAAGTGGAACGACACCACGGTTACCGAAATTCCATCATTTTACTAATGACTAAAGCCAATCATCTTGAAAACCTACAAACAGCGGTCCCAAGGGAGGCCCTTTGAGCTCTCCTGGACCGCAGCGGGCTGCGACCAGCATCTCCCTCCAAGTGGGACGCCTCTCAGAGTTCGCAAACTCTCCAGTTTGTGAAATTTGGAGGACTGCCACCGAAAGCTGGCGACGAAACCTGGGCTGAAACCCTCCCCTCCTGGAGGCTCAACCCTGGCCCCCTGAGAAATACTGAGACATTTGAAGTGAATATTTCACGGAACTCGAGGGGAATTTTTAACAGGTATACCTTTATATATGTATCTATAGCTTTATGTCTGTGTGCGTGCGTGCGTGGATCAATCTGTAATCAGGCTATTGTTGTGATTAGCTCGCTTCAGGCTATTGTTGTGATTAGCTCGCTTTGTAAATCCTAAAATTAATCCTTGATTAAGTGCTGCCTAAATCTTATAATTTACCTCAAATGGTGAATGAACCTCAAATTGCTGCTAAATACACATAATCCTTAGATGAAACACATTGACCAAGTCTGGGACTAGGATTACACCTAACCGCACCTAGACTGCTCTCTGAGAAGGAGCTTAGAAAGCAAGGGGGTCAATTCCGACCCTCGTGACTCAACGGGAGGAACTCTTCATCCCTTGTACCTTCTCTTTTCCTTTAGAGAGAAAGCGTTGACCAAGCCTTGGAATGAGTCTGGGTTCAGCGGCAGCTAATCTCCTCTTTGAGAAGTTTAGAAAGCAAGGGAGTCCATTCTGAACCTTGTGACTCAATGGGAGGGTCTTCCTTATTCTTTACCCCTTTGTTTCTCCGCTCTCTCCCTCTGTATAAATCATTCTGAGTTGATTCTCATTTGATTTCCCTTTGTATGTTTTAGTAAGTAGTAGAGTGAACCTTGCCATCGAATTCTGTTGAGTCGCATTTTTATAAACTTCTATTAAAATCGCTTTTCCCAATACCCTTGATGGTGATTCTTTAAGCGGCCTAAACCACTCATTTATGAGAAGCCCTCAGCAGGCCCTACTAAACGTCCAGGACACTTGATTCCTGCTATGGCCTTCCACGCTCAGTGACTTTCCCCTGGGAGATGGTAAGTGTGCAGCAATGGTAATGAGTTTATTCTTGCATCTCAATTTCAGCGTGGTTGCAGAGGGACTTCCAGGAGAGACCATCTTCTAGGAAGGCTTTTGCTAAGTGTGATGACGTTAACAAGCACCTGATGCCACACAGGTTCATTTCTTTCTCAGTCCTAACTCAGGAATGCTTTGAACATTGACTGTAAAATGTTCCCATGCAACACCCCACCTTCATTTGCTAGAGGTGGGCATGGGATGAGGAGGCACAGCCAGCCAGGTAGATGTGACCACAGGTGGATGGGCAAGGAGATCACTAGAGACACTTGCTTCTATCAGTTTCACTTTTCTGGGCGTGATTTACATAAGACCCCAGCAGCTGTTATTCAATGATGCACATACTCTGTCCTGTACTTCTAAAAAGTGGTCTAGGGCTAATGGATTCTATATTACCATTTGTGATAATAATTTGATTTCTTCCCGTAGGGCTGTAATACTAGCTGCGCTTTCAGTAATGGCTTTTTCTAATTCCCTTGGCACATTTGCAATAGCTCTTTCTAGTTCTGCAACCCCTAACTGTGGGATAAAAGCTGTTACAGACAGGTGGAACTTAGTGCCGCATGCTATCAGAGGGCTGTAACACTTTTTCTTGTAGATAGCAGTAGATAGACCCAGGGGTCTCCTTTCAGACTAGCGACAAACCCTTCTTGGCAGCAGGGTGGTATCCTTCCTTTCTTCAGTGAAAATTCCTAACGTAGATGCCTGTCCTTGTACCACTGAGAATTCAATGGGACAGATACCCAGGGGAGTTGATTTCTGGAAGAGGATGGGCTTTTAGGGCATATGCAACAGTCGGGCTTATTTGCCTCTGCTGCTGTAGCTGGACTGTGGCTATGGCCGGATTATGGAACGAATATGTATAATCCGTATTCCACCACTGGCTTTTAAGCAATGCTACCCTATTAAAACCTGGGCTTCCAAACCACTACGAACAGGAAAAACAAACAGACACAAAGCGCAAAACCAACTCTCCCTTGGATATAGAGGACAGCACTGAAATCAAAAGGCTTTCCTGACTTAGGAAACCCAAAAGGCATTGAAAGATCTAAACTAAGCTGTCGTGGAAGCTCGTCCTCGTTAGCCGAGGGCCCCAGGAAAAGGCCGCTGCATCTCCCCAGGCTGCCTTGCCCTGCCTGGCTGCTGAGAGGAGGGGACAGCGGGTGGTGCCAGCCTGGGGTGACAGGAGGGACAGCGGGCGGTGAGAGGCCTGGGGGGTGACAGGACACCGGGCGGTGATGGGCCGGGGGGCAGCAGGGACACGAGCAGCCGGGGGCAGTGACAGGCCCGGGGCTGACGGGCGGTGACATGGACTGGTAACGGCCCTCCCCTGTGGGGCGCTCAGACTTCGGAAGAAGACGGCGGGGCCGCCGCGCTCACGTGACACGGGCCTGTTGTCAAAATGCACTGGGTGCGGGGGGCTGTTGTGCGTGCGCAACGGTTGTCGGCCCAGAAACCCCTCTGCGGAATGTTGAGGCAAGGGAAACCCCTCTGCGGAATGTTGAGGCAAGGGAAACCCCTCTGCGGAATGTTGAGGCAAGGGAAACCCCTCTGCGGAATGTTGAGGCAAGGGAAACCCCTCTGCGGAATGTTGAGGCAGGGGCGCCTGAGTCGCCACAGCGAGCGGTTGGGCCTGGAAGTGCTGTGTGCGAGAGAGGGAGTGGGTCTGAGCCGGGGCTGCAGAGGCCTCTCCCCGTTGCCTGACGCCCGCCTGGGCTGCGAGGAGGAGCTCGACCTCAGGGGGTGCTGCTTTCCCCGACCCCCTCAGTGGGCCCTTCCTCAAGCCGCCAGCACAGAGGTCGTGACACGGTCTGCCGTGGTAGACACCATCGCAAAGCAGGCACCGCCTGGCCCCGACCATGTCGTGCGTCCACTATAAGTTCTCCTCCCAGCTGAACTATGCCACGGTCACCTTCAACGGCCTCCACATCTCCCTGTGCGACCTCAAGCGCCAGATCATGGGCCGCGAGAAGCTGAAGGCGGCCAACTGTGACCTGCAGATCACCAACGCCCAGAGCAAAGAAGGTGCGTGGGGGCAGCCGGGGAGGGAGTCAGCCTGGGGCCCATCCCGCCGGCGTGCGGGGGACCAGGAGGGCAAGCGGCGCCAGGGCTGAAGCGGGATGGGAAGCGGTAATGCGATTCGGCCACGATCGGTAGCTGTGACTTGTGTTGGGGGCCTCACAGAGCTGTTCTTTTGTAGTTGCTCTTCCGACAGCTACCTTCAGGTCTGTGTTTTAGACACGGAGCTAGGCGTAGAAGGAGACGTGGTTGACGTGCGACATGTAGTGCTTACCAAAGTTTTGGTTTCCTGGAATTCCTCTAGGTAAAATGATAAGGAAATGTGGGAGGATATCTTATAAAAACAGAGTAAGCTGAAAGTGATGCTATTGAACATCATTGTATCATCCATTTCTAACTGTGATTTTTTTTCCTGGTACTACATGCTAACCACATCAGGGCAATACTGAGGTTTTATGGCAGAACATTTACGGTGAATATACGTAAGAAATGTTCTTAGAGCAGTCATAAATTCTTTTAAATCTAATAAATGGTGCTTCTTTCTCAGAGGTGATAATGGTTTTGGTATGACATTTCAGTTTGGTAATCTGCCATCTTGGTAAGTTTAAATGTGATTAAAGACTCTGGGTTGTGACTTTTCAGAAATAAAAAGACTTGTAAAGTGTTTTCAGTCCTTAAAGTTCTTTTTTTTTTTTTTTCCTGTGGTTCTCTGACACTTTTACAACAGCCTTTCTTTGAAATGTGGACTAGTGGTTTTTTTCCTCTTCCTCTTTGATGTATTAAAACTTAAACAGAAAAATATGTACGCTGCGGTAACTGTAACTTCAGCCCTGGCCTTTCAAGTGATTGGACTTAAAGCTCGCTGTGTATCTACAGGTATTGAAACTATTTCAGGAGAATGTCTGCGAAGAGACTTAAGGGCACGATGTTAGGGATCTTAGGGATGCCATTGCATTGCATGACATGCGTAGGCAGAGAGACATTTCACAAGGCTTGAATTTTTCTAGTAGTATTGAAGAAAATGGTCAAGACCTTTTGAACAGTGTTTAATTTGCTTTAAGGGCTTTGCTGCAGCAAAGGGTCTCTGAATTTTTTCATCAGTTGCTAACGTACCTCCAGCTTCACAAATGCTAGCAGGCTGAATGGCCGACTGGCTGACGTCAGTCCTGTAGTAGTTGGGTCTGTGTCAAACAGAGCCTTAAAACCAGAATGCTGGATGGTAATAAACTTTGAAGGAGCCCAATTATTATCACTAGAGGAATTTTGAAATAGGCCAAGCACGTGGGTTCTGTTATAGCAGGTGAGGAACAGAACGCAACATTTCAGAAGAAAAATTTATGCTCGTAAATATGTTCCCCCACAAAGCGTTACTCTAATATCCATAATAGCCATTTTACAAAGTGTGTTGCTTTGTTTTCATATGTAATCCGAAGACAGTGAAGACAAAGTATCTGCTTCACTAGGTTCTGCTAAATGTGGCGTTGCCTGAAGGTGAAGTTCAAGCAGGAGTATCTTTCCTGCTTTAAAGAGCATCACTCTTGTTTAACAGCAACAAGATCCTCCTCTAGGCAGGTTGTGTTGCACTTTGACCTTTGTAAAATGAGCATAAAATCTTACGCTTGCTATATTAGAGACACAGGTGCTTACTGAAGGAAGGGGTAAGGGTGTTTTCCTTGTGAAAACGCAAAAATCCCCCAGGGGTTTTCAGAGCTAAAGCTGGAGAATACATTTCAGTGTCATCTACGTCTATGTCAAATTTTTGGTTTAGATGGGTAACCATGAATTTCAGTTGTTATTAATCAGATGTAGATGCTTAAACTCACCTTCAGAACATAAAGGAACAAACTAGGCCCGGATATTCTGCCTAAATGGGATGTTTGGAATTCTTACATGTGGTCATGAAGTATTGGGTTTTTATAACATAGTCTGTGACTGACTAAACGCTGATGTGATCTTGGAAAGAACCAAGTGGACCTTGAGTGAAGATGGCCTACTTGTTCAGATTTTTCTGAGTACTCCTCTAAGCTTTTACAGTTCAGTAACTGTTACTTTTCATAATGGAAATCTAGTCATAGAAGCAATGCTAATACAAGCTAAAAGTAAACAGGATTTTAAGTATCAGTGGAAAAAAAATTTCTGATGGACTCTTTTTAAGATGCTGGGAAAGCAAAATGGATGGTTAGGACCCATTTTAAAAGGTGGGGGGGGGTGTGTCCTCTTCCACGCTTACTCTAGAGACACATTCTAGAAAGGCAGAATTCCCTTCAAAAAGCCTGTACTCAGGAATGAGGCATTTAAACTTGCCTCCTTTGAATTTGATCTGAATTTCTTGACCTGTTTTTTATACTAGATGTTCTCACAATATAGTGGAAGGGCTGCAGACTCCAGAACTCAGGTCTCTTGAGTACTCTTTCCTGCCCTCTAACATTCTGACTCCAAGCACTTGGAGAATGTGCTATTCTGCTTATCAGGGAAAATACAAAAAAAATGCTAGAAACCCAAAAATGGGGCTCTGAACTGGTCTTCATCCAGTGGTTTGTGATCTGGACCAGAAAGAATCCTCTAGCCCTGCCAGTTTCGTTTCCATTTCAATGGAAAGCACTGAGCAGCTGAGAAGTGTGGTTGTTGATGGATTAAGCTCCAAGAAATAGGCAGCGATGGCAGGCTCTCTTCCTGTTCTGTCAGTCTGGAGCACTAGCAGTGTAGGTGTATCGGTTTTAGTCAACAGCCACAAAAGCGCTGGCGCAGAGTTTTCATGCTTTAGCTAAGTGCCTGTTTTGTTGCGGGGCAAGCTAGTCAGACTTTAGAGTCTGGTTTATGCAGGGGAGACTTTGCTGTGCTTTGGTTTTCTCCAAAGATCTATTGGTATTGTAGCCTAATGGAAGCAAAAGCAACTTAAGCTAGGTCAGGAAAGAACCTCGTGCATTAGCAGGCTCTCCTTTCGTGACCTTTGAGACTATTTTGCTGTTGGCGTTCAAACTATTGTAAAAAACTGGAAAAGATTTTGCTGCTTGTGTTTGATTATCAAACCTGAAGATTTCTTGAAATGTACCGTTAGTGTGTTGAGACGGTAACAGCGTGATGTTACGTATAAAGTTTTGCTTCTGTATCCCTAAAGGGATTCTCTGAAGTGCTATATAATTGCAGATTAATACACATTCTTAGGAACTGACTCCTGTTTTTTTCTGGTTTTATGTTGTTTTCAGAATACACCGATGATCGGGCCCTGATTCCTAAGAACTCCTCAGTAATCGTTAGAAGAATCCCTGCGGGAGGAGTTAAAGCTACCAGCAAAACCTGTGTTCTGTAAGTATCCATAAAGCACATTCAGATGGGCTCTTTCTTGTTAAAGCTGCTGTCAAGTTTTGTTGTCGTGGGGTAGATTTTAATGCATCTGTCCCAAAGTAGACTTACATTTTTGGGCCTGCTGGGACATGGGGTTCAAACTCCCACATTGGTAATCTGTGCAATGATTCTTTTGTGTTTCTTCTTGGGGTGGTTGTTCTGAGGGCCAAGTTGTAGACCCCATTTCCTCTCGGTGGAGAGATTCCTCATTCTGTGTGTTTGCTTTTATTGCTTTTATAGTAGAGGGAGATACGCATTGTAGTGTAAACTTCGAATTTGTTGCCATCTCAGAAGAGTCTGATTCTGAGTGTTTGACTATTTCTGGCATTTGGAGGAGCAGGGGGTAGGATATGGCAGGTTTTCTTTTGCCCCCAATCTGGGGGTTTTGCATGCTAACTAGAGAGGAAAGACCAAGGTTGCCTGCTGATGAACCACGCAAACAAGAAGTGGCATTCATAAGTGATTCCTCTTAGTTTCCTAAAGACAATGCCCGTTTCAGGCAGAGAAAAAGAACAATATCCTAAAGTGTACTGCCTTTTGTGCGAGTACGATGAAGGAACAGTGAATCCTTTCCAAACCTGAAACTGCGTAAGCAGTTTAGGACCTTCCCAAATGTTACTAGTTGTCTGTCTAAGCCTGCTTTTCCCCTAAGCAGATATCTCTGCTCCAGGGTTTAATTCTGTGTTCCTAAGATTTACGGAGGACAGAGAATGGGGTATATTGATTGCAATTACAGCTATGCAAATGCAATCGTGACTGCAGGATTATGGCTGTCATTTCTGTATTCATACAGTCCAGTTCTGTATCAGCTACATTAGCATTGTTTGAATGGTCATGTTTTGCAGCCGCCTTAAAGATATGCGTCTCCACCACAATGAGTAGCTGTTACTAGCTTGTGGTTTTGCCACGTCTTTGTAACGTGGGTTCTCAAGAAATAAAGTAGACTGATGAGTTACAGTGTGTCTGGAAGAAACAGTACAGCAGCATCCTGGTGTCCATGAAGCATTTGCAAGCAAAAACCCCTGAAGTTATGTGGCTCTGCACGTAAACTCTGGGCATATTAGTGCCATGGTTGTTGCACTGCTTTCAGGCACTCACTAGTAATTCCGGACGCCACAGCGTGGTGCTTATAAACATGGCCTTGTTTGGGGGATTAATTGAAATACGTATGCTTAGTGCTGCCTCGTCAGTGCATCCTCTGTTTCTGGTTGGATGGTGCCCTCTCTTGCTATTGTAATGCTGCCCTAAAATGAGAGGATAGGTGCTGCTAGCATCAAAGGTCAAATAAATAGCTGGATGTGGGGATAAGGGAAGATTGGCACCACTGTTCTAACATTGAAAATTAACCAGGCAGATCAGCTTTCCATTCCTTCAGCTGGAAGCATTGCAGAAACAGCTGGTAGAGTGGTTAGTGTTTGGGAATGATGAATGTGTGCTGAAATGGTGGAGAGGCCTTCAAAGTGCATTACTCCCCTTGTAGTATGTTCTTCAGGTTCAGTGGATGAAGAAACCCATGTGTGGCCATCTAAAGTATTTCCTCATGCTTCCTCGTCTTCAGGAGGTACGTGGCTGTAGCTGCGAGCCTGGTGCTGTTGTAGTAGTGGCAGGAAGCATGAGCCTTTCTATTTGTGCCTCAGTTCCACAGCAGCCTCGGAATTGCCTCTGCTCATGGGACAATTTGGATGATGTCTGAATTGTTTGTTAACTACATCAGTGGTTGAATGTCTGATTCATGATGAGCAGCCTGCAGATACAGATCAATGAGTATGTGGAATCTCAGCAGGTTTTCAAACACAATAAATATTTCCTAAGATATTGTAGCATGTTCAAGATTATCTTAAAGCAAATTCTGGCAATTAAGACCTTTTTTTTTTTTTTTTCCCCACAGGGCTCCTAAATCGCACAAAATCCTAGGAGCTGCTTTCAGGTGACATTTCTACTACTATTCTTAGTTAACATAGCATATGTAACACATGTAGTATTTTGGCCTTTTCATGGCTAAGTATGGTCAATGTCTGAACACAGTGCTTGGGCTTCCACAAAGAAACACTGTTCTAAAGACTATGCTGCTGACATTGTTGTTATTTCTTTGTCAGAGGACTGATTTTTTACCCTTAAGTAAACTTGCACTTCAAAGGGTCTCGACTATCCCTGTTCTTTCTTAGAAACTGAAGTGCTCTCTCTGGTGCCTATTTGTAAGACTAGGGGCATACAGCTTGGCTAAAGTTACCTTCAGATGTTGATGCTTGATTATTTAAGAACACAAAGCTGTACTACAGACTTCATATGTTAGATACTTAATGCAGCAGAGACAAAATATCCGAGGACTTCCTCTTGCACTGTTGTGTTCTAGATCTGTAAGTCTTAGAGGAATTTGTGACAAAGTAGAAATGGGATTTTGGGTGGTTTTATTAGTGGCACTGAGTGTTACCAAAGAGAGAAGAGTTTATGTATATGAATAAATTTCCATATTCACTAGACTATGAGAAGATAATATTTCTGATGTTGTGGTTTTACAACGTGCTTTCACTGCTCGATGTTGGGTACAAGTGCTTTATTTGAAGTTCTGATCACCTTTATTTCTTCTTCTAGAAGTCGAACTGCGCCAGCGAGCGGAACACCAAAAGCAGTATGTAAAAACACAATCTCAGGCTTTTTCCTACACACTGCACTTCACTCTAAACAATGTAGCCTTGTATTAATTTTCCAAACATTAGCTTAATATATTTTCCAGTAAATATGTTGTAAATAGCATGTCCTTGATTCAACATAGTAAAAACTGAGTCATGCCATCATTTGCACAGTTCTCATGGGAATCTTGGTATTTGTGCCTAGTAATGCATTGTATTTCATACTGACTATGCCAGAATATTTCCTGTGTGACTGTGTGTTGTACAGATAATGTATGATGGTTTTTAGAACGTGTTAGAACATGGCGCCATGTTCTGCAGCTGTCTGTCTACTGCTAGTACTCTGGATGTTTGTATCGGGTGTTGTGTGCTTTTTCTTTCTCGAAATACAAATTGTTTGGAGTGTATTTTTTGCCATTTTCACAGCCTATCACTTAGCTGTTGTTTTTAAATACCTTTTTTGCCTAATGGTTCTTGAAAGTGTTATCAAAAACAGCTGAGAAACCATTCTTGTTAAACTTGGGACTCTTTCTTAATTTTGACTTGGGGCTTCAAACAAATACCAAAACCAACATATCCCGTACGTTGTGAGGACAGTTCTGTGCAGCTAAATGATTCCTTTTCAGGTCCGTAAATACTTGGGTATTTGTTCCAAAAACTGTATAATTGAAATGATATTGTTTGGGCCCCTCTGAGTACGTAAATGCCTTTAATAGATGGCGGTGAATTTAAATAGCATTGCTACACGAAGTGATATTGTCAAGTTCTGCATTTGATCACTTCATCTGACTAATCAGTTTAGTTTAATAGTTTGCCTGCAAACGAAAGCATCTAAAACCCAGTGTACAAATTTTGGCACAAGGTTAGAGCCTGGTGCATTAGTGGGTGTAATCCCTGTCATTTCTCTTAACTTCTGCCTGCAGTCCATTTTTGGATCTGGGTGACTTCAGGGTTGGATGCTGCTTTAATTTCCCAAAGGTTAAGCCCTTCTTTAGTATAGCACCATTCTGAATGTACATTTGGAAAAGGGGCAGCATTTTTCTTCAGGTTTGAAAACACTGTCATTCTGCTGCTAAATATAAATAAGTAATAGAAGGAAATACTTGACTGGTAGTGGTCTAGATCTTGATTTGCCACTTGGCTCGAATACGATGTGTAACTCTGCATTTCAAAATATTCCATATACTGTAAAAATTTCCATGTGGTGTTTTTAATGCCTCTCCTTGTGAGTTTGAGTTAGTTTAACTGGCCCAGTGACCCTAGTAGTCAATGTAATGCATTTATATAAACCACGTTTATAGTATTTGATCTAATTCTGATGGGTTTTTCTTTCCTGAAAACAGTTATTTTTCTCTTTGTATCCTTGCATGTGTATAAACACAACTCACGTGTTCAGAAAAAAAACATTCTTTTAGCCTCGTGTGTTCCCTGGCATGTCTGCATTACATTTCTAAGTAGCATCTTACCATAAGCTAACATAGATGTCTCAAAAAACAAAAAAAGAAAAGTAAAAACCCTGAGGTGGGAGGGAAGACTAGTTAGAACTAATTAAAGCAAATGAAATTCGAGGCAAAATCATTCCCTTCTTCTTTACTCTGACTGTTCCTGGTTTGGGTTGTGGGTAGCCACAGGGTGGGTGGAAGCCTTGCATCTCTCCTTACAAGCCCTCTCTCTCTCTCCCTCCCTGTCAAAGCACAGCAGCCTCAGGTGCTTCTAGCGCTGGAGACACACTGAGCTTTATTCTTAAAGCTAGCTCAGGTCTTGGTCTAAAGGGTGGGGGGTTTCTATTCTTTGGTTGGGTTTGTTAATACATGTATTTCTGTATGTATTTCAAAGCAGAACCTGGATCTTAGTGTGGTGGGAATAAATCACTGGAAAGCTTGGCAATTGTTGTTGAACGGTAAAGCAGCAAAGTGAAAATGAGTTAACATTTTTTTAAAAAGGATGCACAATAGCTTATACTTTGACTCTTCATTGTCTTGCTCTTATGTTAGCTGGCAACCTAGACTTCCACATTTGTGCTGCTGTCCTACTGTTAACTACAGCCAAAGCGAGAAAGGGGATCCTTTTTGGTTTAGGATTACAAGTTCAGTAACTGCAAGGAGCTCTAGTTGGTGTTTGTCCTTAGAGGCTGCAGAAATGCAGAGAGTTGTGCCCATTGATTTAGCACTGTCAAGCACAGCTGGGATCCTTCCTGGCTGAATTTTTAGTTTAGCCAAGCTATCAGGTTTTAGAAAACCACTGTAATTTAAATGTGGCACTCCAGCAGTGAGAATAGCCTTTTCCTCCCATTTTGCCTCCCCTTTCCCACTTGCTTTGTGTTCATTGCTGTTTAGTCTTCTGTTTGAAATGGGAGTTAATACATTGACTGTCGAGTCTGGGGTTTTACGTTTGTTTGTTGGTTGGGGTTTTTTTTTCCCAATTCTTCTGCAGTATTATCTTGGGGTTGTATACAAGTTTCATGGAGATGTTGTTTCAACGTGACTGACTGGAGGGACTGGCAGGATATAATTCCATGGAAATTTAAAGGAAAAAACAAAAGACCCACGAATGTTGGATCACTGGAAGATGGTTGTTGCGCAAACGTTCTAAATAGCACATTAATTATCTATTTGCTGCTTTTGGTAACTGTTCAGTAGAAAGGAGTGCTATCACCTCCTCGAAGAAACGAGACTGTTGCCTGCAGGCCAGAGCATAACTGCTTCCTGAAAAAATACAAGAACTCACTATTAGTTTATTAACTGTTATGCTTCAGTTACTGGTCAATACCAGACTGTTTAATGCAAGACTCCAATCGAGAGGTTTCCTAATTACTCGTTGGGTTCTGAAAAACCACAGAATGATAGTGGCTGTGCCTGCCAGGAGAAAACATAGGCCTGTCTTTCCCACATGTAAAAAAGAGTGGCATACGGTGCATGAAGCTTCAAAGTACTTGATCAGGCTTCCTTTTTAACAGAACTGGGTGCAAAATGTTCTGAAAAGAAGGAAAGGTGGATCTTCTGGTAAGACTTGCAATGGTCTCTTTTCCCAGATCGGAGTGCTCCTCTCCAAAGGCACATTTTCCTTCTCAAATAAACTTAAATATGTTTTTCAATCCTTTTAAGCAGAAAATTGACAGTTTCCTTACCCCTTCGACTTTTAAGGACTTGTGAGCATTTGACAAGGGTCCCTCTCTGAGATACCACAGAGCAATAAATTGATCTCAGGCGGGTTTGGTTATTTTAGTTTCTTCTCACTAACCACACAGGCACTCTTAAGCTGTCATGGGTTTGGACTTTGTTTTGAACAAGTACAAATTACACTAGGTTGGAAATGCCTCTTTCAGGGACACTCAGAGGATACAGTGCAGACTTTCAGGCTACAGTAGAGGTTAACTATTGCTCTGTTTTGACTGTAGAACTTGAATATGTGTTTATTTTTTTGTGAACAGATTGATGACCCTTCTGCACCTCTTTCGCTGGCCCAGCTTATTAAGGTACATACATATTCTCTTCAAACAACATTTGCTTCGTACTTTTAGACCTTATACTGTGATCTAGAGCTGGATAACCTTTGTAATGTGAGCAAAGCTTGAATTTAATTTTCAATCATTTAAAGTATTTATTTTAACTGTAAAATGTCTGTATGTTCTGCTACTATCCCGTAAAGAGTAGTTGCCAGTTTGGGAAGATAGAAGGGGAGTACCTTTCCAGGCTCAATGTAACGTTGCAGTATTACTCATCTTCAAGACACAAAGAAGCAGCACTTCAGAAGCTGTTTACTGTTTTTCATACGTTTCACTAATTTTGTGTTGGAAACTAACAGGATTTTCACAGAAGAATTTAATTGGCTGTAAGTTATGGACATTTCAGGGGGGTTTGCAAGAGCCAAAATAGAAGCGTTTCCGGAACGTGGACAATTGCATGGCTGTTTTTGGATTTCTAGTCCTTACAGACTGTAGATCCATTCTTTGAATGCTGCACAATTTCTTAAATTGTAGTATATAGAGTGTGGACAACACAATCTAATTTGCTTGATCGCAGACTGTGTAAATTGCATAAATGTACCTAATTGTTTAGAGGAACATACCCAGGTGCATGTGTGGCATATTAGCAGATGTGAGCTTCTGAAACTGCTGTAATGCCATGTTTTGCTATGGAACTGCTTGTATTTTTTGCTCAACAATGGGTAACTTTGTCTGGGAAAGCACTAGTGATCGTGCTTTGTGAAAAGGCACAGTGCTAGCCAATGAAATGCCTAGTCTTTAGAGTTACAAAGATGAGAGAAGGCAGGGCCTAATGCAGAGGAGCTAGTTCTTTCATCTGAAAAGTGAGGCAGGGGTTCATTTCCAAGAAAGAGAAATCTCTTCCCTCTGGTAACTTCTTCCCACTCTCAGTGCAGAAATTAAATTGTGTACATTTGGAAAAAAAAATCCAAAAAAATTAGTTTGGAAGGTAACCTCCAAAAGAAAGCGGTCTCCATTAGTGCTGTCCCTAAACGTGTCCTTGGTTCTGTAAACTCATGTGAAGTTTTACTCTGAAATGTGAAAACCTGTCCAAGTGGAGTACACATTTCAGCTTTTGAGAAAATTCAAGTATTTCAGAAAAATGCAGGAACATAACATAAAGCAGCTCAAAACTATTACTTCCTCTAACCTCTTTAGTGCAGTCTGGCTTAGCGTGGAGGCAATGCGTTGTAAGAAGTTTTCTGTTTTATTCTTACTGTGTATTAAATGCCATATTGGAGATTTGGTCTATTCCTAGGAATGTTTTGTGGGGTTTGGATGTGTTTTGTAAGCCATTTGGGTTCAAAGAAATAGTCAAGCATCTGTAAAGTTTTCTCTATATGTTAATGGAGATGATTTCATAGATGTCGACCTGGATTATGTTACTATTGAGAAAACACTGTGTCTGTGAAACTCCCATTTAATAAAACGTGGAAACTAGCTGGTTGCATGCCTAGAAAAACAAAAACATGAGAGGTTGATCTGAATGCTAGGTGCTTGAAGGTCCACATCATTTACAGTCACTCCCTTAGACCCTGCTTGTGCCTGGACCAGTGTGTAATAAAAAGGTTTGAACAAATACTACTGAAGAACCATCAGCTGGCTTCATTAAGTTGAAGTTCTAGTTCTGCATAAGGTTTAGATTACAATTTGTATGTTAAAAGGCCACAGTCATCTGGAAAAAAGTGCAGGTTTTGCTTACTGTAGTTAACTCACTTTCCATGAAGAAGTTAGGAGGCGGGGGGGGCATGCAGTTGTGACTGCCTGCTGCACATGATGGTCAAATTTCTACTGGAAAGCATCTTTTGTCCTGCTGAGGGAATATAAAAAGCTGGATTCCTTTTAAGGCGTCTGTGTCTGAAGCTGACTTTCAGCAAGCAGAAACAACTCCCCGACTCTTGTGTGTCCTTTACTGCTGCAAAATGTAAATAATGATACTTGCATACATCTTTCTCAATTAAATGTCCAGTGGACATCTTCCCCTGCAAATAGTCTGGAGCTTAAAAATCAGTTTAAACATCGGGGATAGTCTCATTTTTTCTACACATCGCCTCAGTCCACTTGGCAGAAAATGGGATTGCTTACAGAGGTCTTTACATAAGGTCCAAACAGAGCCTAAGCTTTTGAGTGCCCAAGAATGCTCTTTTCAAGTAGGTTAAGAGGCACATAAACAGCACGGAATGGCATCAGGACTCCCCAGAACGTCTTCAGGGCAACTATATTTTATATAAGCAGCTGTTTTCATGCAACCTCAGCTAGCGTTGTGCTGCTCTTTACAGGACTGGGTGAGTGGTGGTGTCTTTGGCTGGGTGGGCTTAAATGTGTTTCTAATGTGTGTGTCCAATAATTACCTCTTCGACAGACCGCCGATCTGGCTGAAGCCAATGCTTCTGAAGAAGAGAAAATAAAAGCTATGATGATGCAGTCTTGCTGTGCATATGATCCAATCAAGTAAGTGTTGATAATGTCAAATCTGTCCTTTGAAGCTGATGGAAAAATTGTAGAGATGTTTGTTTCAACACGAGAGACACACGCATACCTTGTTCTTTTTTTCCCCAAAACCTTTTAGTTACATGAAGAAACCCTTGGCTCCACCTCCACCATCATATACTTGCTTTCGTTGTGGAAAACCGGGCCACTATAGGAAGAACTGCCCAACAACTGGGGTAAGATTGTGGGGGACTTGTGGTGTGACTTAGTTTTTCATTTTTTTATCTTGGCAGTTAGGTAACAAGTCCATGAACGCTCCTAGGAAGAATTGTTTCTCTTGGGGTGAAATATAGAGGTTATGTGGCAATTTTGCAAAGCCCTTCAAAATTCAAGGGAAACCTGGAATCACAAATGTGAAATTTTCTTTTTTCGAGGTCATAGACATTAAAGGTGTGCATAGAGCTTTCTCTGTGAACTTTCATGCATATTTTTATATATTGCAATATTAGGGGAAATTTTTATGCTTTTGACTCTCTTTAATGGCAGTTCACAGTTTGTAGTATTTCGTATAAGAATAGGCGGTTTCTGTTGACCCCATCTATTGAATATTTGCATGTGTTAATTACCCAAGTCTCTGGGTGAGTATTCATGCCATTTAAGGTTAGTCACGGAATGTATGTGCTTGAGCTATGAATTCAACCTTCCTGTCTAGGTGGTGAATGTAAGTTTCTCCAGTGACTGATTCAGAGCACCAAATTAAGCTCTCACTCTGAATTGCGCTGTGTAGGAGCAGCGGGTTTGTGTCTCTTCTCTGAATGGATGGTGAGCTGAGGGATATTTCACCCTTCAGGAACCTGAAGATGAGCCAAAGAATGTCGATTGAGTTCAAAATGCTGCTCAAGCCTTTGGAACGTCTTGGCTATATTCATTTAGGAAAATCAGTCTTTTAGTCGAGCAACCCTTACGCTAGGCAACAGGAGAGGATTACAGGCTTTTGCTGCTTCAAATAATCATTGAAATGCCATTTTACGTGTGGGTCTTAAGATGAGATATGTCTGCATTTCTTTTCTGAACAGGACAAAAATTTTGAGTCTGTTCCCAGAATTAAAATGAGCACCGGAATTCCAAGGAGTTTCATGATGGAGGTGGAAGATCCCAATACAAAGGGTGCTATGCTTACAAGCAGGGGAAAATATGCAATCCCAACGATTAATGCGTAAGTATGGCATTAATTGGACTGACCAAAAAGTGAGCGAGAGAAACCATGCGTAAATGTTTGAGTGGCAGCGCAACCAAGTTGGCCAGCGTACTACTGTGTGCTGACAAGAAGGGCTGTTTGAAAACGCACTTGGTAGCATTTCTGGTTTTCTGTCATGGATCTCCTTTTGTAGAAGCTGTAACACAGACTTCTTCCCTTTATAAAACGTAATTACTCAGAGACTAACTTTCTCCTGAGCCTGCAATTTACATTTACCCTCTGGCAAAGAGAGGTGAGATTCATTTCACCTGCTTTCTAGCTGTCAAAAATGACTTGTCTAGTCTGAGCTAATGTCTTAGTTGATCCAATGAATGGCAGAGTTCTGCAGAAGGAAAATTGTCCCCCCCTCCCTCTTCTAGTGTGGTGGCTCGAGAGAAGTAGTTTAAACTAAATGCCTACGTTTTAGAAGGCAAATGTAGAGTGAGGAGAATTCCATTTGTTATCTTCCTTGGATTAAATCCAAAGCTCGGAAAAGTTTTCCTTTACCCACCTCTAACTGTTTTCTTTTTCCTTCCCCACCCCCCCTCCAGGGAAGCTTATGCTAGAGGAAAGAAGGAAAAGCCTCCCTTTCTACCAGAGGAGCCCTCTTCCTCCTCCTCTTTCTCCTCCTCCGCCCTCTCAGATGATCCTCTTCCAGAGGAGCTGTCATGTGTCATTTGTAAAGATATCATGACTGATGCCGCTGTTATTCCCTGCTGCGGAAACAGTTTTTGTGACGAATGTAAGTGTTACTCCCATGTTTGTTAATTCAAAACATCACGTCTGATCTTCTCAAAGCAGAAAGAGGCGATAATGAAATGACTTTGTTCCCAGTTCCGTTTAATACTTAAGTATACCTGTGGTAGTGCATGGCTCCCCCCCACCCCGTCATGGGCCGCTCTGACCGTACCAAGCACTGCTGTTACCTAACCGAGGCTGGTAGCGGGAGCGGGAACAATGGAATAATCAGTCACTCCCCGACAGCCCTGGACATTCCTTATCAGGATTGTAGCCCAAGTGGAATGACACCACGGTTACCCAAATTCCATCATTTTACTAATGACTAAAGCCAATCATCTTGCAAACCTTTAAACAGCGGTCCCAAGTGAGGCCCTTTGAGCTCTCCTGGACCTCAGCGGGCAGCAAACAGCATCTCCCTCCAAGTGGGATGCCTCTCGGAGTTCGCAAACTCTCCAGTTTGCGAAATTCAGAGGACTGCCGCCGAAAGCTGGCGACGGGACATGGGCTGAAACCCTCTCCTCCTGGAGGCTCAACCCTCGCCCGTTGAGAAATGCTGACAAGTGAATATTTCATAGAACTCGAGGGGAATTTTTAACAGGTACCTTTGTACATCTCTCACTCTCTATTTGTGACTGTGTGCGTGAGTGTGTGAATCAATTTGAATACCCGATAACAAGCACAGTATAAATATTACCATTTCAAATCTGTAATCAAGTCACTGTTGTGATTGTAGTAAATTCTATTAACTCACTTTGCAAACGTTAGACTCATCAGTGATGAAGTGCTGCTAAAATCTTGTGATCTGCCTTAAACTGTGAACGAACCTTAGATTGCTGCTAAATACATAGAATCCTTTAGACATGAACCATTGACCAAGTCTGAGACTAAGTCTGGATTCAGTCGCACTTAAACTCCTCTCTGAGCAGGAGTTTAGAAAGCAAGGGGGTGCATTCTGAACCTCGTGACTCAACGGGAGGGTCCTCTTTACCCTTTTGTTTCTCCCGTCTCTCTGTAGAAATCATTCTGATTTGATTCTAATTCCATTTTCCTTTCTATGTTTTAGTAAGTAATAGAGTGAACCTTGCCAATGAATTCTCATCAGTCACCTTTTCATAAACTTCTATTAAAATCCCTTTTGCCAATACCCTTGACGGTGATTCTTTAAGTGGCCTAAACCACTCGTTCGCCACAATACCCTGGATAGGAAAGGACTCTTCTCATGGAAAGGAAAAAAAAAGGCAGAGAGCTTTTTTCCCTTTCTGCGTCTCTAGTTAAATCCTCTTTACGTGCAGAAGAACAAGCGTGAGAAGAGTGCAGAATTGTGCAGGTGATCACAGTGTTAGATATTGAGCGCATTTTGTTTGTGCACAGCCTGTTCTCTCATACAAAATTATATAGCCAGCTCCGGTGACTTGCTGTGGTCTGCCACAAATGGATGGTTAGGCATTTAATCCACATTCTTCTCCACAGGAGAGTTGCTTAAAACCTTCCCAACTCAAACCTACTAATGGCTTTTTGAGATGTGTTTTATTCATGAACGTTGTGGTTGGTGACTTCTCACTGTACTAGGTAGTGCGAAAAAGGCTAGTCGAAACATCAAGGCATCTTCAAATGTTACAATAGTGAAATATCAAAACTGTAGAGTCATTTGCTGCATACTAGAAATCTTTTGCACGCTTGAACATTTAGAGCTTCATGTTCCTTCAATTCAAGACCATATTCACCCATTAATCATATGCGTGTTTTTATAATTGATTAGAACCCCCCAAAATTTCCTTAGTTTGGCTGAAAACTATTTTGACGATTCTAATGATTCACAGGTATTAGAACAGTGTTACTGGACTCTGAGGAACATACATGCCCAACGTGTCATCAGACAGATGTTTCTCCTGATTCTTTAATTGCCAACCAGTTCCTACGCAAGGTAACCTGATGACTGTTACGTAAACTGTTCGTAGGAAAAGTCTCTGTAAAAAGCGGAAAGGGAAGAAAATAAGAATTTCCATCTCCTTAAGCAAGGCTGAATTGAATGAGGCTCAATTTACTGCTCAAATACATTATCTGTTGTCACAGAAGCTTACAACTCTCAAGACAATCTGGCAAATTCAGGTCACCCTTTTGTTTGACGTGATTGCCTCACTTTCAAGTTTGGGGTTTACACAGAAGTACTTTAAATACAGATACTCTGAGTTACCAATCATTAATATCAGTGTTTAATGTGATGTGTTCATGTATCTGTATGCTGATTTATTTTAGGATTGGTAGCATTTACCAAGCAAGGACGCAAGGAATTTTACTCTGTGCAGGCTTTTCTCCGTCTGTCTACTGAAGTTTCATACTACCTTTCTGTCAATGTTTTTCTGCCTCTAGGCTGTGAACAACTTCAAAAATGGAACTGGCTACACAAAAAGGCTCCGTCAGCAGATTCAACAGCCACAGCAGCCGCCACTGCCGCCACCTCCACCACCGCTCATGACTGTTATATCTCCTGCTGCTCTGGTGAGTGCTGCTGAACTTTCTAAATCTTCCCCTCTGACAGTCAGCAGTTTGTTGGAAGAGAAGGGAAGTTGTATCTCAACACACGCAGTCATTCTTGTAGTTTAGTAGAGCTTATTTTCCAACTCTTTGCATTGATTCACAAGGGCTGTCGGGTTCCCGGACAACCTGCGTTACCAAGTCTTCTGGGCCCCCGAGGACAATCCATACCCACAACTGGTAAGTACCTGTAACCGCAGAATTTCTTTGAAGAAGCTATCTTCAGAGAAACTGAATGGGATTTTTTGCTTTTTCCTCTCCCCACTCCAAAAGGTCGTCCAATGAGAGCCAGTACAACTCGCTCAGCAGGTGGCGGACCAGGCTGGGAACTGTAAGTATTCCGCAGACATTCAGTATCTTACCACTTGTAACGTGTTAAATGAGGCGGTAACACATAACTTACACAACAGCTGATTTATAATGAAATAAGTGTGCACAGACTGCTGTGGAGAACACAAAGGGTAATGAATTTTTAAATGGCTTCATTTGAATTGGCATTAACAAAGGGGATCGGCGCTTGCAGTAAGATTATTGAAAAACCACCTCCAGTACATGACTTAAAAGAGGACTCTGAAAAATGAAGGCTTTTTGGGGAAACCGTAATTGCATATAAAAATGAAATACAGTTAAAGGATCAGGTGGAAAGCCACCCTTTGGTTACTGGCTGAATAGGGCTGGAGAAGAACTTGATTTCCCAATAGGAATCAGCCGCCAACATTCTTTTTTTAACAACTCAGTTGATACTGATTGACCAAACTATTGGAAAAGTCAACGCTGTCATTTTATGGCAAATATGAATTTCTTCAATTTAGTCATCTCGCATGGCCAAGCTGCTTTCTCTCAGCTGGCAAGAGAGGAGTCTATTGTAGCTATTATTGCCGTGTCAAGTTAGTCCTTCCTTTTGGTATATGTCTGTTATACATCGATTGTCAGGGTGCATTGCGTTTATAAACTCTTAAAGATAAATCAAAACAAAACCCAGGACCCATCCCTTGTTTCCTCCACCACCCCATGCACTCCTCTTCCGCTGCGGGTACCACCACCACAGTTTCCTGCTCAGTTTCCACCTGGTCAGCCTCCATCGGCTGGGTACACTGTCCCCCCTCCAGGAAATCCCCCAGCTCCTGCAAGCATGTCATCAGCTTGGCTACCAACAGCAGTACCAACGGCTCATGCAAATACCATCCCAACGACACAAGCACCTCCTTTATACAATCACAGGATCATTTAGGTTGGAAAAGACCTTTAAGAGCATCGAGTCCGACCGCAAACCTAACACTGCCAAGTCCACCACTAAACCCTGTCCCCAAGTGCCACATCTACGCCTCTTTTCACTACCTCCAGGGATGGTGACTCAACCACTTCCCTGGGCAGCCTGTTCCAGTGCTTGATAACTCTTTCGGTGAAGACAATTTTTCCTAGTATTCAATGTAAACCTCCCCTGGTGCAACTTGAGGCCGTGTCCTCTCGTCCTATCACTTGTTACGTGGGAAAAGAGACCAACACCCACCTGGCTACAACTTCCTTTCAGGTAGTTGTTGAGAGCGATGAGGTCTCTCCTGAGCCTCCTTTGCTCCAGACTAAACAAATCCCGTTCCCTCAGCCGCTCCTCGTAGAACTTGCTCTCCAGACCCTTCATCAGCTTCGTTGCTCTTCTTTGGATGCGCTCCAGCACCTCAATGTCTTTCTTGTAGTGAGGGGCCCAATCCTGAACACAGTATTCGAGGTGCGGCCTCAGCAGTGCCGAGTGCAGGGGGACGATCACTTCCCTAGTCCTGCTGGCCACTCTGTTTCTGATAGAAGCCAGGAGGCTCTTGGCCTCCCTTATCTAGGGAGGAGTTTTACATAGAACAACGGAGACTTAAAGAGGAGTAAGTGTTTGGCTCAATCAAGTTGCATTGGGTTTCATTTTTGTATTTCAATGGTGTATCGGACTGCAGTTACACTGAAGTGCATGTGACATAAGCAAAAATAACACAGTGTTTTCTCCACCGTGCTTTTGCGTTGCAGATGGTAAACATCTAAAACTAAACCAAGACAAACGTCATTCTAACACTTTCCCTAAAACTTGTAGGAATTCTAAACTGTTTTTGCTTAAATTGGATGTTCACCTTCTGCATTTGCATGCAGCATACATTTTCTCATATGGGCCATGTTTTGTTTCTTGGTGTCTGCCTGTAAGAAAGGTCAAACTCTAATTGTAATAAAGGTCAAACTTGTTTTAACAGGGAAGAGAAAAAGTCCAAGCCTGAGGAGTTTACAGATGATTTTGCTAAGGAGCTGATGGAATATAAAAAGATTCAAGAGGAGCGCAGGCGCTCGTTTTCCAGGTAACTGCTTTGCATGTCTGTAATGGGGAAGCAGACTGTCGAGAAAAATCGGGAGGAGTTCCACTCCACCCCTCTATCATTAGGTGGACTGGATGAGTCAAGGGATTAGCAGTGATAGGAGTTTCATATTCCTAGAGGAGTGATAGGAGGCTCATATTCCTAGAGGAATGGCATTGAGTCATAGTGCAAGAGGCTGAGCTCAGAAGCTTTTAGATAGGACTTTTCTTGAAATGCGGTCACTATCCTTGGTTAGAGCCAGAGGTACGTGCAAGATATTGCTAGGATGTCTGGCTAGAAGTGTTGATTAAATAGTCCTGTACGTAGGATTGCAGTACAAGTATTTTGCATCCTGTACAATTTGCCAAATAAGTAGTGAAGGTAAATAGACTAAGCTGGCATTTTAAAATGGAGTTTTACTCTCTTCAGGCTAAATGGCGTTTTCTTGATGTTTGATAGGGCACTGTAGCCACTAAGACTTGCTCTTTTTGCATCTTACTGCAGCAAAAATGAGTTGCACCCCATGTCGTTGCGGAGTAGTGAAAAATGTGCGTGTTCACGTACCAGTAGAGGCCAGGATACACCACCTGAAACCAATCAATAGCTGTGGGAGTTTCATGTGCTAGAAGGGAGTGGAAATAGCCTTACCCTTCCTGTTTGTTTTCACACTACCAAAGCAGCAGCTCTTCTGTCTTGTAAGCAGAACCTTTTACATGTGATCAAGATCTTCAGTTTGCAGGAGCATTATGGCAACAGCTGAAAGAAGCTTTGACATAAGCATATGGAGAGGGAGAAGAAAACCAAACCAAATTTGGGAAGGAAAAAAATGGGAAGAGTGACTGTTTTGAATTAACTTCATTTATGTTTCTTGTGGTTTTTTTAAGGTCCAAGTCTCCCTGTAGGGCTTCATCTCCTAAGAAAGGCAATATCAGAAAACGAGCTGAAGCTTCCCAAGGGAAGGCAGAGAGAGATTGTGAAAAATCTCCTCGAATGGAACCACCTGTGAAAAAAGTGAAGGGGCAGTCGCCAAAGACAGGCAGTGTTAAAACATCTTCCTCTTAAAAGGATGTTTACTGTTTTTCGTATGTTTTGTTAATTTTGCGTTAATTTAACTAAGACAATGTTCGCAGAGGATTTTAATTAGCTGTAAGTTATGGACATTTCAGGGGGGGTTGCAAGAGCCAAAATAGAAGCGTTTCTGGAACATGGACAATTGCATGGCTGTTTTTTCTCTTTGTTTACTAGCATGTGCATAAACACAACTCACATGTTCATAAATAGAGTTCTCATTCTTTTAGACTCGTGTGTTCCCTGGCACATCTGCATTACATTTCTAAGTAGCATCTTACCAATACTGGACTGTTTAACGCAAGACTCCAATTGAGAGTTTTCCTAATTTCTTGTTGGCTTCTGAAAAAACACAAAATGATAGTGGTAAAAACATAGGCCTGTCTTTCCCACATGTAAAAAAGAGTGGCATACGGTGCATGAAGCTTCAAAGTACTTGATCAGGCTTCCTTTTTAACAGAACTGGGTGCAAAATGTTCTGAAAAGACGGAAGGGTGGGTCTTACGGTAAGACTTGTAATGGAAAGAAGGTGTCTGTTTCCAGATCTGGGTGCTCCTCTCCAAAGGCACATCTTCAAGAACTGTTGAGCTGGTAATACAGAAATAATGTATGTGCTTTCCTAAATATATGGAGAAGGAAGGATTAACTGGAGTGAGGAATCCTCTTCTGCATGTAGGTATTTTTTCCCCCCCGAGACTGCTAAAACTGCTCCCTTGAATTCTTCCACCACATGAGGGAATAAAGGACAGGAGCTTTTTCCAAGGAGGGGTTTTAATCTCTCTGCTGATCGATTTCGTGGCCTCTTGAGGAGAGCTGTTCAGTTTACACGGTGAAATGTTCTTCTACGTTTTTGAACAACTTCAGACATAATGAGCAGCGATGTGTCTTTCTGATAATGTTTTACTAGTGTAAGCTTAACTGCTGCTGCTTGTGGTGTAATGTAATTCAATATACTGGAAAAGGAGCAAGATAAGAGTTACCCTTTTTACTTGTGGAAAAACTGCCCTTCAGCATTAGTTCTCACTAAACACTGCAGTCCATTACTAACCAGTGGCCTGAGGACTTCATTCCTGCAGGCTGTTCCAGTAGGTAGCTGGGAGGGAGGAGTGTGGTTGCAGTAGAGAAAACTATTACAGGATTGTGCTCTGAATCCATGTTTACATCATCATTAGAAATGGGTTTTGGTCTGATAGCAAGGAGAATAATATTAAGTTTTCACAATTCCCAAACAAACTGGGATAGTATGGCCTGTGGTCTAATAAAATACAAGAAACCCGTTTTCTCAGTCTTTATGGGCTACTCTGTCGTGGTAAACACCTTCATTTCAATACCTTCAGCAGTTTATTTTTTTCTAGGCAAAGTGGTGGGTTACTTTAATGGCTGACGTTTTGGATTAGTGTTTTTATTTGGGTTTTGTGGGGTAGAGTGAGTTTGGCATTGTTAAACTTACTGACAGGAGGGGCAGAGTTCATGTTTCAGGGCTGATATACTCATGCTTTATTTTGACAGGCAACTATACTGTGTTCATAAAGTATAGCCCTGTGCATTTATAAATGATGAGATATTAACTGATTAATTTACAAACTACACTGAAAAACAGTTTCCTGTAGTGATGCTTCCTTCTCAAATAAACGGAAATATTTTTTTAAATGCTTTTTTAGCAGCAAATTGACAGCTTCCTTACCCCTTCGACTTTTAAGGACTTCCACAAGTTTCACAAGACCCTATGACAAGGGTCCCTCTCTGAGATACTCCGGAACAATAAGTTGATCTCAAGCGGGTTTGGTTATTTTAGTTTCTTCTCACTAACCACATAGGCACTCTTAAGCTGCAATAGGTTTGGACTTTGTTTTGAACAAGTACAAATTACACTAGGTTGGAAATGCCTCTTTCAAGGACACTCAGAGGATACAGTGCAGACTTTCAGGCTACAGCAGAGGTTAACTATTGCTCTGTTTTGACCGTAGAACTTGAATCTGTGTTTACAATTTTGTGAACAGAGTGAAGTTCCTTCCCTGACTGCACACGTTCCCACCCACCCGGCTGTCACCAGTCCCAGTTAGGGCACAGAGAAACACCCGTGTTTCATGCACGTGCCTGCACAGAAACCCTCGCAGAGGGAAAAAATTCCCTTGGGTATCAAATACAGAAATCGCACTGGAAAAACTTGTCCTCTGCTAGAGGACATATCCATAAGTCTCAAAAGGGGGGAAATCGCTGTGACTGGAACCAGATTATAGAAACGGAATTCAGGTATCCCTGAGGACAGGGACGGAGACTCACCCTGGTCGCTGGGATACACGTCCTGGCGAAGACAGCGGTGCTGTGCGAGGGCCTTCGAGTGGGCAGTGACACGCGGAAACAAACTTGACAACTCACACAGAGTTATAAAGCTCACATGTTTATGGCGGCGCCGGGTGCAAGGGGATTTCTCCTCCTAACATGCACACCGGGTTGAAATCATGACAGGTATTTAAAACAATTAACAAAGTTAGTTATGCCTCCTGGTTCTACCCCTTAATTAACTCTTGGTTAATACTTTTCTTACTTCATCTTAAAGTTACAGTTCTAATTCACCACGCATGCTCAGAGAGTAGGGGGCTAAATTGGGTTGGGGCTTTTCTATCTGGGAGGTGTGTTCCTTAGCATTAGAATGAGATTATAATGAGACGAGTTAACTCTAGGGCACTATTTTGGCAGTCCATTGTATTTTTCTAAGATTCGTCCTTGTGCTAATCGTTATTGCTAGTTAGCAGAGAGTCGGTGAGACAGTCTTTACCTCTAATATTTCTAAGTGCCAAGCGCACTTGTTAAGAAGTATCTTCTTTACATTCTTCTCTCTTACTTTTAACCCTTGTTTTTCAACATGTCCTGTAACAGCAACAACCTACTGAGTGTGTGCGATGGCGTGTGGGGACGTGGGAGTTATTGTGGAGAAGGAGTCTGGGATTTCATCAAGACTGGGATCCTAAACTACGCTCAGTTAGTGATTTTAATGGTAAAAAATGCACCCCTCGGAGGAGGTTTTCGATGCAAACACAGGTCCCCCTCAGTGTAACGAGTGACATTAAAACGAAGACAGGCGCAGACGGACTTTGGTGTGAGCGACCAGTCCGTGACTGCAACGTGGTTCTGTCTCTGTCGCTGTTCCCTACGAAGGACCCCCCGTGTGTCCCAGGGGTGCGCTGGCTGATGGGCACTGCCCGGCACCCCGCTCTGCAGAGCGGCGATACGGACCGAGGTCTCGGCCCCCGGTGCTGACGGGCGTTGTGCACAGCGGGCGAAGAGCCCCGGTGTAGGGACAGGGACCGCACCCGCAGCCCGCCCGGCCCCGCCGCCTCCCGCGGCCCCCACCCGCGGCCCCGCCCGCCCCTTCTCCCCCGCGGGTCTGTCCCCGCGGCAGCTGCAGCGGGATGGCGCTGCTGCCCGTCCCCAGCGTGCGGGGCAGGGCTGCGCACACGGAGCCCGAGGGGTCCCGTCCCGGCACACAGAGCCCGGCGGAGACCTGCGCGGGGGACGGGCGGGAGCGGCGGCAGCAGGAAAACGCTCCAGAGCCGGTCCCCTCCCGGGGCCGGCCCGGGCCGGGCTTCCCGAGCGGGGCGCGCCCCCGGGAGCGGGGCGAGCCCGGGCGCGGCTGGCTACCGAACCCGGCTGGCTACCGAGCCCGGCGGCGGGGCCGGGCCGGCCGGCAGCGCCGAGCACCGGGCGCAGTCTGCCGCGGGTGCGGCCGAGGGCCGGCGCGGGCTTCGTCCCGGCCGGCACCGTGCGCCTCCGGGGAGCGCCGGGACGGCGGCAGCCGGCTCGGCCCCTCGGCCTCGGCGTCCTTGTCGCCGCCCGGGACACGGGGACCCCCGGGGCGCTCCCCGGCCCCCGGCAGCGTCCCGCCCCGCCCGCCCCCCCACCGCCGCCGGAGCGGGGCAGGACGCGGAGCTGCAGCGCCCGGTGCGCGGTGCCGAGGGGCCGGTTCCTGCCCGCCATCGCCTGCGGCGGGAGGAGCCGCACCGCGCCCGCGGGCACCGCTGCCCCCCCACCCGTCCCTGCCGCTGCGCCCCGACCGGCCGGGGGGGTTCGGCTCGGCCCGGCTGCGCTCGGCTGGACTCGTTCCGGCTCGGCTGCGCTCGGCTAAGCTCGGGTCGTTTCGGCTCGGCTCGGCTGCTCTGGGCTCGGCTCGACGGGGCTCGGATCGCCCGGCTCGACACCACTCGGCGGGACTCGGCTAAGCTCGGGTCTTTTCGGCTCCGCTCCGATCCGTTCGTCTCGGCTGGGCTCGGCTGGGCTCGGCTCCGCTGGACTCCGCTCGGATCGGCTCGGCGGGACTCGGCGGGACCCGGCGGGACTCGGCGGGGCGGGTCTGGGCCGGGCCCGGTGCCGGTGCCGCAGCCCCCGCGCAGGCGAACCGGCCCGGGCGCTGCCCACGCAGGAGCTCTCCTCGGGCGGGTCCCGGGACACCCCTGCCGAGCTCCGCCGAACCCCCCTCGCTGGGCGGCAGCCGGCGGGACCGAGAGACCCCGGCGGGCGCAGGGCAGAGGCGCGGCGGTCCCGCCCCTCCCCTCCCCGCCCCTCCCGGGACAGAGGGGTCCGCAGCGGCTGTCCCGGGGCTGCTGCCCCACGCCCACCCGTGCGGCGGCACCGAAGCGGGTGGAAGAGGCCCCCGGCTGCCGACCCCACACGCGCCCCCCCGCAGGAGCTCCCGGGCCGAGGGGGCCCTGGCCGGGGACGCCCGGCGGGCTCCAGCCCCGGGACGCGGAGCAGCTCCCCCGGGAGACGGTGCCGCCGCCGCCGCCGAGCCCCGCTGCGGGGAGCGGGGTGGGGAGCGTGCCGCCGGCGACCCCCCACGTCCCGGGTGGGCAGCGCGCGCGCGCACCCGCGTGTGCATTTGCTTTTCCCCGCGGCCGTTTCGCTGCAGTTTGTAATAACGGGGCCGCGGGCGGGGACGGGGACGGGGCGAAGGGGCGGAGCCGGAGCAAAGGGGTGGAGCAGGAGCGGAGGGGCGGAGCCGGGGCGGGGGGGCGGAGCTGGGGTGGGGGCGGAGCCGGAGCGAAGGGGCGGGGCCGGAGCAAAGGGGCGGGGCCGGAGCGAAGGGGCGGAGCCGGAGCGGAGGGGCGGAGCCGGAGCGGAGGGGCGGAGCCGGGGCGGGGGGACGGAGCCGGGGCGGGGGGGCGGAGCTGGGGTGGGGGGCGGAGCCGGAGCGAAGGGGCGGGGCTGGAGCAAAGGGGCGGGACCGGGGCGAAGGGGCGGAGCCGGGGCGGAGGGATGGAGGCGGGGCGGAGGGGCGGAGCCGGAGCGAAGGGGCGGGGCCGGAGCGAAGGGGCGGAGCCGGGGCAGAGGGGCGGAGCCGGAGCAAAGGGGCGGAGCCAGAGCGGAGGGGCGGAGCCGGAGCGGAGGGGCGGAGCCGGGGCGAAGGGGCGGAGCCGGGGCGGAGGGGCGGGGCCGGAGCGAAGGGGCGGAGGCGGAGTGGAGGGGCGGAGCTGGGGCGGGGGGATGGAGGCGGGGCGAAGGGGTGGAGCCGGAGCGAAGGGGCAGAGCCGGGGCGGGGGGCGGAGCTGTGGTGGGGCGGAGCCGGAGCGGAGGGGCGGAGCCGGAGTGAAGGGGCGGAGCCGGAGCGAAGGGGAGGAGCTGGCGCGAAGGGGCGGAGCCGGAGCAGAGGGGCGGAGCCGGGGCGGGGGGCGGAGCCGGCGCGGAGGGGCAGAGCCGGAGCGGAGGGGCGTGGCCGGAGCGAAGGGGCGGGGCCGGAGCGAAGGGGCGGAGGCGGAGTGGAGGGGCGGAGCTGGGGCGGGGGGATGGAGGCGGGGCGAAGGGGTGGAGCCGGAGCAAAGGGGCAGAGCCGGGGCGGGGGGCGGAGCTGTGGTGGGGAGGAGCTGGAGTGAAGGGGCGGAGCCGGAGCAGAGGGGCGGAGCCGGGGCGGGGGGCGGAGCCGGAGCGAAGGGGCGGAGCCGGCGCGGAGGGGCGGGGCCGGAGCGGAGGGGCGGAGCCGGAGCGAAGGGGCGGAGTCGGAGCGAAGGGGCGGAGCCGGAGCGGAGGGGCGGAGCCGGAGTGAAGGGGCGGAGCTGGAGCGAAGGGGCGGAGCCGGAGCGGAGGGGCGGAGCCGGAGCGGAGGGGCGGAGCCGGGGTGGAGGGGCGGAGCCGGGGCGAAGGGGCGGAGCCGGAGCGAAGGGGCGGAGCCGGAGCGGAGGGGCGGAGCCGGGGCGAAGGGGCGGAGCCGGGGCGGGCCCGTCCGGCGGGTTCTCTGCCGGGGAAGGGGCGGAGGGGGTGGTCCGCTCCCGGGGCCTGAGCGCTGCCCGGGAGCAGAGGCGGGACGGCGGGGAGGAGGAAGGGGGCGGCCGGGGTGCGGGACCCGGCGGGCGGAGGGCGAGCGGAGCGCAGGGCTCGTGTCGGCCACGTCCCGCGGCGAGAACCGGGCTCCCGCGGGGCGGCGGGGGGGTCACGGCGGAGCGGGGAGCTGCCGGGGGGCGGGGAGCGTGCGGGACTCGCTCGGGGGAGCGGGGGGCTGCGGAGGCAGCGGCGGGGCCCGAGGGGGAGGAGCTCTCGCAGCGCGACCGGGACAGAGGAGACACAGACGGCAACTGCGGCAGAGGAGACCGACGCTCCGCTTTTATGGCGCGCACGGCCGCGCAGCGAGCGGAGGCTCCGTCCCGGCGGAGCAGCGCGCCCGCAGCCTTTCCGAGCGGGACACGTCCGGCACAGGGCAGGAGACCCCCGGGGACCTGTGCCAGTCCGCCCCAACAGCCAAAACGGTGATGCACTCCTCCAGGGCAGCGCTGTGAAGGCCTCCGGAAAACCTGTGTTCGGGAATATCAAAAAAGCCTCCTCCAGGGCAGTGCTATTAAGGCCTCTGGAAAAAACGGGTTTGGTAATACTCCAAAAAGGACCAAAGGCGTAAAGGGCTCCCAAAAAACTAAATGGTGACACACTCCAAAGAAGCCCAAGGGTACAGAGGTACAGAAAAGAACCGGTTTGGAGAGCTCCCACAAAAACCAAACGGTGCAGGACCATCCAAAAAAATTAAAGGAGAACGGCTCCCAAAAAAACAAAAGGTGATGCATTCCTCTGGGAGGTCGGCGTGGCGATACACTCCAGAAATCACGGGTTTTGTAATATTCCAAAAAATAGCAAAACCAGAAAGGGCACGCAAAAAACAAAACGGTGACCCTTGCAAAACGAGACCAAGGGTACAGAGCTTAAAAAAAGCCCCAGGGTGCAGGACTCCTTCCAAAACTTACTCCAAATGGTGCAGGGCTCACTCCAAAAATTACTCCAAACCATGCAGGGCTCCCCAAAATTACTCCAAACGGTGCAGTGCTCCCCCACAATTACTCCAAGCGGTGCAAGACTCCCCCAAAATTACTCCAAACGGTGCAGGGCTAACCAAAAATTACACCAAATGGTGCAGGACTCCCCCCAAAATACTAAAAATGGTGCAGGACTCCCAAAAAAAGCAAATGGTGATGCTGTCCTCTGAGGGGTGCAGGCGGAATGGTGATGCTCTTCTCCAGGATGGGGTGTTGCGGCGATGCTCTCCTCTGGCGGGGCAGGGCGGTGATGCTCTCCACCGGGTGGGGGGACCGGTACAGTGATGCACTCCAGAAATCACAGGTTTTGTAATATTCCAAAAAACAGCAAAACCAGAAAGGGCACCCAAAAAACAAAACGGTGACCCTTGCAAAACAAGACCAAGGGTACAGAGCTCAAAAAAACCCCAGGGTGCAGGACTCCTTCCAAAAAATACTCCAAAAGTTGCAGGACTCCCTCCAAAAATTACTCCAAACCATGCAGGACTCCCCAAAAAATTACTCCAAACCATGCAGGACTCCCCAAAAAATTACTCCAAACCGTGCAGGACTCCCAAAAAAATTACTCCAAATCGTGTAGGGCTCCCCAAGAAATACTCCAAATGGTGCAGTGACACGCGGAAACAAACTTCACAACTCACACAGAGTTATAAAGCTCACATGTTTATTGCGGCGCCGGGTGCAAGGGGATTTCTCCTCCTGACATGCACACCAGGTTAAAATCATGACAGGTATTTAAAACAGTTAACAACGTTAGTTATTCCTACTGGTTCTACCCCTTAATTAACTCTTGGTTAATACTTTTCTTATTTCATCTTAAACTTACAGTTCTCTTTTAATTCACCACGCATGCTCAGAGAGTAGGGGGCTAAATTGGGTTGGGGCTTCTCTAGCCGGGAGGTGTGTTCCTTAGCATTAGAATGAGATTATAATGAGACAGGTTAACTCTAGGGCACTATTTTGGCAGTCTTTTCTATTTTTCTACTATTCGTCCTTGTGCTAATCATTATTGCTAGTTAGCAGAGAGTCAGTGCAGACAGTCTTTATCTCTAATATGTCTAAGTACCGGGTGCAGTTGTTACAAAGTATCTTCTCTACACTTTTCTTTCTTACTTTTAACCCTTGTTTCTCAAAATGCCCTGTAACATTCCCCCCTTTTCTTTCCCTTAAGCAAATTCTTTTTCTCTTAACAGTGGTTTGTTATGTTTCATCATTACTTTTAGTGTCCACACTTGCCCAATAATTTCCTTTAGTTTACACCAAAGGATAAGATTCACCGTTGTTAATGTTGAGGTGGCTCTTAGTAACACCAATATTGGGTGGGTCATTATGTCTAAGATTTTGGTAGCTGACGGGGAATAACCCCTAAACACATCCCATCTGCATCATGATGGACAGTAATTAAAGTCTTTCTTCCACTTTCTTCAACTTGTTTTAACAACCTTTTTAAATTTTCATGATGCAATAGTTTTCTTATTAGAGTGAGATTCATTCCAATAGGGGTGGGCTGTATATCCTGAATCAATGTATAATTAAACTGTAGCAATTGATAAGTAGTAACAGGAGCCGTGTAGGTAAAATCACATCCTGTAAGACTAACAAAGTTGCAAATGCAAATATTTGAATGGTTGCTCGTGTCCACCATTTGATCATCTACTTGTACAAAATCCCATTGACTTCTCCGACAAACACATCCGATACCCCTGTAAATTATGATGGTTCTTAGGGTCTCGTTGGGATGCACCTCAAAGTGACAAACATTTTGTTCAGTGTCAAGACAAATCTCTTGCCCTTTGATGGGGTGTCCTTCACAAATAAATCCTTGCTGGTCTCGTACGACACAGGCCTCGACATCAATAGTTTGCCACTTATTCCTGGTTTTCATAGCCCATACCCTATGTTTTGGGGGATAAAGTACAGTTCCATGGTAATTTAATCCTAGTGCAACAATCGGATGTATATGTTATACACTAAATCTTTATATATTGTCAGTGCAAAAGCTGTAGCTGTGTTGTTAGTAGGGTCAAAGGTAAAATTAACCAAATGCCACCACGATTGGAATCTCCTTTCAAATTCCGTTGCATTATTCCAAATCACCTTTCGGATTTCTTTTGGTAGGATTCCGTCTCCACCTTCCCTAATGACTGCAGCTGCTATTGTCTGTAACCATAATCGAGCTTGGATACAACTGAGTGCTGTAGAAACATTAGTCTGAGCCACGTCTAATGCATTTATAATTAGGTCATTGTCCTTTTCATTAAGCTTATCCCACTGTGGTAACACATTTGCTGTAAGCCATTGGCCGGTTCCTAAAGTTAGGAGGGAAGATCTTAAAGGGTTCTGTATTTTGTTTAGATCACTGGTCACCGTGGCGAGTTTGTTCCTTATTATCGCAGTATCTATACTATTTAAAACTCCCAGTCCTGTTCCTACTGCACCAATCGCATGTCTCCTTTTCCTCATTCGGGATGGAGGGTCCTTTTATGTAACCATGATGTCCACCCCGTATGTAAGGGTCTTATGAATGACGAACAAGCTGGCTGAACGGTGGAAATATCGTTCTGTATCAATAATTCCACTCGTTTAAGAGACCATATTGGATTAGACATTATCTGTTGCTGACCAACATATTGAATTACGTATGGTCCTGTCGGATACACATATGGTCCCATTTGCTCAGGCTCTGTGGGACTTGATTTAGTAGCCTGAGTCGGGGTGGTGTAGGCAGGGGGAGTGGTGGTTTCCTCTGGTGTCTGCAACCAAAATCTAAAAGTTAGAGCTTGGGCCCCCTCTTGAGTTGCCCCAGACATACTATGGTCACCGTTTGAGTTATATTGAAGGGATACCAACAAACCTCCTTGCTTTCACATATCGTGCTGCCTGTTCTATTGGCAGAGTCCCAGACAGCACCGTTCTTGGCAGTAATTTGGGTCTGGAGAGGAGGTGGGTTACTTACATTAAGGAGTCTACAACCTCTCTGGACCTCCTTTCCTTTCTCAAACATCCAGGTACAGACCGAATCTATTCTTTCCCATTCAGTTGGTCGCAGTGTCATGTTATTATTATATATTACCACAGTTGCCGAATTCAACCCGTTTAAATCCTTTCCCGAGCTTCCGGTATACCCAAAATAAGCGTCTGTCCAAGGCCACTCCCAACAGTGGTTACAGTTCAGAAGAGTCATAAGAATCCATATCATCGCTTTTGAATGCGAAGCTCATCGAAAATCTGGTATTTTGTAAAAAAGTTTTCCTAGAGACTTTGTGCCATAAGATAACCAGAAAGAAAAAGCCCTTTTCTAAGGTGTCTCCTCAGAAAAGTGACTATATCCCTTTATATTTTATTAAATAAGTATATACCATATTTCACTTGAGCAAATGAATGAATTTCATAGAATCTAATAACTGAGCCAATGACTCAAATATAAAGTTCTTTTGACCCATGGAGGAAAGAAGTTCCAGTATAGCAATAACAGTAAAAACAAAACAGCAGTAACACCACCTCCACCAATAACAACAGAAAATAAACTGGTAATAACGTTTTCCTAAAACATATTGAAGTTTATAAATGTATTTTAAAAATTTTGTGCTCAATTTAATATTTAGTCTTACACAAAACCATAAATTGAAATTGCTGGAATACACACCTTAGCAATATACTTTACCAAGGGCATATGTTTGTTTTTCCACTCCTTGACATTTTTATTTGAAGGGTGGGTTTCTACTATTAGTCTGTAAACAGGGGCAAGCAATTTGTCTACCTCATACACCTCAGTAATCGGTCAGTGTGGGACCAGCACAGGATTTTCTGGCTTGCAGAATCACCTTGAGATATTATCAATCAAGCACGATCAATCAATCATCAGGCAATACTTTCAAATTTTTAGGCAACCTCACTTTGTTCCTGTCTTCCACCAGTGCTCACAGCAAAGCTCTATCAACAAGGGCCTTTTTGCAGAATAAACTGAAAGCTGAAAACTTTGTTTCTTCTAATCTTTCTAATCAGGGCAGTACAGTATATTTATTAATAGCTGTTGACTTTCAAAGATAAAAGCAGAAAACATCTTTTTTGTTGTCAATCTCTTATTAAAGCTTCAATAACTTCTGAAAAACAAACTAGCTTACAAGTGTTCTCTTTTAAAATTTAAAAAAGATTATTTAACTTGGAAAAACACTCAGTAAATCCTGACTGGCTTCCCCAGCGTGTCTTGGCTGTATTTCTCCTGCTCTTTTCGGTTTTACAGCAGAATGACTAAAATTCTGCTCTTCCCAGGACTCTCATTAATTTTATATACAACCAGGGTCCATTCTCCAGTTCCCTGCCTTTTGCAGAGAGGTAACTTATGGGCCAGCACATGCCCTGTACTTGACAGCATGTGTTCATGACCACTCATGAGCACAAAGGTTTGTCTCCTTGCCCTCTCCAGGAGCCTGACACAAGCCTGAGTCTGGCCACGACAGTGGCTGTCACATGTAGGACGGAGTAAGTGCTTCCAGCTCAAAATAGGGGTGGGTTTTTTTACATGTAAAGTAAATGACACTTATGGCACAAGGCCTTTCCTGGAATCTCGCTGCCTCTGTTGGCTACTCTGATATTTTTCCACAGAACTTCATTCTCCTTAGATTTCAGAGCTTCTCTTTTTACTGTGTACAGAACTTAAAAATTGTATGACATTTGTCAGGTCATGTCCACTGGTTTCCTCAAAACTGGAACAAAATGTTCACTAGGAACCAAAAGGTGCTTCTTACAGGTTTCTTACCAGACAATTGCTGGGTGTGCTGGATGTCTGCAAAAGAGCAGCAGGTGGAAGAGAATGTGCCAGCCCCTCCGCCTGTTTCCTCTGCTGTGGACCGGTGCCGCTGCATCGGAGAGGAGGGGGAGACCAAAGCCTGCCTGGAAGCCTGCCCTGTGCCAGGGAGCCTCACCGGGTCCCTCAGGCAAATGCAGGCTCCGGACACAGAGACAGCAGTGTTCTGGTCTGTGCTGGTGCCTGGGGTAGCACTGCAAAATGCAGGCATGGGGGGAGGACGAAGTGAGGCAAACTGAATATAGCTTAACAGTTAGGGTGTTTTCCGGGGAGGAAAGTGACCCAAGGTTCTCATTTCTGTGTTTATTTTTAACCCAGTAATGGTCTCCTGTCAAATGCATGCACATCTCAGGGAACGGGGTCTGAAACCCCAGCTCCATCCCCTATAATTGCTGTCCCTCTCACTCCATGATGTCTGTGCTCCTTGGCTGCACAATGACCTCTCAACAAGAAGGGCTGAGAACAACTATCCTCTTCCCTCTTCCCTTTTTCCCCTTTGTCCTTTCCCTTATACCTGCCGAGGTGCTGGCTAGAGTCCTTTCTAGAGGCACGGTAAAGGAGACGAGATAGGGATATGGTCAGCCACCTCAGAGATGTGTCTCTTATCACCTTGCCAGGAGTTACGATAGGTATGTATATTGTAACGCAGAAGTCCACCTATGTGTGCATGAGGAGAGGATGGAGGAAAAAGATATGCTGCTGCTGTCATTCTCCCTTTTTTTTTTTTTTTTTTTTAAGGAAGGCCAGCACTCCTCTATTTAATGCCTGTACACAGAAGAGCTTTGAGCAGAATGGGTACCAAGTCCATTATTTTAGGGCACTGTCCCTCACATCTTTGATTTGTAAGCCATCATTTATTTTAAGGGTTTTCCGTTATTTCATTCACATGAATAAGTGGAAAGCTCAATCAAGACCTTTGCAGAGTAACACAAAGCAATATTACGTCTAATTAAACTTGCTTCAGAATTCAAGCTGGAGAAGCTTAACGACAATGGCTAACTGCAAAGCTGAGGAAAGAAAAGTTAACCTACTGCACTACACATCACACATGAAACGGCAAGTTGTGGCTGTGCCTGCAAGCTGATGTCTACACTTACTAAAACATGATGTTATACCACATTTGGCACTCAAGGAAGCTTTTGGAAAGTCTCTGATTTAAACAGCAAATTAGAGAATCACAGAACGGTTTGGGTTGGAAGGGACTTTTAAAGATCATCTAGTCCACCCCCCCTGCCATAGCCAGGGACATCTTGCACTAGATCAGGTTGCTCAAAGCCCCATCCAACCTGACCTTGAACACTTCCAAGGATGGGGCATACACAACTTGGATACAACCTGTTCCAGTGTCCTGGACACTTGGATACAACCTGTTCTGGTTTTGTTGTAAAAAATTTCTTCTTTGTGTTCAGTCTAAACCTACTCTCTTTCAGTTTAAAAATGCTTCCAGTATGCAGGCACTGCTTTGTTTTATTGCAAAGGCTGAGTACTGTGTTCATGGTATGGCTTAAAACATGGTAGGAAGCCAGCCTCTTCTGGTTGGACTGCGAAATTTGTTCTGAGATGACTTGCACACTCTCTGGAATTTCATCGAGGCTCAGCAATCTATAAATAGTGGGGCATGTTGCTGTTGAGGAAGCTTTGGTGTACTGTGAGCTCTGAACTGCTGAGCAAGTTGAATGAGGGAAGCTGAGAGGTGTGTGATAGACCTGGAAGGAATAAGATAGATTTCCAGTCAGGTTATGACAAGGTGTGGTGGGTGACCCTTGCTAGATACCAGGTGCCCGCCAAAGCCACTCTATCCCTCCCCTCCTCAGCTGGACAGGGGAGAGAGGCTTTTGGTGAGCTGCCATAGTGCTAGATGGGGGTGTTAAAGGCACGGCCCCGTCTCTGGCAGCCTGCGTAGCCAGCCATGGTGTTGTCACGCACGGGCGTGGTGCAGGCTCAGCCTCGCGAACGGGAAAGCAGTAGCCACGTCCGCTGGTCTGGGACAGAGACACCCCGGGTCTGGGGTGCACCAGGCCGGGCTCCTGCGGCCAGGAAGGAGGAAGCCCTGGCTTAGCAGATTTGTCACAGCCCTTCGCTCCTTGACAGGCACTGCCATCAAACGTTAAGCTCCGCAATAATAAATCCACTAACTTCCAAAAGAAACCTCTTCTGTCATGGTAAGACTACGGTTAAGAATTAAAAGTAAAGAAAAAGACCCAGGACATGATTTTTTCCTCTGTGCAAGCAACAAGAACTGTCTATAATAGGAGTAAGCTGACCTCAAATAGGGTTTTGCATTTCCACGTTGATACGGCGAGCGAGATGGGCAGGAACGAGTTTTCACTGTTGTGTTTATCACAGGGGCGCACAGTGGGTGATGTCAAAGGAAAACAGAAGCATGTTCACAAATGGCATCCCCGCATCTTTTCTGCTGGCACAGAGCTGGGGAGGCTGCTTGGGGAAAACAAAGCGCTCTTTCTTAAGGGAAGTAACTGTGGTGGTGCATTCCTTCCCCCTCTCCCCTGCACCGCTCTGCCATCTCAGAAATTCCCTGGCCTTTGTGTAACGAGTTGGGCGCTTAAGTGTCCC